>NC_083407.1:23200141-23528356 GCF_020745735.1 Hemiscyllium ocellatum | reverse complement strand
TGAATGCACTTTGTTGTTTAGTGATAATCGGTGAGTTGTATTTGTCAATAAGATATTGTGCAAATTAAAAAAAGTTGGACCATTATCTTTTTTTCTGGAAGAAATTTACATCAAAACAGATGC
This sequence comes from Hemiscyllium ocellatum, assembly GCF_020745735.1. Classification (NCBI taxonomy): domain Eukaryota; kingdom Metazoa; phylum Chordata; class Chondrichthyes; order Orectolobiformes; family Hemiscylliidae; genus Hemiscyllium; species Hemiscyllium ocellatum. The sequence goes on along the minus strand of NC_083407.1, from coordinate 23,528,233 downwards.
TTAAAACATCCTGGTATGTCTTCGTGATTGGTGGTATTTTTACTTAGTGTGCAGAATTGAGAGTTGGTTTACGCTGAGTAGAAGGCAAAATGCCTGTGTGTAACTTGAACATAAAATAACTGCAATCACCTGACCAGTTTTAAAAATTATTTTGCTGTTGGTTTAGTTTTGAATTATCAGCTATAAATGTATTCATTTTAAATGTACAATGTTTGCTCCTAATTTTATGTAGTTTTGCCAAGTCTAATTGATAGACTAGGGGACGCTAAAGATCCAGTTCGAGAACAAGATCAGATCCTCCTGTTAAAAATAATGGAGCTATCGGCTACTCCACAGGTACGTACATAACAGCAAGAAAACCGTGGTTGTTCTTTCCTCTTCTGATACTACCATACTTGTTAGACCTAGTTTAAAACCTACTATATCCATTGTTAAAGGAGCCTGTTAATATTGGCTGTATTACATAGTTGATAAATTTTTTGCTTGTTTGGAATCAGGATTCACTTATGGCCTGGTTTTCTTTGGGCTGAGTTCTATTGAACAAATAATCCTGGCACCTGGTAGGGTGGGTAGACTGCAGTGCTTGAAATGGATATTCAATAATACAATACAACATATGTGTTGGGTGTTTGTTTCGGTGGGTGCTTTAAACATAAAGGGCTTGTTTAGCTATTTCACTTTAACAAGCTAATAATGGAATTCTAATGATGGAACATTTTAAATCCTTTTCCTTAAGTACGTCTGGGAACGAATGTTAGGAGGATTTAAACACAAGAATTTCCGAACCAGGGAAGGGATTTGCCTTTGCCTTATTAGCACATTAAATGCGTGAGTATGAGAATTGGTTTTTAAATCTTCTATCTGAAGTTTGATTTGTCTTCCATTTTAGTAGAAGTTGTATAGAGCAAATTCAACATTAGTCCCCTTTTTCCTCTTTTCCAGTTATGGAGCTCACAGTTTAACTCTAAGCAAAATTGTACCGCATATCTGTAATTTATTAGGAGATCCAAACAGTCAGGTGAGTAGTCAACTTGTTTAAAAACAAAAGTAATTTCAATTTTAACCTAACTTGTGTCTGATTTCAGCCAACTGTGAAAAATGGATATAGATGTTACACTTTTGCAAGATTAGCTAATTAGCCAGGCAAAATAATGTAACAAGGACATTGAATTCCATCTCAATGATGAATTGTAAAAAAACATTAAAGCCTTGATTTTTAAATCATGTTGCAAATGTAATGAGACAGCTGAAAATGTGTTGCTGGTCAAAGCACAGCAGGCCAGGCAGCATCTCAGGAATACAGAATTCCTGAGATGCTGCCTGGCCTGCTGTGCTTTGACCAGCAACACATTTTCAGCTGGAATTCTCTATTCCTGAGATGCTGCCTGGCCTGCTGTGCTTTGACCAGCAACACATTTTCAGCTGGAATTCTCTATTCCTGAGATGCTGCCTGGCCTGCTGTGCTTTGACCAGCAACACATTTTCAGCTGTGATCTCCAGCATCTGCAGACCTCATTTTTTACTCAATGTAATGAGACATCCAAGTACCTGCATGATTTGCCAATTTATGACTTTGATAACTATACAAATTTTTGTTTTTGTATTCCACCTTTATGCTTTGTTCATATTATTGGACAATTGGAATTCCCAGAAATTCCATTTGTAAACAAATGTTGAACACTCTGTCTGTCCTGTGCTGATCTTATTAATGGACCTATTCTATTTGTTTTCTTTTGAAATGCTTCGATTTGATATAGCCACCTGTTGGTTCCTGGTGGCATTGCAGAAATAGCACACTGCCATCTGTAGGATGGTAAAACATTGCACATTCACAATAATAGAATAGTGGAATAAAATAGTAATTTATAGTCATGTTTTTTTTACAAAACAAAAGCACAGTGAGAGGTGTTTAACTTGCTATACTATGGCACCTACACTAATAGCAGAAGGCATAGATAAGAAAAAAATTAAGACAAAGTTCACCTTAGTTTAATTCACACCTCCTGGGTTCAGGAAAAGGCCGTCCTGGTGCAGAAAATGACAAAAGGCACTGGAAAAGCAAAGAAAAATCAAATTTAAAAAATAAAAGCAATGTACTGTGAAATTGGAGATCTGAAATAAAAATAACATGCTGAAGAAACTTAGGTCTGACAGCATCTGTGGAAAGAAAAACAGTTAATGTTTTGAGTTCAACCTGACTGGAAGGTTTGAGCAATAGGGAGAGGCTTGATAAACTGCAGCTGCTTTCCCTGGAAGCTGGACGCTGAGGAGTGACCTTGTTAAGGTTTATAAAATCAAGAGGGGGATAGATAGGGTAAATAGGCAAAGTCTTTTCCCTGGGGTTGGTGAGTCCCCACTAGAGGGCAAAGGTTTCGGGTGAGAGGAGAAAGATTTAAAAGGGACCTAAGGGGCAACTTTTTCATGCGTGTGGTGCATGTATGGAATGAGCTGCCAGAGGAAGTGGTGAAGCCTGGTACGTTTACAATATTTTAAAAGGCAACTGAATGGGTATATGAATAGGAAGGATTTAGAAAGGTATGGGCCAAGTGCTGACAAATGGAACTAGATTAATTTGAGATATCTGGTTGGCGTGGATGAGTTGAACCGCGGAGTCTGTTTCCATGGTGTTTATTTCTATGACTGCTCATCAAAACCCACTTACAATGATTTTTAGTTGCTTTAGCTATTGTCCCAAAAGTAGTAGCAAACTTACTTCCCAATTAACAAACATTAAACTATTCAACTTCTATTTATAGTCATAGCATTGTACAGTGTGTAAACAGACCCTTTGGTTCAACTCGTCCATGCTGAATAGATATCCCAAATTAATGTAGTCCCATTTTCCATCATTTGGCCCATGTCCCCCTCAACCTTTCCTATTCACGTACCCATCCTGATGTCTGTTAAATGTTGTAATTGTACCAGCCTCCACCACTTCCTATGGCAGTTGGTTATGAATTTCAGTAACGCTATTAGATTGTAAGATATAAGAACAGGAATAGGCCATTTGGCCTCCTGAGTCTGCATTGCTCCCCAGTAGGATCACAGCTGATCTGACATTCCTAATGTCCACTTCCCTGATCTTTCTTTGTAAATTTAGATTCTTGATCAGTTGAGGAACCAATCTCAATTTTAAATTTACGCAAGGATTCTTCCTCCATAGCTGTCTGTGGTAAGGAGTTCCAAAGGTTCTCAACCCTCTTGAGAGAAGAAATTCCACTTCATCTTAGTTTTAAATGGATGCTAATTAATTCTGAGACTCTGTTATCTTACAGTGAGGAAAGCATCCTCTCAGCATTTAGCCTGTCAAGCCCTTTAAAGAATTCTATGTTTCAGTGAGATCATCTCTCATTCTTCCAAACTCCAGTGAGTGGAATACCAACCTGCTTAGCAGATGATCCCTACATGCCAGGGAAGATCTGAGTGAACCTTCTCTGAACTGCCTCCAATGAATTGATGTCTTTCCTTAAAAGGGCGAAAACTGCTCACAGTACATGGGTGGCAAGGTGGCTCAGTGGTTAGCACTGCTGCCTCACAGTGCCTGGGTCCAGGGTTCGATTCCACCCTTGGGTGACTGTGCAAACTCCATACAGACATTCTCCCTGTGCTTATGTGGGTTTCCTCTCAAAGTCCAGAGATGTGTAAGTTAGGTGGATTGGCCATGCTAAATTGTCCATAGTGTTCAGGGATGTGCAGGGTATGTGGGTTAGCCATGGGAAATGTAGGGTTACAGGGGTGGCGGGTGGGACTGAGTGAGATTCTTTTCAAAAGGTTGGTGTGGACTTGATGGGATCACAGCTGATCTTTGCAATTTCTCTTTTTTCCCGTCCAATCCTTTTATCCTTTGATTTCTTTATAGCCCACAATCCAGTGATCTTGATCTGAATCCACTCAGTATCTGATTTCTGCAGCTGTCAGTCTTTCAACTTTAAGAGCAATGATTGTAACAACTATGAAAGTATACAACCCCAAATTGCTGCTGAATTCATGGAAAACGTGATTGTAGCTAATCATTCAAAAATTTAGATCTGATCATCTCCTTCTGCTGGTGCTTGCACATCTAATCGTCCTTGAATTCTTTTTAACTCATCAGGTTCGAGATGCAGCAATAAATAGTTTAGTAGAAATATATAAGCACGTAGGAGAGAGAGTCCGTGCAGATCTTCATAAAAAGGGGCTACCACAATCAAGGTAAGAAAATTATATCAACCACTAGATACAAATACCTCTTACTTTTGGTCTGCATTCATTATGTAATTATGGTACTTGTTACTTCGATTGGTAATATTTAATATTTGTACTATTGCTGTTGTGACTAAAACTAAGTATTTAACTAGTAAATCCTCTAAAATATTTAACTTTTTTAAGAGATGTGTTGCCTTTTTAATAGGTTTCATTGCAGCAGAGTAACAGCACATCTGATCTTTCCAGTGGTAACAGTAGTTTTTTGATTCTTGTTTTCTTACCTCAATATGTGATCTATGATTAAAAAGAGGGAGTCTGTCTTTGTTTGCTAGCAGTGCAGAGCATTAAATGTTCTTATCAATCTACAGGACAGGGTGGATATTACAAAGTAGGACAAATTTCAGTCTGCTAATTTGTGTATTTCTGCTTTGTTGGCCCTGTCCTGCGTTTGTCATAAGTTATTAAGTTCCTAAGTCTAAGACTAGCAGTTGGAGTTTCTTTGTCAGATGATAGAGAGATACATAGTTAGAATATGCCTTGTGATGATTTGTACATACACTATTTTTTTACATATACTATATTTTGCTACTGGATTTGTGTCTTTTGTGTTCAGTATAGCAATTGTTACCCAAAATATACAGAAAAGTCCCCATTATCCAGTATCCTGTCATTTGGCATTCCCATAGAACCGGAGTAGGTTTTCTCGCTCTGGGAACTGACCATTTGATCTTGCTCTCTTGTCTGGGCTCTCTCTATCTCACATGCGCTCTTGTCTTATGATTAATCCTTGCTGATGGTATTTATGAACAGCCCTGACTGTACTGGCAGATGCACGTAACTGGCATTGTCCCAGCCCTCCATACCATCATCCCTTGTGTTTTCTGGATACCAGGGAGTATCCCCCCTGCCCCCTCATCCTTCCATCTTTTCTTGCAAGGAAATATTATGTTGGAGCACTGTACAGGTACGCAATTCTTTATGGTGGAAAAAGCGAGGACTGGAGATCACAGTTCAGACTATGGTACTGGAAAAGCACAGCCGGTCAGGCAGCATCCGAGGAGCAGAAGAATCGACATTCCGGGCATAAGCCCCTCATCAGGAATGAGGCTTGTGGGTTGGGGCTGAGAGATAAATGGGAGGGGATGGGGTGGGGTGGGGTTGGGGCAGGTAGTTGGGAAGGCAATAGGTGGACGAAGATGAGGGAGAAAGTGATAGGTCAGAGGGGGCAGTGATGGACAGGTCTGGAGGGCAGTGCCAAGTTGGAGGCTTGGGACAGGGATAATGTTGGGGGAGGGCAAATGAGAAAGCTGTTGAAATCCAAATTTATTCCAAAGTGAAATATGAGGGGTTCCTCCTCCAGGATTCGGGTGGTAACGGTTTGGCGATGGAGGAGGCCCAAGACCTGCATGTCCTTGATGGAGTGGGAGGGGGAGTTGAAGTGTTCAGACACGGTGCGGTGGGGTTGGTGGGTGCGTGTGTCCCAGAGATGTTTTTTGAAGCAGGCGTCCTATCTCCCTGATGCAGAGGACACCACACTGTGCAAAGGATGCTGTAGTTGACTTTGGGAGAGGTGCACACCCACTCCTGCCATCTTTCCCTGCCACCGCAGGAAGTGCAAAACCTGCGCCCACACCATTCCCCTCACTCCATCCAAGGCCCAAAGGGATCTTTCCACATCCGTCAGAAATTCACCTGCACCTCCCCTAATGTCAACTTCAACTTCAACTCTGGTCCAGGGCCTCCTCCACTGCCAAGCCATTACCACCCGACTCCTGGAGGAGGAAAGCCTCATATTCCGCTTTGGGACCCTGCAACCACACGGGATAAATGTGGATTTCAACAGCTTCCTCGTTTCCCCTCCACATTATGCCAGTCCCAAGCCTCCAATTGGCACCGCCCTCTGAATCCGTCCATCACTGGCCCTCTGACCTATCACCTTTTCCCTCACCTTCATCCACTTATCGCTATCCCAGCTACCTGCCCCTACCCCACGCCCCCTCATTTATCTCTTAGCCCCGACCCACAAGCCTCATTCCTGATGAAGAGCTTATACCCAAAATGTCGATCCTCCTATTCCTCGGATGCTGCCTGACTGGCTGTACTTTTCCAGCACCACATTCTCTACCACAATCCTTTATTCAAAAACCCTTAGGGCTAAATGGTTTTCAGAATCTGGAGTTCTTCTGATTTTGGAATAAGTAACTGTTTCACAGTGAAATTAAAAGAAAACTTAGCGAACAGCAGACCCACGTGTGACTAGTATGAGTGATGAGACAGAATTGATACCTGCCAGTGCTGGGCTACGCTGGCACATCATATCTGAGTGATGTGGGTGGAGTGGGTGTGGAATTGGATTAACTGTTTGCACACCGATCAACCTTGTTATGGAAAAAAAACTTCACTACAAAGCTATGGATTTTGGAGCTTGTTGGGTTTTGGTATTTCAGATAAAGGATTGTGTATGTCTGTACTGTGGGTAACTACAAGGTTCAGGGGAGCAGTTGCCCATTGTTGCTGTTTTGAATATCCAAGCACCTGAATAGTGGATCTTGGTAAGTTATTTGATTGAGAGGATGGGGGCCAAGCTTGATCATTATTATCGAGTCATATGGGATCACCAATATCCGATCTCATCGTGGAAGCAGTAATGCAGAGGCTTGAACGAGCTGCCCTCCCATCCATTCAACCCAAACTTTGGGTCTGCTACGTGGATGACACCTTTATCATCACAAAGTGGAACAACTTAGAGGAAACCTACAACACCATCAACAATATCCTGACAGGCATAAAATTCACAAACGGTAGAGGAGGACGACAACAGACTCCCCTTCTTAGACATGACAGTTGAACATACAGTTAACGGAGAGCTTCAAACCAGTGTCTACAGACAAAAACCAAACACAGGCCAAACGCTTAACTTCTGAAGCAATCATCCCAACACCCACAAACCGAGCTGCATCAAGACATTATTTCAAATAGCTGCACCACACTGCAGCACCCAAGAACTACAAAAAGCAGAAGAAAAATATTTATACAACATTTTCAAGAAAAACAAATAGCCAATAAACAGTCCGCTGATTCCTCAGAAATGAACCCAAACAAGCAGACATAACGCAACCAAAAACTATAGCCACATTGCCTTACATGAAAGATATATCAGAAATGACTTCCAGACGACTCGGACCCCTTCGCATCATAGTAGCTCACAAACCTACCCACACACTTAAACAGTGACTAGTGAACTTAAAGGATCCATTAGATACTACCAGCAAAACTAGCATCATTTGCAAGATATCATGCAAGAACTGTAAAATAACACTATTTTGGACAAAAAGCAGGAAACTTACCACCAGGATACAGGAACACCAAATGGCCACCAAACAACATGACCCACTATCACTAGTTTCCATGCAGACAGTCAACAAAGGACACCACTTTGACCCTGACAACACACACATCCTCGGACAGGCGAAACAAAGACACGCACGAGAATTCTTAGAAGCGTGGCATTCCATCCAACAATAAACACATCCTATCTACCTTCCCTTGAAAGAAAAACAGGAAATGACATCCCCCACCTTAAGAAACCAAGACCCATAAATAGAGAGGCAGAACATACCACCAGAGACACACTCTGATGATGATACCTAGTATGGCGAGGAAGTGTCTGAAAACAAACCTTCCAGGTTAGCAAGCTAACTTTGATACAGAAAGAGACCCTTCAGTCCAACCAGTCCATGCCAACATAATCCCGAACTAAAATTGCATCTGAGACGCATGCATTTTCCATTTATAGTGAGATGTGTGCATTGCTGGCCAACTTTGTTATTGCTCATCTCTAGTTGCCCCTGAAAAGGTGTTGGTGAGGTGTGGTATGCATGCTGTAGGTTGACCCATAATGCCCTTAAGGAGAGAATTCCAGGATTTTGACCAGCAGCAGTGAAAGAATGGCGCTTTATATTTGCAAGTCCAGATTGTGACTGGCTTGGAGGGGCACTGTCAAGTGGTGGTGTTCCTGTGTACCTGCTGCCCTTGTCGTTCTGGATAGCGATGGTAATGTGTTTGGAAGGTTCTGTCTAAGATCGTTAGTGATGAACTTCTGCAGTGCGTCTTGTTGATAGTACACTCTGCCACTCCTTGTCCTGAATGGTGTCAAGCTGCTGGAATCTTCTTGGAGGTCCAGCCATCCAAGCAAGTGGGAAGTATTCCATCACACACCTGAACGTGCATTGTAGATAATGCACAGGCTTTGGGTGGAGTCAGAAGGTGAGTTAATTGCCACAGGATTTCTAGTCTCTGACATGCTCTTGTAGCCACTGTATTTACGTGGTAAGTCCAGTTGAGTTTCAGGTGAATGTAACCACTGGGAGAGTCAGTGATAATAACATCATTGAAATGTCAAGGGATGGTGATTAAGTGGTCATGTATTGACCTGGCATTTGTGTGGCATGAATGTTACTTGCCATTTGTCAGTACAAGCCTGGATATTGTCAGATCTTGTTGCATTTAAACATGGACTGCTTCAGTATTTGAGGAGCTGTGAATGGTGCTGAACATTGGGCAATCATCAGGGAACACCTCCACTTCTAACCTCTGGAGGCAACGGCCTAGTGGTACCAGAGACCCAGCGGAGAGAAGGGGGGAGGGTAAGGAGTAAATGATAAGTGGGATGTAGCCCAACGAGAACAGTTGGACAGACAAAGGATGGATAATGATCTGCCTCGAAAGATGAATAGCTATTATTGGGGACTGTTCGTGGCTCACAATGTGTTGTGTGTAAAACAGTCCATGTGGTTGCAATGCTTGGTGTTTGGGGGTTGGGATAAGGACATGGCAAAAGCTCAAACTCTAAAATTGTTGAACCTGATATTAAGTCCTGAAGGCTGCAAGGTCCCGAAGCGGAAATGAGGTGCTATTCTTCTAGCTTGCGCTGAGCTTTGCTGGATCACTGCAAGCAAGCCTGATACAGATGTTGGCCAGAAAACAAGCTGGTGTGTTGAAGTGACATTTTCTATGTTGTTGGGTAGATGCCAGTATTTTAAATAAAGAACAAAGAAAAATGCAGCCCTTCGGAGCTCCAATCTGTGCCGATCCAGATCTTCTATCTAAACCGTCACCTATTTTCTAAGGATCTGTATTTCTCTATTCCTTGCCGATTCATGTATCTGTCTTACATGACGCTATCTCGCCTGCCTCTACCACCTCCGCTGGCAACGCATTCCAGGCACCCACCACCCTCTGCGTAAAGAACTTTGCAGGCATATCTCCCTTACATTTCTCTCCTGGTAATTGAGTCACCCACTCTGGGGGGGGGGGGGGGGGGGGAAAGCTTCTTGATGTCCATCCTATCTCTACCTCCTTTCCGTGAATATTTCACTTTTCCCCTCTCATCTTGAACTTATGATCCCTAGTGATGGAATTCCCCACTGTGGGGGAAAAAGCGCTTTGCTATCCACCTTGTCCATACCTCTCATGATTTTGTAGATCTCATTCAGGTACAACCTCAACCTGCCGTCTTTCTAATGAAACTAATCCAAATATACTTAACCTCTCTTTGTAGTCCCCATACCAGGCAATGTCCTGGTGAACCTCCTATGCAACCTCTCCAAAATGTCCAAATCCTTTTGGTAACGTGGCAACCAGGACTATACGCAGTATTTCAACTGTGGCCGAACCAAAGTCTTATAAATTGTAACATGACCTGCCAACTCTTGTACTCGATACCCCATCCGATGAATGAAAGCGGCACGTATGCCTTCTTAACCACTCTGTGAACTTGTATCCTTCCGGCTACAATGGACTTGAACACTCTGATCTCTCTCTGTCCATCAATTTTCCCCAGGGCTTTTCCATTAACTGTATAGTTCGCTCTTGAGTTGGATCTTCCAAAATGCATCACCTAGCATTTGCCTGGATTGAGCTCCATCTGCCATTTCTCTGCCCAACTCTCCAATCTTTCTGTATTCTGCTGTGTTCTCTGACAACCCCCTTCACTATCTGTTAGTCCGTCCATCTTGGTGTCATCTGCAAACTTGCTAACCAGACCGCCTATAACTTCCTCCTGATCACTTATGTATATCACAAACAACGGTGGTCTAACACGGATCTGAATGAAACACTACTGGTCACAGTTCTCCATTTCGAGAAACTCCCTTCCACTACTACTGTCTCCAGTTGCCCAGCCAGTTCTTCATCCATCTAGCTCGTGCACCCTGGACCCCATGCGACATCACTTTCTCCAGCAGCCTACCACTGGTAACCTTATCAAGTACCTTACTGAAGTCTATGTATATGACATCTACAGCTCTTCCTTCACCAGTCAACTTTGTCACTTCTTCAAAGCAATCTGTTAGGTTGGTAAGACATGACCTTCCCTTCACAAAACCATGTTGCCTATCACTGATAAGCCCACTTTACTCCATTATAGGAATAGATCCTATTTTTCAGTATCTCCTCCAGCAACTTCCCTACCACTGATGTCAGGCTCACCTGTCTATAATTAGCTGGATTATCCCAGTCACCCTTCTTCAGCAAGGGGACAATAGTATTGGAAGAGCTTGGTCGAGGAGGTTCTGGAGCACAAGTCTTTTGTATTATTGCCGGGATGTTGTCAGGGCTGATGGCCTTTGCGGCATCCAGTGCTTCCAACCACTTCTTGACATCATGTGGAGTAATACTGGGGTCGCTGCAGGAGGGTGCGATTGTTCATACATTTAGTACATTGGCTGAAGATTGCTGCGAACATCTTAGTCTTACCTTTTGCACTCATGTGCTCAGTTCTTCCATCATTGTGGATGGGGATTTTGTGGAACCGCTGCCTCCAATGAATTATTGAATTGTGTGCAACTATTCGCACTGGATGTGGTGGGATTGCAGAGCTTAGATCTGATCCATTAGTTGTGGGATTGCTTAACCCCAGTCACTTGCTACTTATGCTGTTTGCCATGCAAGTAGTCCTAGTCAAAAGGTGTGGCACTGGAAAAGCACAGCAGATCAGGCAGCATCCGAGGAGCCGAGAGTCAACGTTTCAGGCGTAACCTCTTCATCAGGAGCATTTCTCCTGCTCCTTGGATGCTGCCTGACCTTAGCGAGTTTTGAGGAGATTTGTAACTCAGGTTGAAGTTTTGGATGGAGGTTTGCTGAGCTGCCTGACCTGTGCTTTTCCAGCACCACACTTTTCGACCCTGATTCTCCAGCATCTGCAGTCTTCACTTTATCTCGTGCAAGTACTCCTGTTTGTTAGCTTCACCAGGTTGATACTTCATTTTTAAGTATGCATGCTACTGCTGCTGGCATGTCCTCCTGCACTTCACTGCATAAGGTTTGATGATGATGGTTGAGTGAGGGCTATGCTGGGCCATGAGGTTGCAGGTTCTGCTGGAGTACAATTTTGCTGCTGTTGATGGCCCCAATCTTCTGTTGCTACATCTGTTTAAAGTCTGCCATAATTAGTACTGTGATATTGTCACACAACACAATGGAAGGCGTTCTTAATGAATGTGAAGGTGGGACTTCATCTCCACAAGGGCTGTGCGTTGCTCACACTTAGCAATACTGTCATGGACTGACAGTTGGCTGATTGGTTAAGGGTGAGGCCAAGTGTGTTTTTCCTTCCCGTCGGTTCCCTCACCAACTGCTATGGACCTAGTTTAGCAGCTATGTCCTTTGTGACCTGACTAGCTTGATCAGTAGTGCTGCTGCTGAGCCATTCTTGGTGGACATTGAAATCCCACATCAAGAGTACATTTTGTGCCCTTGCCACCCTTGATGCTTCCTCCAAGTGTTCCACATGTGTAGTGCTTTCTAGGTAAAATAATGTGCGAGCATCAGTACTCTCTTTGTAATTCCTGCAACTATTATTCTTATGAGGTCAGGTGATATGTATCAGACAGACTGTTGTTCCTGATGTGGCAACGTAATTGGACCTGTCTTTGCTTGTGTACACACATGAACTTTCCAGGAAGTGTGGGAAATTATGTTAAGGAATGAATATGTATTTTGAATTGAAACAATTTAGAAAATACCTTCACAAATTTTGCCTCTTAAATAGAATAGCTGCAGTAGAATGATTTGGGTCAAGTAGATCACCATTTTACAAAACTGGCCCCAGGACTAGGAAAAGGTAAGCTACACTATTATGGCAACCTTCATGAGAACAACAGCACCGTTGTCTTGTTGAAATACTTTACTAGAGATGTAGAGTAAAGAGAACTTTAACCTCAAGCTGGCATAAAGAGCACAAAGAAACTGTTACAATTCTCAAGTGTTGGAAAAACAGATGTTTCAATATTACAAGTATAAAACAATACAATTCGAAACAATACAAAAAAAATCATAAGTTTAAATCATGTACAAATGTATAAACATATATAGAAAAGTATAGAATAAAAAAGAACCCAAACTGGCTATTTAACTAAATAAATAAATAATAACCAACATCAAACTAATAAATAGTAATAACTCAGCCCAGCCAAACAACACGCTCATACATTAACAGTTCCTCCTCTCTGGATATTGAACTCTTTAAAACACAATTGTTACGGCTATATAAAAGCCCTTGTTAGTGCAGCAGATAAATCTGTGTCCAGGTATTCCAAGAAGGGCTGCCATGTCTTGTAAAAATTCTCAGTTTTGTGATGTTTGTGAGAAAATCCAGGGGAATATGCTCCATAACAATCTTCCGCCAACCTGGCAGACCTGGGGGGTTTTTGGATATCCAACCTAGCAAGATATTCTTGCACGGAAAGTGAGAATATTGAAAAGCTTTTTCTTATGCACGTCTGAAGGGAATACAATCAGCAGGCCCAGAAGGAGGGAGAGAGAGAGAGTGAGGATCCTTCTCCACTTTACACCCAAAATCCTCTCCATTGCTCCTGCCACAACACTCTAATATGTTTGAAGCCTATCGCAAGACCAGAGACAATGGGTGAGCCTGCCCATGCAGACCTTGCACTTGGGACATGCTGAAGATATCCCTGGTGTAAATTTTGACAAATGGTCCGGAACCAAGTGGACCCTGTGGAGAATCTTCAACTGTAAAGCATGGGTCCTGTTGCAAATTGATATCTTTCTTGCACTCTCCCAAATATCCTCCCATGCCTCTGAGGAAACTTCAACACCCATCTCTCTCCCACACCCTGCAGAGTCGATCCATCTCATCTGAGGGGGCACTCCCCAGTTGATGATATAAAATACTGACAGAAAGTATACTCTTAGCATTTAGCATGCCACTCTATAATGTCGGATTTGCAGGGAACAGTCAAAAGCATAGTCCTTTTCTGAATAAAATCCCTAACTTGAAAGAAAAGAAAGAGTCTCTGTTAGATAACTCGTACTTCCATACTAACTGATTGAAGGACATCATTGTGTCTCCCTCAAATAAATCGTCCGTGCAAGACACACCGCTAGCTGCCAACATTTAAATCCTGAATCTATCATTCCCCAGTTGAAAATCCAGCATACCCCCCCCAAAGCTGTAAACGAAGATGTTTTGCCACTATTGCCTTCGCTCTGCCGAATTGTCCTCCATGCTTTAACTGTATTGATGACTATTGGATTATGGTATACTCCCTAATTGTCCTCATTTTGTCCAAAAACAGCAAACTGGTAAGGGGGCACCTTGCCTGGGAGGCTTTGATATCTAACCATATTGAAAGAGGATCCCCACAAGTCCAATCACTCACGTAGGACAAAAGCGAGCTTAGTTGGTAATTTTTAACGTCCGGAAGGTCTATTTTCCCCCCCCCGCAGTCTGAGGCAGTTGCAGTTTAGCTAATTTAATGAGGGGCTGCTTATGATGCCAAACAAAGGAGCTGAACCAGCCATTCAGCTTCCTGAATGTTTGCTTGTTGAAAATCAGGGGGTGCTGCAACCGTTTAGTGTATAGCAAACGGGGGAGAATATTCATCTTAATAAGCAACCCAACCATGAGATTGGAAGTGCCTCCCGTCTTTGAAGATCTTGTTTAATTTTATCAAATAAATCCAGAACTGGAGTAATGAATATGCTCAAATACACAACCCCCGAGGCCACCTATATGGGAATCTGTAGTCACCCTCAAGATCTAGCATCTTCATAAGGCCACCCATAGGCATAGCCTCTAATTTCACAAAATTAATCTTGTACCCCGAAAAAGTGCCAAGTGCGCGAATGCATTGTATCAGGTGAGGCACTGAACTGTTGGATTTGTCAAAACAATTAGGACATCGTCTGCATACAACGAAATCTTAAGTAATTTTGACCCTACTTCTGGAGCTGATGTATTGGGATCCCCATGAATGGCCTCCGCCAATGGTTCAATCATCAGCGTAAAAAGCAGTGGTGAAAGGGGACAGCCCCTAAAAGTATTAAAATTGCTTGATTGTACCGTGTTGGTGATGACCACCGCGAAAGGGCCATCATAGAGAACTTTTACCCATCTTATAAAGACTTCGCCCAAACCAAACCACTCGAGAGTATAGAAAAGGTACAGCCACTGAACTCTGTCAAATGCCTTCTCTGCATGTAGAGAAATCGCCAATCCTGGTATTGACCATTGTTGACAAGCTTGAATTACATCAAGCAGCCTCCTAACATTATTGGAAGATCTGCGACCCTTTATGAAGCCCGTCTGATCCTCTTTAATAATAGAAGGTAACGTAGTCTCCAGCCTTAACGTGAGAGTCTTGGAGAGGAAGCACAGTCTTCCAGGTCCTTCCCATTTCAGAATAAGTGAAATGTTGGCCCCTCTGAGATGGTGGGAGACAATCAAGGATGTATGAGTCATTAAACATATTGAGCATTGGCCTGACGGTATACTTATAAATTTCTTATAGAATTCACTGGCAAGTCCATCAGGAGTGGGCGTATTTGTACTCTGAAGCTGCCTCACAACTTCTTGCTCTTGTCACCATGCTCATGTAACCTTTGCTTTGCAAAAGCCAGCTCCTTCTTTGCCATCTGCGTGAGCATGGAATTTAATGCAGACTGCAGTGCCGTAATCCTTTGTAGTTTGACCAGTGAGGGTCTGTCAAAGTAAGCCTTCTCAGCTGCCTTCAACCGTGCTTCAAGAAGACGTTGCTGCTCACCCTTCTGCTGCTTCCTACTGGCGGAATAGGAAATAACTAACCCCCTAGCATAGGCTTTGGCAGTTTCCCAGAGGACGGATGAACTACCAACTGAGCCTGAGTTGATGTTTCGGAACGCCTGAAATTCCCTAGAGGAATACTCCACAAACTTATTATCCTTGAGGATAAAGGGATCCATTTGCCAGTGCCTCAAACCTACTGTAACGTCCTTAACCTTAACTATAAGGTACACTGGAGCATGGTCAGAGATGGTAGTATTACCAATCATACAAGATGCCACCAAGTTCAGGGTTGCCACAGGGGTCAGAAAAAAAATCAATCCTGGTGTGACATCTGTGCTGATTGGAGAAAAACGTAAAATCCCTGTCTGTAGGGTAAAGACGCCTCCAGATGTCCACCAACCCTAACTCCCCACATGGATCCACTAACTGTTTAGTTTGTACAGAGGGTATCGAGGGACCTTTGGGCAACCTGTCTACTGTGGGATCCATGAGACAGTTAAAATTTCTCCGTATAATGGTGTGTCGGGACTTGAGACTATTGAGGTAGTGCAGCGTAGGTTCACGAGGTCAATTCCTGGAATGGCGGGACTATCTTATGTTGAAAGATTGGAGCGACTGGGCTTGTATGCCCTTGAGTTTAGGAGACTGAGAGGGGATCTGATTGAGACGTATAAGATTATGGAGTAAAAAGTGAAGTCTGCAGATGCTGGAGATCAGAGCTGAAAATGTGTTGCTGGTCAAAGCACAGCAGGTCAGGCAGCATCCAAGGAACAGAAAATTCGACGTTTCGGGCCAGAGCCCTTCATCAGGAATGAGGAGAGTGTGCTAGGCAGGCTAAGGTAAAAGGTAGGGAGGAGGGACTTGGGGGAGGGGCGATGGAGGTGGGATAGGTGGAAGGAGGCCAAGGTGAGGGTGATAGGCCGGATTGGGGTGGGGGCGGAGAGGTCAGGAAGAAGATTGCAGGTTAGGAGGGCGGTGCTGAGTTCGAGGGAACCGACTGAGACAAGGTGGGGGGAGGGGAAATGAGGAAACTGGAGAAATCTGAGTTCATCCCTTGTGGTTGGAGGGTTCCCAGGCGGAAGATGAGGCGCTCTTCCTCCAACCGTCATGTTGTTATGTTCTGCCGATGGAGGAGTCCAAGGACCTGCATGTCCGCGGTGGAGTGGGAGGGAGAGTTAAAGTGTTGAGCCACGGGGTGGTTGGGTTGGTTGGTCTGGGCGTCCCAGAGGTGTTCCCTGAAGTGTTCCGCAAGTAAGCGGCCCGTCTTCCCAATATAGAGGAGGCCACGTCGGGTGCAGCGGATGCAATAGATGATGTGTGTGGAGGTGCAGGTGAATTTGTGGCGGATATGGAAGGATCCCTTGAGGCCTTGGAGAGAAGTAAGGGAGGAGGTGTGGGCACAAGTTTTACATTTCCTGTGGTTGCAGGGGAAGGTGCCGGGAGTGGAGATTGGGTTGGTGGGGGGTGTGGACCTGACGAGGGAGTCACGAAGGGAGTGGTCTTTGCGGAACACTGATAGGGGAGGGGAGGGAAATATATCCCTGCTGGTGGGGTCCGTTTGGAGGTGGCGGAAATGATGGCGGATGATACGCTGTATACGGAGGTTGGTGGGGTGGTAGGTGAGAACCAGTGGGGTTCTGTCTTGGTGGCGGTTGGAGGGGCGGGGCTCAAGGGCGGAGGAGCGGGAAGTGGAGGAGATGCGGTGGAGGGCATCGTTGATCACGTCTGGGGGGAATCTGCGGTCCTTGAAGAAGGAGGCCATCTGGGCTGTATGGTACTGGAACTGGTCCTCCTGGGAGCAGATGCGGCGGAGACAAAGGAATTGGGAATATGGGATGGCGTTTTTACAGGAGGCAGGGTGGGAGGAGGTGTAGTCCAGGTAGCTGTGGGAGTCAGTCGGTTTATAATAGATGTCTGTGTTGAGTCGGTCACCCGAGATAGAAATGGAAAGGTCTAGGAAGGGGAGGGAGGAGTCTGAGACAGTCCAGGTGAATTTGAGGTCGGGATGGAAGGTGTTGGTAAAGTTGATGAACTGTTCAACCTCCTCGTGGGAGCACGAGGCAGCGCCGATACAGTCATCGATGTAGCAGAGGAAAAGGTGGGGGGTGGTGCCAGTGTAGTTGCGGAAGATGGACTGTTCCACATATCCTACGAAGAGACAGGCATAGCTCGGGCCCATGCGGGTGCCCCTAGCAACTCCTTTAGTTTGGAGGAAGTGGGAGGATTGGAAAGAGAAGTTATTCAGGGTGAGGACCAGTTCAGTCAGTCGAAGGAGGGTGTCAGTGGAAGAGTACTGGTTGGTGTGGCGGGAAAGGAAGAAGCGGAGGGCTTTGAGTCCTTCGTGATGGGGGATGGAGGTGTACAGGGACTGGATGTCCATCGTGAAGATAAAGCGTTGGGGACCGGGGAAGCGAAAATCATGGAGGAGGTGGAGGGCGTGGGTGGTGTCCCGAACGTAGGTGGGGAGTTCTTGGACTAAAGGGGACAGAACCATGTCGAGGTACGTGGAGATGAGTTCGGTGGGGCAGGAGCAGGCTGAGACAGTGGGTTGGCCGGGGCAGTCAGGTTTGTGGATTTTGGGCAGGAGGTAGAAACGGGCAGTGCGGGGTTGTGGGACTATGAGGTTGGAGGCGGTGGATGGGAGATCCCCTGAGGTGATGAGGTAATGGATGGTCTGGGAGATGATGGTTTGGTGGTGGGAGGTGGGGTCATGGTCAAGGGGGCAGTAAGAGGAGGCGTCCGCGAGCTGGCGTTTGGCCTCTGCGGTATAAAGGTCGGTGAGCCAAACTACCACCGCGCCTCCCTTGTCTGGCGGTTTGATGGTGAGGTTGGGGTTGGAGCGGAGGGAGTGGAGGGCTGCACGTTCTGAGGGTGAGAGGTTGGAGTGGGTGAGAGGGGTGGACAGGTTGATGTCGTGGCGGCAGTTGGCTATAAATAGATTGAGGGCGGGTAAGAGGCCAGTACGGGGTGTCCAGGTGGATGGGGTGTGTTGGAGGTGGGAGAAGGGGTCGTCAGAGGGTGGGCGGGAGTCTTGGTTGTAAAAGTAGGCACGGAGGCGAAGGCGGCGGAAGAATTGTTCAATATCTCGCCGCGTGTTGAACTCATTAATCCGAGGGCGTAGGGGAATGAAGGTGAGGCCTCTGCTGAGGACTGATCTTTCGTGGATGGGCGAGATATTGAACAATTCTTCCACCGCCTTTGCCTCCGTACCTACTTTTACAACCAAGACTCCCGCCCACCCTCTGACCCATCTAAAGTGATCTGAAGCACCGCCGGGTACCTCCGGGAGTACTGAATCCCAAGCTCCCTCAGTCTTCTCTTGACACCATCGTAAGATTTTCGTTTCTGGACCACCGCTGCTGAGAAGTCCTGAAAGAACATGATTTTAGAGCCCTTATAAATTAGGGCCTTTGGATCCTTCCCCTGAACTCTGCAAGCCTCCCTGACTCTCTACTTATCCCGGTAATGTGGAACTAGGAGAGGCCGAGGACTTCGACTCAGACCTGATCTCCGTGCTGCGACCTGGTGAGCCCTCTCTGTCTTCAATCCTCTTGTGCCAGCCTCCAACTCAAGGAATTTCTTCAGTCAATCCTCAACAAATTCCGCAGGCCACTCACCTTCCTTATCCTCAGGCAGACCGATGATCTGAATGTTTGTTTTCCTGATCCTGTTCTCAAGATCATCCACTTGGTTGCGCAACTTACAGACCTGCATCTCCTGGGCTTGGATCTTATCCATGCATGAGCTGGCATCAGCTTCCACCTCTGTGACCCTGTGCTCCACCTCATCCATCCTCTCTTTCCAGGTGTCCCAGCTGCTACCCGTGCTTCTGCAGCATGAGAGAAATTGGAGCCAGCTTCTCCTCAATCTGTTTCCCCAATATCTCATGAGATTTTGTGAGTTTGTTCACCAGGGCCTGGAAAGTAATAGACTCCAAGGATCCTGCAGGCTGGGCCTCAGGCCATAGGCTCAGCCTCAGCTGCTCCTCCTCCCTTCTTTGGCATTTCTGGATGATGGGAACCCCAGGTAAGTTAACTTTTAGAAATTTCTTGGGACTCCATGATCTTTCCGAAATCCCAAGATATCACGATGGTCCGGGTTGGGCGGTTGAAGGTTTGTCTCACTTGTGCTGCGATGTAGAGCTCTGCAGTGCGATCTTCTTCGATTGCTGCCATCTTGGAACCCCCAGAAATTGCCTGTTTAATGATGGTGCAGCCTAAATGTGAAACTGAGTAGCCTGCACAACAGAATAGAGTTTGTTTATCCTAGCAGCCTTCCTTTGTCCTCTATGTCACTCCAGTACCCCAGTGTTCACCCAGCTTCCACATCAATCCCAGCCAAAAAAGAAGCTGGCACTTGGTCCATTCCCTCAACTGCCCCACAACCATATTAAAATTCACAGACTAGAAATCAAAAAATCATGTTATCTTTTAGGAAAGGAACCACAGCCATTTGTGTGCTTTTCGATAATTGAACTAAATTGACGATAGTAGCATGGGTGATGAGTACTAAAGTGTATTTGGGGCAATGTCTACGAACAATCCTTCCTGAACCCACACAGAAGATGTGAGGAGGATAGAACAGGTGTGCAGAGGGATACAGAGTCATAGTCATAGATTTGTACATCATGGAAACAGACCCTTTGGTCCAACTCATTCACATTGACTCGGTATCCTAGAAATATTTAGTTCCATTTGCCAGCATTTTGCTCATAACCCTTTTAAACCTTTCCTGTTCATGTATCCATCCAGATGCAATTGGTAGATGCAGGTGGGGATGATGGTGATAGGTCAGGGGGTTGTTTGGAGGAAGAATGCCTCATCTTCTGCCTTGGGACCCACTAACCACATGGGATCAATGTCGGTTTTACCAGTGTCCTCATCTCCCCTCCCCCTACCTTATCCCACATCCAGCCCTCCAAACTTGGCACTACCCTCTTGAACTGTCCTATCTGTCCATCTTCCTTCCCACCTATGTGCTCTACTCTTCTTTCTAACCTACCACCATTACGCCCCACCTGTATTTACCTATCTCCTTCCAAGCTACCCTTCCAACCCAGCCTCACCCCGACCTTCCTGTTTATCTCTCAGCCCCATCCCCATTCCTGATGAAGGACTTCTGCCTGAATTGTCGATTCTCCAGCTGTTTGGATGTTTCCTGACCGCTTTTCCACTTGTCGACACTAAGTGTATTGTACTGATTTGCCTTTCTCAAATGCAGCGCTTCACATTTATCCAAGTTAAAATTCCACCTGTCACTTGGCCCATTGGCCCATCTGATCAAAATCCTGTTGTACTCTGATATAACCTCCTTTGATGTCTATCATGCTTTCAATTTTAGTGTCATCTGCAAACTAACTAACCACACCTCCTGTGTTCACATCGAAATCATTATGTCAAATGACAAAAAGCTGTGGACCCAGCACTGACAGTACATCACTGGTCACAAGTCTGCAGTCTGTAAAGCAATCCTCCACCGCCACTCTATCTTCAACCTTTTGAGCCAGTTCTGTATCCAAATAGCTAGTTCTCCCTACAAACCATGTGATGTAATCTTGTTAACCAGTCTATCAAGAGGAACTTGTCGAATGCCTTCCTGAAGTATTTTGCTGGTTAAGTGAGTAGTCAAAGGTTTGGCAAGAAACTGTGAAGTTCTTTACTTGAATATGACGATCAGCAAAATAAAAATATTGGCCTGGATATTGAGGAATAGCAATGAGTAGTGTAGCATTGCCATTCTGCTCATATTTTCCATAAGTGATGGTCTTTGTATTTCTAGATGGGGATGCTAATCTTTTCAGAAGATCACTTTCTCTTTTAGAAATGTGGAATATAGCTGAAATCATTACGATTCTTCCATAGTATGCTGTATGCTGACATTTATTATCTCCAGCCACATACAGCCATGAAAGAATAAGCATGCAAGCTAAGAATGGGGCTGGAATGGCAGTTGTTTTAGATGTTAGGATAGTAGGTAGATGTGGTGCAGGTAAGTGACGCTTGGTGTGGCGAGGAGGGGGAGTTGTGTATCTGTACAGATCAGCGAGGGATATGTTGGGTTCATGGGCAGGTAGGTGGAGTGTTATGCCCAGGGATCAGGCTGGCAGTAGTGGAGGTTGGGAAGGTGGGAGGAGAGGAAAGAATGTCATTTTCAGTTGGTGAGGTGGGGGTGGGGGATGGGGTGCTTCAAGCTTGGCTTGGACCGGGCTGGGGACGTGGGTTGGGAAGGGTGGAGGATAGAATTGGGTGATCTGGTCAGAGAGAGCTGTTATCAGGGTTTCTGGGAATAGGAGCGGTGCTGTGTGTTGTAATTTGGGGATGTCAGTTCATAGTTACCCCAGATTTAAGCTAGGCTTTCAATCTCCCAATTTATCCCTGATAACTGTGAACTAAATAAAATCAGAACCTTCTGAATTCTCGAACAGTAAAGGCTTCTTTTTTCTGAGTTCCTGACATGGGAATTGTCAATCAAAACCTTCAGTTCTCCAGGCAATTTGTGGAGTCAGCTGCATTTGGAATGCTCAAATTCAGCTGGTTTCGAAACACTTTCTACCCTACTATTATTAGAGTACTGAATGGACTCAAAAACTTGTAACATTTGCCTATACCTGTGTTTTAGTTTTTGCTGCTGTATACTTATTATTTACTTATCTATGCTACTTAACTATGTGATCTGCCTGCATTGCTCGCAAGACAGAGCTTTTCACTGTGCCTCGGTACACGTGACAATAAATTCAATTCAATTCCGTTCAACTCAAAGTTCCAAAGTGCGATTCCAGCCATTGTTGCTTCAATGATTATGTGGCCTTTGGTATATCTGAGTCACAATTTAAATGGAGTCGGATCACAGAATACTGTTGCACAAAGGGGAATTTAGTGCCTTTATCCATGAATCTTAAAAGGTTACTGTGCAGATACAGCAAGTAATTAGGAAATAAATGGAATATTGGCCTTTATTGCAGGCGTCTGGCGTATGAAATTAAGGAAGCCTTGCTACAACTTTTCAGTCTTTGAGGGATCTTACCTGGAGTTATTGTGAACCGTTCTGTTCTCCTTACTTATGCAGGCGTATACCTGCATTGGAAGCAGTTCAAGAAAGATTAGGTCTTTCTGCCACAGTATAACAGGGATCTGTTCAGTTGTCAGACCTCCGTTGTCTCAAAATGTAAGTATTTTCTTCCTGCATGAGTTAAGAATGCCTTGTTATTTGCAGCTGCAGTGTAGTTTTGTGGGATGTAAAATTCCAATATATCGTTGGCTTTTTTTTGCCATTAGAAAGATTGTACAGAACCGAATGATCACCTTTTTGTATATACTTGATGAATTTTTAATGAATAAAAAATATTTTTGTAATCTTGGAACGAAAAGTTTACAGGTTTATTGAATGATGCCTGTGATAAAGGGATTGTCTTGTAAGGAAGATTGAGCAGATAGGGCCAATTGCCATTGGATTTTTGAAAAAAATAAAAGATGATGTTATTGAAGTATATATGGTTCTGAAGAGGCCGATAGGTGGATCTGGAATGAATATCCCTCCTTGTAGGGAACAAAGGGATATAGTTTAAAAATAAGGAGTCTTCCATTTAAGATACAGAAGAGGAGGCATTTCCTTTTCTGAGAGTATTTCATCTTTGTAATACTCCCACAATGTAGTAGGCTTGAAGGGATGAATTGCCTATTGCTAGTTCTGATTATGTTTGCAGGGATTAATAGCTGTATTATGCTGATGCTATACAAGGGTAAGGGGAAACAACCCTAAAACAAGCAAGTGTTTTTTGAGCTTCCGCAGACTGATTTTTAAATATAACCAAGGCTGAGTTGAAATGTTTTTGACCATAAAAGGTTGCTGACGGTCAGGGAAAGGGATGTAGTGGCAGCTGAGAAGTGGGCAAGAGGACCATTGTTCAGGTTGCAATGAAAACTGCAGTGCATGTTGACTTGCCTGCTGCTTTTTTTAAAATCTTGATCCAATAATGTTAACTTCAGCGGTCAGCAATTTGAAGTGAGGAAGGTTATCTTTTGAGATTACTTCAGAATGTTGAAGTTGGGTTTATTTGAGATTAGAGCTGGAAATGTGTTGCTGGTTAAAGCACAGCAGGTCAGGCAGCATCCAAGGAACAGGAAATTCGACGTTTCGGGCCAGAGCCCTTCATCAGGAATGAGGAGAGGGTGCCAGGCAGGCACCCTCTCCTCATTTGAGATTACTCTCTAAGAGGAAATTTTGTCGCAATTATTTGGTGACTGAATATGAACTAAAATAAAATTCAATTTTTGATCCTTATCTTTGCTGAATTTAATATGTTTTGCTTAAATGTTGATGCGATTGAAACACACACAGACCATTGTTTAGGAAAGGAATTAAAAAGTGGGAAACACCCTTTCTGGGAACATTATGAAGGTGAATTCAATTAAATTGGTCTCATCTGGTGGAACTTTTAAAAATACTACACTATATAGGTGTAGCTTAAGTATCTAGGCTAGATTCTAAAAGGAATCCTAAATTATTCATCCTAGAATGATTCACATGTGCACTTGTTTATAATGTAAAAAAATGTTTGTGACCAGGGTATAATTTTCCTGTAGCCTCCGACAAAAACAGAAGCCTTTCAGTTTGCAAGTTAATACAGTTCGAGTGTTTGCCATGTATCAAAGTTTTACTTTGTCATTTGATTTTAGATCAGAGTGTTGCTGGAAAAGCACAGCAGGTCAGGCAGCATCCGAGGAGCAGGAAAATTGACATCAATTTTCCTGCTTCTTGGATGCTGCCTGACCTGCTGTACTTTTCCAGCGACACTCTGATCTAAACTCTGGTTTCCAGCATCGGCAGTCCTCACTTCTGCGTTTGTCATCTGATTGTCTACTCTGAAGTAAAATCCATTAATCAGATTTCTCTTTCCCGCTGATTGACTGGATCAAATTTTAGCATGTGTTTTACTGGACTTGCGATCTAAGGGTGGGATTAAGTTATCTGGCTCAATATGACTTAAGCATCAGTTGCTAAACCTGGTACTTGACAGCAATGTTTGTGTAGACTACCTAGCTAGGAGAAGATGATTGGTAATTTTGGATTTCCTGCCAGGCTGGTTTATCCTCCACGATTTGTCTTAATAACACCAGGGGGTTATTAAGACAACACAAGGAGGGCTATTGAGACAAAATGAGCAAGCTCAGGATGTGAGCAGAACAAGTCAGAGTTAATCTGTTGCTTCAAGCTTTGAACTGTGCATGGGTCATTCCTGGCCTTATCTTCCAATCTTCTCTGTTGCTTTTGTGGCCAGTTCTTTCAAACTTCTTCCCTTTCATTGGCCTTTAAACCCCTATTGTGTAATGAGTCTGACCCCTTGTGAAATTTAGATAAGCCTGGCATGGATTTGTTTTTCCATGGGTGTTATAATATGATCAGTGATTAAATGTGCTTCTATCTTTGACTATTCTGCAAAGTTTTAATTTAGTAGTTTACTTTAGATTTAACCTAGAGCAGAGCTTAATGTTTACACAGTGCTGACTGGCAAAGTTGCACAATTCAGTCACTATATCACAGATCGTTTTCAGTCCTATAAAAATAATTAATTATTCATAATAGTCAGTTGATTGGCCTTTAAGTTTCCTGCAAGTGAGACTTGCTTTGTCTTTGGTTTTGGCCTTAACCTCATTTGTGGATTTCCAAGGAAACAGTCCGATGTTTGTGAACCATATCGTCAAGATGCTGTATTGAAAAGCACTGTTTTTGAAATGCTATTGTCATTCAAATTTCAAATCAAGTTGAAACTGAATGATGTTGTCTATCACTTTCTTCTTAAGGTTGTGG
This sequence comes from Hemiscyllium ocellatum, assembly GCF_020745735.1. Taxonomy (NCBI): domain Eukaryota; kingdom Metazoa; phylum Chordata; class Chondrichthyes; order Orectolobiformes; family Hemiscylliidae; genus Hemiscyllium; species Hemiscyllium ocellatum. The sequence continues at coordinate 23,503,173 of NC_083407.1, read as the reverse complement.
GCAAACAAGTTATCATCAATGTGTAATTTTGAGTACAAAATTTGCATCACACAATTCTTTAAACTTTGTGTTAATATGCATGATTTTAAGTATCTAATTTAAAAAAATAGATATTTAAAAACATCCGTTTATTTGAAAAAGCCAGAGAAAGAACAAAGTGGTTCCAAATTTATCAGTAAATGGAGTTCATTCTTCCTAGGCATGCTGCTCCCTAACATTGTGTATACAATCATATTTCAGTGCTAAGGAGCCACAACTAGCTTGAGTATCAATGAGTCATATATAGTGTATAAACGCTTAAATTCAGAGGAACGTTCTTCTAAACTGCACATTTAATTGAAGTAAAGATTCCCATAAGAATTATTGTTATAAATGGTTCTGTAGGGCTGCCTACAGAACCTGCAGCTGAGATAAAAGAAAACATAAGTATGTCTTCCAAGTTGAAATGCAATATCACCTACACTTTGAAAAGTTGTGTTCCTAAATGAATAAACAGACTAACTCTTAAAATAAACTACATATTTTAAATGTAAAACAATGTGTAATATTCCTTACAATACCTTCTGTAGTCAACCCTGTTGGAATACAGCAGCAGGGGACTGCTCAATCAGTGATATATGAGGAGTGGCTGCACGTGAGAAGGTTAGGAGCAGTCATAAGCCTGAGAGAGGCAGCAGCCACTCCAGAATGGTGAGAGTCCAGTCAGGTAAGGTACTGCTCTGAACAAAGCTAAAATGAATTGAATAAACTTTCTGATCTAAATAACTTAGTGACGTTATAAGTGAAACCCCTGTATGACTAAAGATACCTACAACAACTGGAATAGATACAGAAACATTAAATAGATGTGGCTGTAACATTGTGGGTAATTTATTTGCTTTAGTTGCAGTGTTGGACTTGGTTCAAATTGCATTTGAAAGGATAAAGCTTCTTAGAGCCTCAATCTCATGTCTTTGAAAGCATCAGCATTATTTCAAGGGGTATAGATGCATAACTTCTCATAAGTGAAGTCACAGGTAGACATGGTGGTAAAGAAGGCTTTCTGCATGCTTGCTTTCATTGGACAGAGCATTGAGTACGAATAGGAGTTGGGAGATATCGTGTTGCAGCTGTACAAGACATTGATAAGGCCATATTTGGATATTATGTGCAACTCTGGTTGTTGTACTATAGAAAGGGTACTATTAAACTAGAAAGGGTACATAAAAGATTTACTAGGACGATATTTGGACTGGAGGTTTGAGTTATAAGGAGAGACTGGTACTTTTTTCTCTGGAGTGTAGGAGATTTGAGGGGTGACTTGATAGAAGTCTGTAAGATTGTGAGATGTAGGGAAGGTAGATAAGCAACAGCTTTTTCCCATGGTAGGGGAGTCTTAAACTAGAGGGCATAGGTTCAAGGTGAGAGGGAAGAGATACAAAAGTGTCCAGAGGTGCAATATTTGTTTACAGTGAGTGGAGAGTGTCTGGAATGGGCTGCCAGAGGTAGTGGTGGAAACGAGTACAACTTTGTCATTTCAGAAACATTTCAACAGTTACGTGGATGGGATAGGTATGGAGGGATAAACATAGGCAAATGGGACTAGATTAATTGCAACAACTGGGCAGCATGGACAAGTTGGACCAAAGGGCTTTGCAGGCTGTAAAGCTTTGAATTTATTTTTGCACCTATTCCAAAAGATATGTTCAGAATGGGAAACATTAGGTTTCACGACACTATTAAATAGTGTTGTGGTTCTGCTTGCCGAGCTGGAAGTTTTTGCTGCAAAGGTTTCGTTCCCTGGCTAGGGAACATCATCAGTGCTGTTGGAGCCTCGTGTGAAGCGCTGCTTTGATGTTTCTTCCGGTATTTATATTGGTTTGTTCTTGCCGCTTCCTATTAAATAGTAAGGTAAATGTTTGCAGAGCGAGTTCTGACATTGAAAACAAAAAATGCTGGAAGTCACAGCGGGTCAGGCAGCATCTGTGGAGAGAGAGTGAGCTAACATTTTGAGTCTAAATGTCTCTTTATCAAAACCCTGTTTTCAGTACAGATTCCATCATCTAAAGTAATTTGCTCCTACATTGAGTTATGACATTACTTTCTCAGTTTAGAGACTTGAGTTTGAACCCACTTAAGATAGATAAAAGCTTCCACGTTCTTGGACTTGAGTGAATTGCTTTGTGCAGTCATGGCCTTATCCTTAGTGATATCATAATGTACAAATTGCCCAGTATTTAACGCAAGTTGGCATTGTGTTATTATTCCTCCAGAGGCTGAGTGGCTCAAGTGAGTAATGTAGTTGCATTGGTATAGTAGTTAGGTGGTAACTGACCACAAGATTTCTAAAGAGCATTAAACTGAATGAACATTTTTTTTAGATTAGATTAGATTAGATTACTTAGTGTGGAAACAGGCCCTTCGGCCCAACAAGTCCACACCGACCCGCCGAAACGCAACCCACCCATACCCCACATTTACCCCTTACCTAACACTACGGGCAATTTAGCATGGCCAATTCACCTGACCCGCACATCTTTGTGACTGTGGGAGGAAACCGGAGCACCCGGAGGAAACCCACGCAGACACGGGGAGAACGTGCAAACTCCACACAGTTGATATTTGAAGGTTGATTTGGTTACTTGAGTTCTCTTGGCATCATGACATTAGATTGTTGATGCCCTTAACTATTGAAGTTATAATTGCAGTCTGGCTTGTTTTAAGATAGGAATTCATTGAAGCAAACAGTATTAAGAATTGATTTATTCTTATGTTGGGTCCTGAGCCCCTAATCTTTTTTTTGCTGGACAAGAGTTGACCAATGAACCAACTTTATAGGGTGTAACTTTCTCCATTTGAAAGCTGGATGAAGTTTTTTTCTTTAAACTTGTTATTATTTATTCTTGGAATTAATCCAGTTGCTGGCTATGCTAGCATTTACTTCCTCTCTTGTTGGTCTTGAGAGGAGATGGTGAGCAGCCTCCTTGAACTGCTGCAGAACTTGTGTGTAGGTAGGCCCACAGTAATTTAGGGAGAAAGATCTGGTATTTTGACCCAGTAACATTGAAGGAATAGTGTTATGTTTTCAAGTCAGGATTGAGTTGTTTGATATTGGGACCTTTGCAAGAGGTTGAGCTGCACTATCAACTCAGCTCTTCTGGCTGAAGATTGTTCCATCCTATGCATTAATATGTTGTGCTTCTCCATTATTGACAATGGGAATGTTTGCAGAGCTCCTGTCTCCAGTAAGTTGTTTTGGTGTCGAATACTGTTTACACTTTGTGGCAGGTCTGCAGAGCTTAGAAAAGAGCAGTTGCTAGGGAATCACTTAGCTCTCTCTCTGACTTGTGCTTATGCAGTATAGCATGAAAGTAGTTCTGTTTTGGAACCTTATGAAGTTGCAACCTCATTTTAGGGTGTGCTTGGTGCTGCTCCTCTCATGCCCTGTGCACTTTGATCCAAGGGTTGACCCTTGCTTGATGCTAATGGTGGAGTGAGGTTTATGCTGGGCCATGAGGTTGCAGATTGTGTTGAACACAGTTTGAATACTGCTGATGGTCACAGTGAGTTATAGATAAATTTGAAGTCTAACCCATTTAGCATGGTAATAGTGCCACACAACATGGTGCAAATAATTTTCAGTGTTAAGATAGCATTTTGGTCGAGGTATGTGATAATCAGCAAGAGGTTTCCTTGTCCATGTTTGATCCAGGGATGATGATAATCTTGTTTAGGGCATTGTTTGTAGGTATCATTCCATGAGAACAACAATGTCAGGTGGTTACTTGATTAGTCTGCAGGACAGCTCACACGATTTTAGGACTAGCTCCCAGATTCTCATAAGGAGGAATTTGCGAGGTTGACAGGACTGTTTGCTTTAGTCAATGTCAGGTGGTCCATCTGATTTTAGTCAATTTTTTTCCCCTTTCTAACAGTTAATGCAGTTGAATGGCTTGCTAGGCAATTTTGTTGTCGAAAGTGTTATTCCTTATGAAGGTAAATTAAAAGGAGAACATTAGCTCAATTGCTGAGTAGCTGGTTTGCAATGCAAACTGATGCTTACAGTGTGGATTCAATTCCTACACTGGCTGAGGTTAACATGATTGACTCTCCTTCTCAAACTCTTCCTACACCTGAGGCACGGTGACGCTCAGGTTAGACCACCACCATCTCTTTGAGAGCAGTCCTCTGGTTTGGTTAGACTGCAGCAACTTTAACAATTATAAAAAAACAACAAAGGTAATCAAATTTGCAAGCCCCCTGTGAGAAAATTAATGGGGGAGAAATTATTGTTTTTGTGTTACAAATGCTTAAATGTGATTCAAAGCATCACTTATAATTAAATGAAGTATAATTGGGTAATAGAATACTCGGGAGGAAATAACTTTGATCCTTCATCTCAATGCCTTAAACCTCATCGCTGCGGGCCCTTCTGGTGTTAAATGCGTTTTGTCAAAATGTAATCTGTGTTGCCTCAGCTGTTTGTCTTAAATGTGCAATGTACTCCTCAGCAATTTAGAACTTCTTGGTTGTTTTCCCCGATTTCAGGCGTTGTTAAAGTACTGCTTATGGTTTAAAATCTCAAAATTCAAACTGAAACTTGATGAAATAACTAGGATTCTCAGTTATATTAATAGTTTTTTTAAAGTTGATTGAGAAGTTGATTGCTTCACCCTAAATGTTGTTAGATTTCTTTTTGTATGTTTTTGTGAAAAAGTTAATTGTGTTGTCTCATAATCTTTTGCAGCACAAGTTGTGCAATAACAGTTCAGACTAATACAGCTGTAGACATGCACCATTTAGTCCACAGAAAGAAATCCCATCTGTGCAATTTCTGACGTCTGTCTTGATGCTCAAATTTCAACCCATCCATAATTTTTTTTGTCAGTAAACAAAGCAGTTGTTGTGCAACTGAAGTACATTGCTGAGAGGAAATCGAAGAAATTTGAAGTCTGGATGAATTGGAATTTATGTAACTGGACTTTCTTTTGGGCTTTTTAACCTTGGAGTTATAAAACTTTAGCTTCAATCTGGTTTAGTATTTCTCTTCTGAGACTAAAATGGAACACAAATTTTAAATTAGCTGAACCAATTTGATGAAATCAAATTTGTAGTTAAGATTAAGTAATCTTGTGACCGCACCCTTTATGCAAATGTTGGTGAGTTGGTTGGCTGCTTGTGTGTCAGGCATAAACAAAGATGGGAGATTTTTGACATTGTGATCATCTTTGAAAATCATGGCATGTTTGTGTCACAATGAGGTATGTTTTTTAGATTTTGATTTGTTCTGGATTGCAGTTTGCAGATACTTAGATAAAAGCAAGATGCTACCCTTTCAGTACAATTTTTTTCCAAACATATTACCCTCCAGTGTATATTTTAATGGAGCTTAAAAATTGACCATGTGGTTTGGGTTAATATAATTTTTGCTTAAATGTAATGAAATGATTATATCTGAGTGTGGCATTGAGATCAAATATTTGTTACATTGTTTGAGAGGGAGGAAAATATTGAGCGAAAGTCCGTATCGAAATGGTATCCTACCCTGAATAATTGAATATCATTTGTCCTCATGTGAATCCAGTTCTTGGATTCCTTGTAAGAGTATTGGATGATATCTGCTTCCTTTGCTTTCAAACATAATTTTCAAAAATTTCTATGAACCAATAATGGTACTGTTCAAAATATGAAACTATAAGCAGAGGTTTGGGATAATTTTATGAATGATGGACAAAATTCAATGCTTCCACTACAAACAAGACCTTTAAATTTAGTTAGCGCTGTTCAGTAATGACTGGATAATGATTAGGAATTGTAAATGTGGAGAGCTAATTCAATTGTTTCTAATTAGAATAACTTTAGTGAACTTTTAACCGTGCAAGATGCTTTTTTTTAATAGCTTTCATGGCTCAGAACTTCTGTGCAATAGCAATGGCCACTGAATTGCCACTGTGCTTGTAAATTTCCTGACTGTATGCTGCTGTTTTACTAAAAAGAGTCTTCAGAGCTTGGCTTTCACAGAAAGATACAAGTGTAATGCCCATCAGGGAATTCTCCGTGTAGAGTAGAGGGAAAACAAAACATAATCCATTTCGACAGCACTGGCAGCCATATGGCAGGTTTAAATATAAAATTTGAATGCAAGTGAATGAGTGGGTGGGTTGGATGTAGGTGGGTGAATGGTTAGTCAGGTTGGAATGTGAGGTCTTAGTGTTAGTATTCAGATAGAGTCATAGAGATGTACAGCACATAAACTTGTCCATCCTGACCAGATATCCCAATCCAGTCTAGTCCCACCTGCCAGCACCTGGCCCATATCCCTCCAATCTCTTCCTATTCATATGCCCATCCAGATGCCTTTTAAATGTTGCAATTGTGTGAGCCTCGACCACATCCTCTGGCAGCTCATTCCATTCGCGTACACCTTCTGCATGAAAAAGTTGCCCCTTAGATTTCTTTTATATCTTTCCCCTCTCACCCTGAACTTATACCCTCTAATTCTGGACTCCCCCACCCCAGGGAAGAGACTTTGTTGATTTAGGCAAAAGTGAAGACTGCAGATGCAGGAAACCAGAGTTCAGATTAGAGTGGTGCTGGAAAAACACAGTAGGTCATGCAGCATCCGAGGAGCAGGAAAATCGACATTTCAGGCAAAAGCCCTTCATCAGGAATGGAGGTAGGGAGCCTCCAGAGTGGAGAGATTAGTGTCTATTTATCCTATCCATGCCCCTCATGATTTTTAAAATCTCTATCAAGTCGCCCCTCAGTCCCCGACGATCCAGGGAAAACAGCCCTAGCCTATTCAACCTTTCCCTATAGTTCAAATCCTCCAACCCTGGCAACATCCTTGTAAATCTTTTCTAAAGGGTAAAAAATGAGGTCTGCAGATGCTGGAGATCACAGCTGAACATGTGTTGCTGGTCAAAGCACAGCAGGCCAGGCAGCATCTCAGGAATAGGGAATTCGACGTTTCAAGCTAAGCCCTTCATCAGGAATGAGAGAGAGTAGCCAAGCAGGCTAAGATAAAAGGTAGGGAGGAGGGACTTGGGGAAGGGGCGATGGAGGTGGGATAGGTGGAAGGAGGTCAAGGTGAGGGTGATAGGCCGGAGTGGGGTGGGGGCGGAGAGGTCAGGAAGAGGATTGCAGGTTAGGAGGGCGGTGCTGAGTTGAGGGAACTGACTGAGACAAGGTGGGGGAAGGGGAAATGAGGAAACTGGAGAAATCTGAATTCATACCTTGTGGTTGGAGGGTTCCCAGGCGGAAGATGAGGCGCTCCTCCTCCAGCCGTCGTGTTGTTATGTTCTGCCGGTGGAGGAGTCCAAGGACCTGCATGTCCTCGGTGGAGTGGGAGGGAGAGTTAAAGTGTTGAGCCACGGGGTGATTGGGTTGGTTGGTCCGGGCATCCCTGAGGTGTTCTCTGAAGCGTTCCGCAAGTAAGCGGCCTGTCTCCCCAATATAGAGGAGGCCACACCGGGTGCAGCGGATGCAATAGATGATGTGTGTGGAGGTACAGGTGAACTTGTGGCGGATATGGAAGGATCCCTTGGGGCCTTGGAGGGAAGTGAGTGTGGAGGCTCCTCCCAACCTTTTATCTTAGCCTGCTTGGCTACTCTCTCTCATTCCTGATGAAGGGCTTATGCTCGAAACGTCGAATTCCCTATTCCTGAGATGCTGCCTGGCCTGCTGTGCTTTGACCAGCAACACATTTTCAGCTGAAATCTTTTCTAAACCCTATCAAGTTTCACAACATCTTTCCGATAAATTGTTTTTTTAAGTCAAAACTTTTCATAGGTACTGTTCTGGCTAACCACTGTAGATTGTCTGACATCAGAGTCAGAGACTTGTATGAAGTGTTGCAAGGAGCTAAAGAATTGCCCATAGGAATTTGAGACTTTCCAGGCAATTCCCACATAGGTTCATGCATTGAGACTTCCACACGGTTCAAAATTCCATCTACAATTGCATGTTAGACTTCAATGAACAAGAGGCTGAAGATTTGGCTCATGTTCTTCAGGCTCGACTTCAGAGAATACAGGTGAATTTTATCAATCGATCAGTTCTTAATTTATCAAAATAGACATAGCAGATTTGAGGCTTTGGTTTTGGATTTACTCCCCATATGCTTTGGAAACTTGGCAACGCATGGAACAAATTTGCAATTTGCAACTTACTTTCTATTAGCTCTGTGGAAGTAACTACACCCCATGGACTGCAAAGGTTCAAGGAAGCATTTCACCACTGTGCCCTTCAGGACAATTCGGGATGGCCAATAACTGCTGGCCAACCAGCAATTTCCACATTGCACTAAATAATTGGTGAAAAAAAAAGTTAACTGAAGGTGTTTGTCACTGGATCAGTAGTAACCCTGTTTCTCAAATTTCTTCTGTGATCGATAGATTTAATTCCTTCAAGATAACTATCATGGACCAGACTTAACCCTCTCAAAATATATTAAGACGGTCGTCTTAACTTTTCTTATTTTAAAAGTAAATGTGAGGTATTGCATTTAAGATACAATTTGATTGGTCAAACTACTTGACATTAAGCAAAACACACTTTATTCATATACTGTAGTTAAAATACAACAAAAGGAAGAACAAAGAAAATAATTGGCTTAGCTGTTACTCTGTGGAAATGCTTAACAAAATAATAGATACAGTAACTATTACTAGTAAACTGTTCCAATACAGTGCCATTCCATAAACACACCCTTGGCAAAAGACAAATTGAGAAAACAATGTCTCACATGCAACTCCAGCAGCAGGAAGACAACCCACAGCTTTTTAGCTGCAACCAAGAGAGAAAACATAGCTTTCACTTCTTCAAGACCCCAGCAGCAACTGCTCATACCGAAAAAGTGGACACCCCCCCTCCAAAAACCCTGGTTTGAGAGCTTGATTCAGGCTGCTTTTATTGGTCCAACATTTTTCAAAAAAAAATCCAAGGCCTCACAAGCTGTTTACTGTTGTGGTTCTGTGGAGGCTCCTTGGAACCTCTGCTTTAAAACCTCACCTTTTATAAAAATAAATAGGACAAAATAGACTTCATAAGATGCTGATAGTATTGTTACAATGCCCCCAGTACTCCATGATGAAAATTGACCCAGCTAACAAATACATCTTTCTTTTTCTCAGATATGCATAAGTGACATTTCAATTACTTTTATTGTAGCATGCATTTTACTAAACCTCATCCTAAGAGTGTGAAAACATAGGATTACTGTCTTTTTAAGTCCAGGTTTGTTTGATGAAATACCATTCTTCTATTTTTCAACTCTGCATCTAACACACCTGCTTGTCAAGTGTTTGTTTTATGTGGTTGCCAATTACATGTTAGGTTAATTGTTCTATGCTGCTATTTGACCTGTACATGCCATGTTTTACAATGTCGGTGATCATAGCTTTCAACCTTTGTGTTATTCTCAAAGATTATACTCCATTTCTGATGTACTTCCTCCTTTGATTCTCTCTTGCTTTGCACCCTACTTAAAAAGACCTCTAATCTTCCCATCTCCACCCAATATGTTGTTAAATTAAGAACTGATGCTTTGTGTAATGTGTATCTCTTTGATATTTTGAAATTCGCCCTGGACAATATGCACCAAATCTTCATTTCTCTAGATAGTTAGAGGCCAGAAATTCAACTACAGATTGACTTCCAAGGTCTTTGCGAACCTATGTGGGAGTTGCTTGGAAGTTTCAAGTTCCAGTGGGCAAATCTCTTGCTCACTGGGACTCTCTGTGAAGGTTTCCGACTCTGAATTTAGAACTGTCCAAAGTCTCCAATTCTGTTAAACGATAGTCTGTTTAAACTCTGAAAAGTCTCAACTTTTTTTCTCAAAAATATTAGAATATATCTAAAGTTGCTTAATCATAATCTTAAGACACAGGCTATGATTTCGGGGATGAATGAGAGTTTTGTCTGTGTGAATGTATCATGGGCTCTATTTAGCTTTGCTGTGGGAAGAGATGTTTTCGCAGCAGGAGGTAACATGGCAATCATTTTGTCTACTTAGACCATAAGACACAGGCTATTCAGCACATTGAGTCTGCTCCGCTGTTCAATCATGGCTGATAGTTTCTCAACCCCGTTTTCCTGCTTTCTCCCTGTAACCCTGAATCCCCTTGACAATCAAGAACTTATCTATCTCAGTCTTAAATACACTCAACAACCTGGCCTCCACAGCCTTCTGTGATAATGAATTCCATAGATTCACCACTCCCTGGCTGAAGAAGTTTCTCCTTATCTCTGTTATAAAAGGCCAACCTTTTACTTTAAGGCTGTGCCCTCAGGTCCTAGTCTCTCCTACGACATCCACTCTGTTCAGGCCATTCAGTAATCAGTAAGTTTCAATTAGATTCTCCCTCAACCTTCTAAATTTGAGGTACAGACAGAGTCGCTGCTGCAAATGTGTTGCTGGTCAAAGCACAGCAGGTTAGGCAGCATCTCAGGAATAGAGAATTCGACGTTTCGAGCATAAGCCCTTCATCAGGAATGAAGGGCTTATGCTCGAAACGTCGAATTCTCTATTCCTGAGATGCTGCCTAACCTGCTGTGCTTTGACCAGCAACACATTTGCAGCTGTGATCTCCAGCATCTGCAGACCTCATTTTTTACTGTACAGACAGAGTCCCCAAACATTCCTTGTATGTTAAGCATTTCGTTCCTGAGACCATTCTTGTGAATCTCCTCTGAACACACTCCAGGGCCAGTGCATCCTTCCTGAGATATGGGGCCCAAAACTGCAGACAGTACTCCAAATGTGGTCTGCCCAGAGCTGTACAGAACCTCAGAAATACACCCCTGCCTTTATTCAAGTCCTCTCAAAATAAATGCCATCATTGCATTTGCCTTCCTAACTACTGACTCAACCTACAAGTTTACCTTGGGAAATTCCTGGATGAGAACACTCAAGTCTCTTTGCACTTCATACTTCTGAATTTTCTCCCCATTTTGAAAATACATATGTATGATACCACTGTTCACAATTTTGAATTGGCCTCCAAAGAATTTTGGTCAAAATTGACTTTGGGTCTCCTGCAAAACTGTTTTTGTATATAGTGAACAAAATTAAAGTCATAGTTTATGAATGCAAATTAGGGGCAGGAGCATGGGAATTTGGCCCCTTCAGTCTATTCCATCATTCAGCAAGATTATAGGTGATCTATTTGCATTCTGAATTCCACATTCTCATCCATCCCAAATAAGTTTTGATTCCTTCACCTGTCTATCTTCACCTTAACAATGTTCAGTGACCCACCTTGATTGCCTTCTGAGGCAGTGCTAAATATTATTTGAGTCTAATCCAAGAAATTTCCAAATTTTTGTAAGATTGCTTTCATAAAATTGTTGAAAAATCTGTCACATGGTAGTAAGCATTACCACAGCTATACTGTACTCAGATTTAAGCATTATGAAGTTATGATTGATGTATATATGTAAAAAATGTATATGCTATAAATAATGTTGAAATTGATTGTGTAGTAAAAGGATCATCGACTTAAAAGATTATTTTGTCTTGATATGATAACTGGAATTGATTTTTAGCTGTAGTAATGATGTCATTGAAGTTGAGGCGAGCCCAGGAAGATTGCTAATGGTTGGTGCTTTCTTGTGTCAAAGAAACTGAAAGATAATTGTTTTCTTTGTGCATGACACAGCAGAAATGTCTTTTTTTTTTAAATTCACTCATGGGGCATGGGCATCTCTGTCTGGCCAGCATTTATTGCCTGTCCCTGTTTGTCCTTGGGTGGGTTATGGTGAACTGCTACCTTGAACTGCTACAGTCCATAATGCCCTTAGGGAGGTAATGCCAGGATTTTGACCCAGTGACAGTGAAGGATTGACAGTGTATTTCCAAATTGGGATGGTGAGAGGCTTGAGAGGGGAACCGATAGGTGTTGGTGTTGGTGCTGCCCTTGTATTTCAACATGCAAGTGGTCATGGTTTGGAAGGTGCTGTATGAGGATCTTTGGTGACTTTCTGCAGTGTATCTTGTAGATAGTCTGCCTTCTATCCTACTATCTCTTGACCTCAAATTCACAGTACCGCTGATGTTCTATCTGGCTTAGTGTAGATTTTCTGAATCTAAATAAATGAACGTGCTGAACCGATGCTATTCCACTTAGCTGGATTCTGACTGTTTTTCATATTCCGTTGAACCACAAAGCAGTGAACTTGTGAATTTGCAAGTAATGTTAATGTTAATTTTCTATTAATTAGATGCTCAAATTTGTGACATATTGATTATTTCTTGTTGTGCTTTCTATTGAGGATTTATTTGTGGTACCGTTTAATAAAACCAAAAAAATGCTTGAAACACTTAGCAAGTCTCTGTCAGTGGAGTGAAAGTCATCAACATGAAATATTGACTGTACTTTCTCGCTGACTTCTTGTCAGACTCTGTGAGCGTTGCAAGCATTTTCTGTTATACTATTTGTGATAAATTGCAGTAGTTCATTCATACCTGCTTAGAGTTTATATTAATCCTGAAAAAGAATGCAGAGTTAGAATTCAGAACAACTCATTGCTCGTCTTTGACAGATAATCTGAATTATGAAGCTGTGTCTTGATGGAGAATGTTGAGTTGCAGCTGTAGCAGCTCTTGGATTCCTGAAATCAATATAGAGGTCGACAATTTCTGCTGACAGCTCTTCTCTGTTGCTCCCAGCTATGGTCTTAAAAGGACTTGACAGCCTTTCATTTCTGCATGTTTGTAAATGCCAGATTGTGGCGTAAACTGAACAACTGTCAATCAATTCTATTTAGTTATACTGAGTCCAAAAGCAAGTACAGATTGGCAAACAAATTCCCAATATTTAATTATTGAACGAGTAGGTTGAGCAAGGCAAAACTGCCAGAGCTGACCAATGGTGCAGCAGGATAAACAATATGTTTACAATATATAGGAATGCTAAAATTATGTTCTCACCCTATGTTCTAAGTTCTATCTCATAGCTCAGTCTGATTTCACATTCAAAAAATCTCACGCTTGAATGAGGGAGGCAAATTAAAAATTAATACATTTATCTGGTTAAGGCTAATTAGCATTCAAGGTGTGCATAAAGATTTGTAGCTCTGATGTTGTTGGAGTTGTGGGTATGTTCATTGAGCTGGAAAGTTGATTTGCAGACGTTTCATCCCCCAGCTAGGTGTCATCTTCAGTGCTTTGGAGCTTCCTGTGAAGCGCTGCTGTACTGTCTCTTTGGAATTTATTTGGTTCTATTCCTGCTGCTCCTGGTTGTCGGTTCTGGTTGTTTGTTTTAGACCTTGACCCAATGTACGAGCCATATGTGCTTGTTGGTAGAGTCTGTGGCTGAGTGCCATGCTTCTTGAAATTCTCTGGCTGTCCTCTGTTTAGCTTGTCCAATGATTGTTCTGTTGTCCTCGTTGAGTTTGTAATCCTTGTCATCTGTGTGTGGCTAGTAGGGACAGCTGGTTGTGGTGTTTAGTGGATAGTTGGTGATCGTGGTTGTGGATTGCTAGCTGTCTGCTTGTTTGTCCTATGTAGTGATGCATTCAGTCTTTGCATGGAATCTTGTAAATTACGTTTGTCTTGCACATAATGGATATTGAGTTTTTTGTCCTGGTGAGTTCTTGTCTGAGCATGGATGTCAGTTTTTCAAGATAGATTAGATTACTTACAGCGTGGAAACAGGCCCTTCAGCCCAACAAGTCCACACTGACCTGCCAAAGCACACCCCAGCCAGGCCCATTCCCCTACATTTACTCTTTCACTTACACTACGGACAAATTAGCAGAGGCAATTCCCCTAACCTGCACATTTTTGGATTGTGGGAGAAAACCGGAGCACCCGGAGGAAACCCACGCAGACACTGGGAGAATGTGCAAACTCCACACACAGAATTGCCTGAGGCGGGAATTGAACCCGGGTCTCTGGCACTGTGAGGCAACAGTGCTAACCACTGTGCCACCGTGCCGCCCATGGTTTATGGGCTGTCATGAATCTGTGTGGTCAGAGAAGTTTGGTTGTCAGTTCTGAGACATTATATCCATCATTTGCAAGATTAACGTAATTTACAAGACGGACTAGAAGAAAGTGAGGACTGCAGATACTGGAGATCAGAGCTGAAAAATGTGTTGCTGGAAAAGCGCAGCAGGTCAGGCAGCATCGAAGGAGAATCGATGTTTTGGGCATAAGCCCTTCTTCAGGAAGGGCTTATGCCCGAAACGTCGATTCTCCTGCTCCTTGGATGCTGCCTGATCTGCGCTTTTCCAGTAATTTACAAGACTCCATGCAAAGCTCAATAGGACAAACTGGCAGGCAAGTAGCAATCAGCATCCACGATCATCAACTAGCTACTAAACACCACGATCAGCTGTCCCTAGTAGCCACGTACACAGATGACAAGGACTGTAAATTTGACTGGGACAACACAGTGATCATAGAGCAAGCCAAACAGAGAATTTCTAGAAGCATGACACTTATTCACAGACTCCATCAACAAGCACATCGAACTAGACGCAATATACCGGCCACTACAACAAAGAACCGGAAGCAGCAGATGTGGAACCAAATAAATTCCAGAAGACACAATACAGCAGCACTTCAGAGGAGGTTCCAAAGCACTGAAGATCATATCCATTCAGGGGACAAAGCATCTGCAAATCAACTTCCCAGCTTGGAGAACATACCCACAGCTATGTTAATTATCAAATCTCTATTTCCTTGCCCTAACTTCATAAACTATTCTGTTTATATGCCATGCTAAGAACTTAATGTTACTATATTTTAAAATAAAATATTGCCGCTTTTGGACGTTGGATAATGGAATACTGTGTGGACCTCTTGAGGTCAGCATGTGGTAGCACATGTCAATATGTCTGTATTCCAGTCGTCATGAATGAGCCATCCTAGCAACCATCTAGCTTAAAGAGGATATTGTTCACAACATACTTTTCTGCTTGTCTTTATTGTGTCTGCAAATTTAGCTACCACACCCTCACTTCTCTCATCTAATTCATTGATGTGAATTGCAAAAATTTGAGGGTGCACCTCAGATTGCTACAAGGCCCCACTCATCACATGATGGCGATCAAAGAAAGACCCACTTGTTCATACTCCAGTTTCCACAAGCCAATCAACCTTTCATTGAATTGAATTTGTTGTCAAGTGTACCAAGGCACAGTGAAAAGCTTTGTATTGCGAGCAATAGAGGCAGATCACAGAGTTAAATAGCAGAGATAGTAAATAACAGGTAATCAGCGGCAAAAAAAACACAGGTACAGACGAATGTTAAGAGTTTGAGAGTCCATTCAGGCTAATATGTTATCCTCTCCACCATGATCTTCTGTTTTCAGAATCCCTTTTATGTGACACTTCGTTAATTGCCTTCTGGAAAATACAGTACATCAACTTTGCGAGGTACTCCTCAAAAGAAGTCTAATAAATTGATTAAACGTATTGGCCATGCTAAAATTACCCCATTGTGTTCAGGGATGTGCAGGTTAGCTAGGTTAACCATGCAGGATTATTGGAGGACTCTGGGTTGGATGTTGTTTGGACGGTTGATGCAAATTTGATGGGTGGAATGTGCTCTTTCTACACTCTAGGGATTTTCTGATTCCAGGTAAGCTGTTACAATCGATCCTTAAAGTTACAACTGGAACACACAGGATACTTGGGAAGAGACAGCATGGCTTGGTGAAGTGGAAATGTTTTTGTAAAGTTCTTGCCTAGAATCATAGAATCCCTACATTGTAGAAAGAGGGCACTCACCCCACCAAGTCTGCACCAACCCTCTGAGGAGCATCCAATTCAGAGCCCTTCAATAACCCTGCATGGCTAACTTACCTAACCTGCACACTATGGGGCAGTTTTTAGCATGGCCAATCCACCTCACCTACACATGTTTGAATGGTGGGAGGAAACCCACGTAGACAAGGAAAACTGGAAAAGACTTCCAGGCAAGGCTGGTGCTGTGAAGCAGCAGTGCGAACAATGTTCCACCATGCTGCCCACAAGCTCGTTGTTTTCTCCCTTCCTTTCCATGAATGACAGGATTATATTTTCTACTCTCCAGTCTGGTGGAACGACTACTTTGAAACTTAGCAACTACTATTCATGATTAAGTTCTTGCGGTTTCCATACTTAGTAAATTCAAGTATTTTGCTAATTTGTTCAAAAGTGCTCTTTAAGTGTGTAAAACAAATGCTTACGGATTTTGAGCATTTATCTTCTGTTTTATATGTTTACAATGTGCTATTTATTTTCTTTATCCAGGTTGAATGTAATTTTTGCAAAATTTGATGAGGTTCAGAAATCTGGAAATATGATTCTGTCTTCAGCAGCTGGTGAGTTAACTGGGCTGTTATTTTAATGCTGTCGTTGAAATTGGGACATTAAAGACCATGATGAGCTTCCAGATGACACGTGCAATCATCTGATGTTGTATTACTGGTGGAAGCCATTCTGAATTCAAACTCTCAAACTTGTGTTTAATTATTGGTAGAAGCATTTGACAAGTGCTTATTTGATTGGATGGGTTGTGGCTGAATCTAATTTTGTATTTTTGGGCAATGTTCTTTTTAAATTGAGAGACAGTGTGGAAAGAAAAAGTATGCGTAACAAAAATATTTAATACTTTTTGATTTAAAAAGGCTGCTTTTTCTTTCTGAATGATTATTGGATAATATCATGTTGTTAGACTTTTGAATAGTATCTCTGTAGTGTTTTATTTTCCTACACTAACATTGTTCATGCACTACATGTATTAAATGCTTGAAGTCATGTCCTTCTGTTGTCCCATCACAGCAATTTTATTTTTCTTATTTGCTCTGTTATGTACAAGACTATGATATCTAAATTAGATTAAATTCCCTACAGTATGGGAACAGGCCCTTTGGCCAAACAAGTCTACAATGACCCTCCGAAGAGTAACCTACCCAGACCCATTCCCCTACCCAACATTTACATCTGACTAATGCACCTAACATTATGGGCCATTTAACATGGCCAGTTCACCTGACCGAGTGTCTGTGTAGGTCCTTCAGGTAATAACCCATCAGTGTGGCTTGCTGTCAAATAGCTTTGTTAAAGGTGCTTCGCAGAAACATTAGGACACTCACTACTTTAAAACATTGCCAAATAAATGCAAGCTATTATTGTAAAGATTAACATTCCCCACTATCCTTATAGTGACTGTGTGAAAAGATTTATTTTAAGTGAATGGCCATTTACATTATGTTTTTGCTGGCTGTGCAGTTGCATCAGGATGCTGTGCGACTAGGCAGCTCAGAGAAAACATTGAGTCCTGATACCGTCAGGACATGCAAGGAAGGCCAACAAATGTCGTTTCACAGGCACCACCAAATGCTGAAGAAATTCTAAAAATGTCTCCTCTTTTAGGGGCAGCATGGTGGCTTAGTGGTTAGCACTACTGCCTCACAGTACCAGGGACCTGGGTTCGATTCCCTCCTCGGGGGACACTCTGTGTGGAGTTTACACATTCTCGCCTTGTATGTGTGGGTTTCCTCCCACACCCTCCGGGTGCTCCCATTTCCTCCCACAATCCAAAGATGTCAGGTGAACTGGTGGAGACTAGTACAATTATAACATTTAAAAGACATTTGGATGGGTATATGAATAGGGAGTGTTTAGAGGAATAGGGACTAAATTTATATAGGACATCTGGTCTGAATGGACAAGTTGGACTGAAGGGTTGGTTTCCATGCTGTATATCTCTGACTCTACAAAAGCAAGAATGGATAGAAATTGGGAACAAAGTTGGTTTAAGCTTTCTGGTTTGATGCAAAAGTAGGTAGTACCTTTTGATACAGTGATCAATATACCAAAAAGAGTTGAAGGTGGAAACAGAACTGAAACAAAGCAAAGAGAAAGTAAGGGCTGCAAGTGTTGGAGAGTCATTGGAAAGTGTGGCACTGGAAAAAGCTCAACAGGTCAGATAGTGTCCGAGGAGCAGGAGAGTCGGCATTTCAGGCGTAAGCCTTTTGTCATATTTCTAATGAAAGGTCAAGTCTCCTGCTCCTCAGATGCTGACTGACCTGCTGTGCTTTTTCCAGTGCCACACTTTTCAACCATGTATCTCCTGAAAAGGCAGGCTCATTCAGGAAACATGAGTTCCTGATGCAATACCCCTTGTTTTGGAGTCACGCAAATGTGTGGAGTAATTGGAAATGATGTTTAAGGTAAAACCAGATTTAGCTGGGCAGAAAAAGAGTGCTGATAGTTGGGTCTCATTGCATCCCAGTGTGAGAATGATGAGGTGTACTGGTGACTGATGACACTGTAAACAAACAATGTCCATAGTGCAGAGGACACTTTTAGGAAGTTGAAACCACAAACTTAAATTTAATTAATTGATGTAGATTAGAAGATGTTGCAGATGGCACAAAGGTTGGAGATGTCGTTGATAGTTTCGAGGGCTATTGCAGGTTGCAGCATGACATAGACAGGATGCAGAGCTAGGCTGAAAAATGGCAGATGAGTTCAACCTGGATAAATGCGAAGTGATGCATTTTGGAAGGTCGAACTTGCATGCTGAATGTAGGATTAAAGATATGATTCTAGGTAGTGTGGAGGAACAGAGGGACCGGGGTGTGCAGGTACATAGATCCCTCAAAATTGCCACCCAAATGGATAGGGTTGTTAAGAAAGCATATGATGTTTTGGCTTTCATTAATAGGGGGATTGAGTTTAAGAGGCGCGAGGTTTTGCTACAGCTCTACAAGTCCCTGGTGAGACCACACTTGGAATATCGTGTCCAGTTCTGGTCGCCCTACTATAGGAAAGATACAGAGGCTTTGGAGAGGGTGCAAAGAAGGTTTACCAGAATGCTGTCTGGACTGGGGGGCTTGCCTTATAAAGAAAGTTTGAAAAAGCTCGGACTTTTCTCTCTGGAGAGAAGGAGGAAGAGAGGAGACCTGATCGAGGTATACAAGATAATGACAGGAATAGATAGCCAGAGACTCTTCCCCAGGGCAGGATTGACGGGTACGAGGGGGTCATAGTTTGAAAATATTAGGGGTACGGTATAGATTAGATTAGATTACTTACAGTGTGGAAACGGGCCCTTCGGCCCAACAAGTCCACTCCGACACGCCGAAGCGCAATCCACCCAGACCCATTCCCCTACGTTTACCACTTCACCCAACACTACGGGCACTTTAGCATGGCCAATTCACCTAAATTGCACATTTTTGGACTGTGGGAGGAAACTGGAACACCCGGAGGAAACCCACACAGACACAGGGAGAATTGCAAACTCAACACAGTCAGTCGCTGGGTCTCTGGCGCTGTGAGGCAGCAGTGCTAACCACTGTGCCGCCATATAGAGGAGACGTCAGAGGTAGGCTCTTTACGCAGAGAGTTGTGAGAATGTGTTGCCAGTGGTGGTGGTGGAAGCAGAGTCATTGGGACATTTAAGTGACTGCTGGGCAGGCACATGGAGAGCAGTGAGTTGAGGGGTGTGTAGGTTAAGTTATTATATTTTACATTAGGATTAAACCTCGACACAACATCGTGGGCCAAAGGGCCTGTTCTGTGCTGTACTTTTCTATGTTGTCGGAATGAAAATCTAGCCTGGATCAGAAGAAGCGTATTGTAGGGATCTCACTTCTAGTTTTTTCTTTACTTTTCTCAATTTTTCTTCCTTTTTTTTGTTTTTCTCTTTTCATGTTAGTGGAAGAATAGCCATCAGTTGCTGCACTCTATCCCTGAAATTTCTGGGAAAATGCAGCCCCATATTCCACCACTCGTGCTTCCTTCCATCTTCCCACTATCATCTTTCCTCTAGCACCATTCAACTTTATTGCTATCCCTATCTCTTCCCTTTTTGAACTATTCACTGAACTCTAACCTCAAATTCCCTTGTTCCGTTGTACGGTTTGCCCCGCCTTTTTTCATGTCTGCTGTCTGCATGTTTGCAAGAGCTCACGTGACTCTCTCCCATGTGGGTATTCACACACTCTATATTCTAAATGGAGCAAATGTTTTCCTTAACCGTAATTTATTACTCTTCCTCCTTCCACATTCCACGTTCATTGCTCTTTCAGCCTCCTGTTTGCTCCATTTATTTATTTTCAAAAATTCAGTTAGTTGTGAAGTTGAACAAATAAACACCAAATTGTTTCTTGCTTTCACACAGTGCCTCTTTAAAAATTCAGTATGTAAACTCAAAAGTGACCTTTTTGAAATTGACTGTTATTCAAATCATCGAGCCACACAACTGAACATATACCGTTAAAAGCTGAAGAAAGTAAACTTGTTTCATACAGCTGATTGCTGCTATTTGTATCCTGAGAACTAACATACACTGCCAAGATGTCGTTAACCAAATATCCTTACAGCATCCAAGATCTGGCCTGAATATCAAATGCAAATAATTTTTGTTTTGGATATGCTGAGTTCATTTAAGTTAAAACCTCACTAAAGGCATTAAAATAATCCAAGTCAAGTGATGGATAACTTTGTTTAAAATCTTTGTCTTATTTGGATATTGGAGACATTGCAACTGCTGAGGAAAAAGTGACAGAAGAAAAACGCGAGTGATATGTAGGGTAAAAGTCACCTTGTTGGCAGATTATTAAATTGCAGGGTGATAGATTTCATTTATGCAAACACGTTATAAATCTGGACACAGAAATTTTATATTCTGACTAAGGAAGTTTTAATGATGACAACTGACAGATGCAAAATCAGATATTTTAGTAGGAAATTGAATTGACATTGAGGTTTTGTTTAACATATAAGTTATACTTGACTTCTGTAAAAAGTGAAGCTAACATATGGAAACTATATATAGTGGAAATTAAATCTATCAGTATAAAAACATTTGGGTAGCTATAAAGTGTTCTAATGTTGACTGTGTAACTTAAGGGCATTTAAATGATCCAGCCTAATGTTATAAAAGTGCTGTAAACACTGCAAGGTTTCAGAGAATGAAGAATTTCATCTTGATGCTGTTCACGTTTTGAGATGTGATGTCTTGTATTGGAAATTTTTTCTGTGACTATGGGAATCAGAATTTTGAAGAGATGTTTTCATGGATGAAAATCCTCATTGTTTAGTAACTGTCATATTGGGCATTAAAATGTCTTTGAGCTAAGATGTAAACTGGAGTCTATGAACTTCTTCATTATAAAACAAATGACAAGTAGTCCAATTTTGCTTCCATTAATTGCTGGCTTCTTGCAATAAGGAACTTGAGCTGAGAGTTTTGAATTTAAATTTGAGGTTGCTGAGTGGAATTATATTTTTGAATCATTGCTTTCGGTTAATTATGCAGATGGTTTTTTTTAAACACCCTAAAGAGATATTCTATTTCGAGAGTGCAAGTGTTTGCAATTGGGGATCATCTAGTGTCTCCATTCAGATATTTCCTCTCTGGTGATATGTAATTTATGTTCAATCTTTTGTGCTGGTTTGCAGTGACTCATGGCAACATGCTATGAAACAAGCATACCTGTCAATCAGTGTAAATGAATTTAGAAATTTCATTCAGATGCACAAGAAGAGACTCTAGATATTTGAGTTTGTATGAAAAATAATAGTTTGTTTCAGTGCTCCCAATCTTCATGTTGGGGAAAAGGATTGCTTTTTGAAAAGATGTTGTACAGCGTACATTTTCTGGGCCAACCCAGTTCTCCACGTTTTGTTCTATTATAAACCATCAAATGAAGGAAATATTGAGAGCTGGGTTAATTTGAAGGTTGGGCTTTCACTATAAATGTTGACCCTTGTTTGAAAAGAAGTTGGCGTCGTTAACATTGATGTTGATTGACAGTTGGTGTCTGTTTGACTGGGGAGGGTTTGATTGAATTTTACCCTGTTGACACTAAATCCTCTGACTTCAGAGCTAACACTGAGCACTGTATTGTGTAGACTGGTGTTAGATATGACTATTGGTGAAGGTAAGATTTAAACTGAAATTTGCCAGTTTAAAATCAGATGCATAATTTGTCAGCGATAATTGATATGCGTAAGTTTAGTATTTGAAAGAATCAACAGACATGTCAAGTAAAATGAAGAAAAAAGATGCTGAGTACAGTTGTAAAAAAAATTTCAATTTTTGACAATACACATATTAGTTAAAAAACACGTGTGGTAGTTGGCCTTTATAGTTAACAGAAGAAATGATTTATCCTTTTCTGTTGACTGAATTCATGAGTTATTTTCTACATAAGAAATGTACATCGTTCTGTTGGGAGCTGGTTTTTAAAATAAGGTAACTCAACAAATCATGACTAACGCATAACTGCTTCAAAATACAAGTATCAGATGTCAGTTGTTTATTTACTTTGATATATTTTGATATAAATATTGGCTAATTTTGTTCTGAGTGCTTTTAATAGCTTGTAGAATTCTAGGGTGCAGTTTTAACATAATTCTGCTAAATTTCCATTTGATTCCTTTAGACTTCAGAAATTTTCCATTGTGATGTATTGTTTGTCTCCAGCCAGCAACAAATACTTGTAGGTTATAAATTTACTTGATTATCCCTTTAAAGTATTTCTAAAACAAACTTCGAAATGTTAATGCATGGGGACAATTTAATAAGTTATTGATAGTCTGTTGAATTTTGTAGAGACCATCTCCTTAATAATTAGAATGATTAAGCTCCTTTCTACGTTTTTGTACATTTAGAGCATATCTTAGTTGAGGGATCATTCATGAGGGATCATTCATTTGTGAGTTTGTAGAATTTGTTTACTTTGCAGGACATTAAGTACAGTGGATCTGCTATCTTGTTGGACATGACTTGATAGATTACCTTGTAACTTGTTGAGATTGTACACAGTGAGAATAACGCTATTAACTTGATAGCTACTTTGCATCAGCTGTTTCCAGCATCTTGTGTGTGAATATTAAGTTCAATTTGTGCATTGTTACCAGGCATTGGTCTGATTCTTTAAAAAAATGTTTGAAAGTTATTTACAAAATTTATTTTTGTTGCTCTTTGAATGCAAGAGTTGCATGTTGACTTCATTTAAAGAAATTTACTGTTAATTTAAGTTTTTGGTTTTTTTTGAATGGTTATTTCTTTCACCCCTATGTCGGGAATAAGATCCTGTGGAGAAGATAAAATGAGGATTAAAATTAAGACCTTTTCCTGCTCTCTTGGCTATCACTTGCAGTCACGTCCTCATCTGGGAGGGTTGAGGTCAGCAGTTTTAATGTACTTATTGAGCTGATATTTAATACGACAGCAGCAGGCTCAGATTTGACTCCTGCTGTCTGTGAAATTGCCATCTGCTTTATTTATTGATGTCAGAGAGCAACACCATTCAACATTATGGTTGCCTGCTTTTCTAAACTATACCAGCCTCCACATTTCAACAAACATGGCTTCAATTTCCACTCCTGCATGGTTGTCTCTAACTCTGGTGTCCCCTAAGGATCTATTCTTGGAAATCTTCTATTTCTCATCTTCACACTGTTCCTTGATCATATCATCTGAAAACACTGCATCAGTTTTCACGTGTAGGCTGATAGCATCTTGTTTTATTTCAATACCATCTCTCTCAGATTGAACTGTCATTGTTGGAATTTTTTGATTACTTCTCTGATATTTGGTACTAGATGAGTTGAAATTTCCTTCGATTAAATATTGCAAGCACCAAAAATACTCCTTACATTCCATCTCTCTTTCTGACAAGTACGAATGATGTTCTGGTGTTTAATTTGACTTTGAGATGAGCTTCAAATGTACGTTTGTGGCACCTAAGGCCACTGCTTTCACCCTGTAGTATTACTTGACTTTACCTTGATTTTGCTTTATCTGTTGAGATGCTCATTTGTGCATTTACTAACTCTATACTTGACTATTCAAGCGTTGAATTCATTGGTGTGTCTCACTGTACCCAAAACTGTCTTAAATTTCACCATGTCCCATGCCTAATTTACCCATGTGCTTTCTGATCTACATTTGGGCTAAGAACATATTGATTTAAAATTCTCATCTTTTGCTTTCAAATTCCCCTTTGACCTCGCATTCTCTCCACAGCCACTTTGTAATCTCCTCTAGCCCACAATCCTCCAAGATATCAAAGAAGTATTACACCATGAAATGTCTTGGTATGTTTCATATTGAAGGAGCTACACAAATACAAGTTATTTATCTTTTCAGCTATTAACTTTATTTCTATTTTCTCCTGTTTGGATCATTCTGAATACAGGTTCAAAAAAATCTATGAAGTTATAATTCCAGAGGCTGTTCAAGTCAATTATTGCTTTTGTAAAAAATATCAGACTCAAATGTAATTTAGTAATTGGATGTGTTTCTGTAAGGCCTGGAGGCAAAGTTACAGCATGAAGCAATATTGTGTAAGCAAGATATGCAATCACTAGTTTAATAAAAATCTGTATTGTAATATATACTGTGGTGTTTAAATGCTGTAAATAAACTCGACATCTTGGAAATACTCCTGGAAATGTATACTTTACATGATTGAAATCGCTAGATTATTTGTAAATTGAACCTATTTATTACATTCTTATTTTGATCTCCTGAAGGAAAGGGAGAACCCAATTTGCAGTTCTTTAGAGATTTAATTTTTCTGTTTTGACTTGTTTTCTCATCAGCTTCTGTGTGGTTCATAAGTTATTAATGCATGTCATAAATTCAAAATGAAAATCGTGAAATAGTAAAGCAGCACAAACTTAATTTGGTTTATCAAGTTTGTACTGCCTGACATGACTCAGCAATTATACCCGTTCCCCTATCCTTTCCAATAACTTTGTTTTTTCTTTCTCTACAAGTGTATATCCAATTTCTCTTTGAAAGCTACTACTGCGTTCACCTCTTTCAAACCGTATACTCCATATCATAACAGCTTGCTGTGCGACTTTATTGCTCATACTGCCCAAGTCTTCGAGTCAGTATGAATATTGGTATAGAGAGATGATTGAATATGCGTATTATTTCCTTGGTTGTTGCTGAATGCAGAAGTTGGCTATATTCTCTCTCTCTCTCTCTCTCTCTCTCTCTCTCTCTCTCACATAAGATTATTGATTCAGTGTCTTATAGCTGTGGTATTCTACAGTGACAGTGAGAATAATGACTTTAGTTTGAAAACGTATGACTTTTAAAACTTATAGTTGTAGTAATGGAGCAACTTGAAACATGTAATTACCTGTTCTATGCTGCAGCTATGCAGTAGTAAGAAATTGATCTTGTGGTAATGTTGTTCATATTTTCACTCCTTAGTGTTAAATATTCTTTTCATGCAATAAGCGAAATTTCTTTAAAAAAACACCAAATGTGTCTAAAGCTGGCAGTTCACTATTTTGCATTATCCAACCATGAGATCGGACTGGTCTTGAAATAAAGCTCTACCTCTGCATGGAAACATAAATTGTATAATCTTTGGTACAATTTGCAGAAATTTCTTAATGAAATTTACAAAGCAGCTAGATTTTGGGGAATCTTAGTTTCACTGTTTTCTTTTAAGTCAAATAATAATCCTTGAACCATTTTATTTTCCCTAAAATGTAACCTTTAGTGCAAAATTGACCTTGTAATTTATAATACATAACCGGTGTGATATTGAAGCATCTAATTTTGGTTTCACTTTATGAAGTGCTGACATCAGAAACTGTATGATCGAAGAAAATGTGGTGGGATGAGGAATTATTAAGTTTGCAGATGACATGAAGATTGGCTGGGTGGTTGATAGTGAGGAAGAAGTTCATGGTTTAAGGAGAGTGTAGACTGGCCACAAGGGCATATCAGTGGTAGATGGAATTTCATATTGGAAAATTAAACAAGGTAAGGGAATACTCAATGACTTGACTAACTCTGCTTTCTCCTGACAGATGCTGCCAGATCTGAGTTTCTTCAGTAATTTCTGTTTTTGTCTTTACCAAAATGTTGCCTGGCATGGAGCAGATTACTTTTGAAGAGAGGCCAGATAAGCTCAGGTTGTTTTCTGGGGTGGGTGGGGAGGTAAGAGAAGCTAATGTTGTTTAAAATTACGAGGGGTGTGCACAAAGTGGAGGGAAGGCTGCTGTTCCCCTTAGTTGAAGAGTCAATAACAAGGGTCCATAATTTTAAGGTGAAAGGCAGGATTTGTGGAGGGGACTTGAGGAAAACATTTTTTCATCCAGAGGGTGGTGAAAATCTGCAATTCACAGCCTCGGAGCATAGTTGAGGCCTAGATATCAGAACCTTTTAAAAAGCACTTGGGATAAGCACATGTCATAACATTCAAGGCTGTGGGACACAAATGCTGAAAACTGGGACTGGTGTATTTGAGAGTAGCATTTGTCTCTGCACTATATGATTCTGCAAGTGACATAGAATAAGCCATTTGTGACCTAGTGACTCAATCTACTTCATGTATTGGCTGAAGAAAATCCCCCCATTACATAGGTGAAGTCAGGCAAGTCAAGAAAGAGCAGAAGTGACCAACTAAAATAACAACTTGTGTCTTCTGACTTGTCAGCAAACATTATACAATTGGTAAATTATTTCACTGTCCATGTGTTCTTGAACTTGAATCATTTTTATTTTAGTTCATGCTGTAAGTGCTTTCAGCAACAATTTATATTTTCTTTTTATTTGATTTGTTTCCACATATAAAAATTGTAAATTGCATATTTGTGAAATACTTTGGGTACTCTAAATAATAGGACAAAGGGAACAAAATGCTCTTTTTCAGAAAAACTACGACCTCACAAGGGCATGATTTCTGCAACAATGTTTCCCATTTTGGTTCAATAATGGCAGGGTGTTAACCTATACATAAAGCAGGCATCTCCTCAGTTTGATTCTGCATAACTTGCAGCCAGCTCAATGACAATGTTGCCAAATATGGAACTAATATTTCCAGGACTGGGCCAGTAAAAGTTGTATCCAGTAAAAGTCAGCATGGTTTCCATTTTTAATCATTAATGGCAACTGGAAGATGCATGTTTTGTGATGAAAATTCAGTTCAGGTTCAACTAAAATGCCTTTCAGTGTGTGTATATATAAATATTGGCATTAATGAAAGTTGGTTAATACCATGATGCTGGCTCATGTGCTACAAGGGGACATAAATTTAAGGTGAAGGGTGGAAGGTATGGGGGCATGTCAGGGGTAGGTTCTTTACCCAGAGAGTGGTGGGTGCATGGAATGCGCTGCCTGTGAGAGTGGCAGAGTCAGAATCATTGGTGGCCTTTAAGCAGCAACTGGATAGGTACATGAATAGATGCTTAAGCTAGGACAAATGTTCGGCACAACATCGTGGGCCGAAGGGCCTGTTCTGTGCTGTATTGTTCTATGCTCTATGTATATGGCACTATCTGCACAGTCAAGAAAGTCAATTTTAAAAACAATAAAATTGCTTCCAACTTGATTCCTTAGCAATGTATAATGCAGCAAGAAGTAAGCAAGTGCCCAGATTATGCCAAGTATGTCTCAAAACCACAACACACCATAGTTGGGAATGTAATAGAGTGGATTCCATGAAATCATTTCATACAAGATACTGCGATGTTTCCATTTGGGGGAAAAAAAACCACTTGTGTCATGTGGAATCTTGAATCATTAAATTGTCTGATCCATGATCAAAATAATGGTACCTATCTTGTAATAATGAACTTTAAATTCATATTTATTTTAAATCCTAGACTACATGATGATTCTTTAAATTGCTTCTTGTGATTTTAAATACAAAGGGTGCTTAAAGTGCAATAAAATGCTGACCGTTATTGAGTTAATGAAATGGCATTTATTAAAGACTTCCAACACTTAAGTTAAATAATATGTGACGCACTGTCTTAAAACATACCTGTCGCTCAAACTGAATTTGGCACTTAGTTCTAATGATTGCAGTCCTCACTGTTTTTATCTGACTGAACGAATTCTGGTTTGGTGTCTCATTGTTTTGTTTTGCAAAGTACTTGCGAAACATGTTGGGGCAGTTTCATGACATGCTGTATAATATGTAAGTTGTATCAATGGAGTCATACAGCCTTACAGCATGGAAAAAGGCCCTTTGGTACAAATTGTTCAAGCCGACTAGATATCCTAAATAAATCTAGTCCTGTTTGCCAACTTTTGGCCCATGTCCTTTTAAACCTTTCCTATTCACATACCCATCCAGTTAACTTTTAAATGTTAAAAATCACACAACACCAGGTAATAGTCCAACAGGTTTATTTCCAAGTACCAGCTTTTGGAGCACTGCTCCAGGTAGCTGTGGAATAGGATTATAGCACACAGAATTTTTAGCAGAAGGTCACAGTGTCATACCACTGAAATGATATATTGAACAAACCGAGATTGCTGTCAAGTCTTTCCCCTTTTCGAATGGGTTGCAGGTTCATTAATATGTAAATCTCAGAACTTCTTTCAAGTAACATTCTCAATATAACATAAGGTTTTATAAAAGAAAGGTGACATCTCAGCAATTGGACTATAACTTGGTGGTTGTGTGATCTTTAACTTGGTCCACCCAAGTCCAACACTGGCACCTCCACATCATGGCTTTTAAATGTTGTAGGGTAAAAAATGAGGTCTGCAGATGCTGGAGATCACAGTTGAAAATGTGTTGCTGGTTAAAGCACAGCAGGTCAGGCAGCATCCAAGGAATAGGAAATTCGACGTTTCAGGCATAAGCCCTTCATCCTGTCTTAAATCTATCATCCCTCAATTTGTGCAAACTCCACACAGACAGTTGCCTGAGTCGGGAATTGAACCCGGGTCTCTGGAGCTGTGAGGCAGCAGTGCTAACCACTGTGCCACCGTACCACCTCTCAGAATGTTTCCAATGCAATTCCAATCTTCCTCAAGTAAGGGTACCAAGACCAAACCATTTCTTTCACAATAAATGCCAAAATTCCATTTGCCCTCGTTATTATCTGCGATACCTGCATGCTTGCTTTCTGTGACTCGTACACAAGGACACACACATCCCTCTGGACTGAAGCATTTTGAAGTTTCCTTTCTATTATTATGACCAATTAAATAACTTGAACACTTATCCACATTTAATTCCATCTGCCACATTTTGGCTTATTCACCAAGTCTACCCATATCCATTTGTAAATTTCTTATTTCTTCATTGCAGCATATTTTCCTGCCTATTTTAGTGTCATCTGCCAATTTACCTATATTATATTCTATCCCTGCATACAAGTCATGAGCACAGGTTGTAAATAGTTGGTGCCTGAGGACTGAACCCTGTGGTAGCCCACTAGTTACAGTTTGCCAATCAGAAAATGACCCATGTATCCAGACTTTTGTCTTTCTTTTGGTTAGCCAGTCCTCTGTCCAGACGAATGTATTTGCCCAACCCCACATGTCTCGCCTTGTGTATTAATGGTTTGCGTGCCATGTTATCAAATGCCTCTGGAAGTTCAGCTATACTGCATCTGTAGGACTCCCATCAACTTTTCTTGTTGCACCTTTGAAAAACCCAGAACTCTGATAACTTTAGTCAAACATAATTTACCCATCTGTTTAAAAATAAATTCTAACTCTGGATTGTGTACTGACTTTCCAAGTATCCTGTTACTAATTTCTTAAGCATGGATTCTCATGGCTTTGTGCATCGGAAATGATTTTTCACAAACTTGATTGAGGTTTTTGAAGAAGTACCAAAGAGGATTGATGAGGGCAGAGTAGTAAACGGGATCTATATGGACTTCAGTAAGGCGTTCGACAAGATTCGCCATGGGAGGCTGGTTAGCAAGGTTAGATCTCATGGAATACAGGGAGAACTAGCCAATTGGATATAGAACTGGCTCAAAGGTAGAAGCCAGAGGGTAGTGGTGGAGGGTTGTTTTTCAGACTGGAGGTCTGGAACGAGTGGAGTGCCACAGGGATTGGTACTGGATCCACTATGTTTCATCATTTATATAAATTATTTTGATGTGAGCTTAAGTTTGTAAGTTTGCAGATGACGCCAAAATAGGAGGTGTAGTGGACAGCAAAGAAGCTTACCTGGGATTACAATGGGATCTTGATCAGATGAGCCAATGGGCTGAGGAGTGGCAGATGGAGTTTAATTTTGATAAATATGAGGTGCTGCATTTTGGGAAAGCAAATCTTAGCAGGACTTATACACTTAATAGTAAGATTCTGGAGAATGTTGTTGAACAGAGACACCTTGGAGTGCAGGTTCACAGTTCCTTGAAAGTGGAGTCACAGGTAGTCAGGATTGTGAAGAAGGCGTTTGGTATGCTTTCCTTTATTGGTCAGAGTATTGAGTACAGGAGTTAGGAGGTCATGTTGTGGCTGTATAGGACATTGATTAGGCCCCTGTTGGAATATTGCATGCAATTCTGGTCATCTTCATATCTGAAGGATGTTGTGAAACTTAAAAGGATTCAGAAAAGAGTTATAAGGGATTTGAGCTAAAGGGAGAGGTTGAATAGGCTAGGCCTGTTTTCCCTGGAAGCTGAGGGGTGACTTTATAAAGGATTATAAAATCATGAGCGGCGTGGATAGGATAAATAGACAATGTCTTTTTCCTGGGATGGAGGAGTCCAGAACTAGAGGGCATAGGTTTAGGGTGAGAGGGGAAAGATACAAAAGAGACCTAAGGGACAACTATCTCTGCTCCCACTTCCTGTAAGATTGTCTGATATAGACCATGGGGACTGGTTTGCCTTTAATCTCAATAGTTTGATCAGTACTTTTTCTTAAGTGAAAATAATAGTTTTATGTTCCTCCATTTCTGTAATTTCTACATGACATTACCTGTCATATCAGGATGGGTCGACTCAGTGGTTAGTACTGCTGCTTTGAGCACCAGGGACCTATGTTCAATTCCAGCTGTGGGTAACTGTGTGGAGCTTGCACATTCTACCGTGTCTGTGGGGGTTTCCTCCCATCGTCCATAGATATGTGGGTTAGATGGATTTTTCCATGCCAATTGCCCATAGTGTCCAGAGATGTGCAGGCAAGGTAGGTTAGCCATGGGAAATGCAGGGTTACAGGAATAGGATAAGGTAATTGGTCTGCGTGGAATTTCTTTGTAGGGTCGATGTTCTGTGATAGATTTACATGATGGAGGATCTGGAAACTGAAGCAAATATTGTTCTAATGCCTGTGCAAATCTTTCTTCTGCACTGTCAACTCTGCAGTCTTGTGCTCTGAGGGGCCAATGCTCATTTTAGCTATAATCTTTTTGCTGTTGATGTTTTTATATTTTGCACTTGTCATCATTTATAATTAACCTTTTAGTTTGTTTTTTACTGGTTTAGTAACCCTTTTTTGGTCTTTGTTTTCACTTACCTTTGCAATGTGATATACCTTAGTTTTGTCCTGGTGTTATCTTTAACTTTCTTGCTTTCCCATTTTTCCTCCCTCTCTTAGAATCGTTCTTCCTTTCTGGGATATATTTATTTGGGAGGAATTGAATATTTTCTTAAATATATATCACTGTTCAACTATCATCTCTCAATCTTTCTGCCCAGTCCCTTAAGGCTAAATATGTCTGTGCTTATCTAATTATCTCTTTTAACACCAGAAAACTAATGTTGGCTCCAGTTTCTCATCCTGAAACTGAAGTTGAAATTTCAGCATGCCATGATCAGTCTTTCCTAAAGGATCCTTTACATGAGATAATCAACTAATCTTACCTTATTACACAATAGTAAATCCAAAATAGCCTTCTCCCTCGTTGTTTCTTGGAGAAATATGTTAGGGAACCAATCTCTAATACTCTCTGACTTCTCACTTGAGGCTGCTGTTGCCTGTTTGATTAATCCAGTCTCTGTATATTTGAATCGCCCATGATTGTTATCATACCTTTCTTACAATCTACAATGTTTCGAGGTTTATTGCCTTGTGGAACTGCTGTCAGGGGATCTGTGGATTACTTCCACCAAGCATTTGTTTTCCCTCGCAGTTTGTTCTTTCCACTGAGACTGATTCAGTGTCTTGATCTCCAATGTAACACTGATCCCTTCCTTTAGTAACAAAGTTGCAGCACCTCCTTTTCCTTTCTGTCTTATCTGTCCAAAACAGAGTATTAGTAGGCATTCAGCTCCAACTTCTGGACCCCTGTAATAATGTCTCAGTAACTGCTACTAAATCATACCCATAGCACAGGAATAGACCCTTTAGTCCAACTTGTCCATGCCAACCAGATATCCTAACTAAATTGAGCCCCATTTCCCAGCATTTGGCCCATATCCCTCTCAACCCTTCCATTTAAATCCAGACTCCTTTTAAATGTTGTAGTATGTTTACTATTTGTCTTCGTTTCTCTGAGAAACTTCTCTGCAGTTTTTAAGCTCCTCCAGCAACCCCCCTCCGCTCACAATGTGCTAATCTTTTATCCTTCAATGATAAATATAAATGCTTCCTGAAGAAGTCACGCTGGACTTGAAACATTAGCTCTGTTTCCATTTCAATGGATGCTGCCAGATCTGCCAGCATTGTGTGTTTATATCAGATTTCCAGCAAACACAGTATTTTGCTCTTGACAAACCAGACGGTTCATTAAAGGATAAAAAGGTCAATGCACCACGAATAAAAAGTTGACTAAAAAGTCAAGAACAAGCAAAACTGAAAGAACACAAAATTTGCAGCCTTGGGCGACTGTGTCCATAAAGAAAGAAATAGAGTCAATGTTTGTTTCTATTTACATTCTAAAAATTTGCACTTTATTCTGAATGCTATGTAAGTTTGTCCTACTATCAATTTTTCCTGCTCGCTTAATTCCTTAGTACAAAGTGACATTCATATGGCCTGTCATTTCCTTTCATTTTCTAGTGACAACCAACCTCATCACTAGCCTGTACTGCTTATAGTTTTGATTTCTTTTAAAAAAAAATGCTAGTTTAGAGAATGTTAACGAGATGAGTATCGGGAATAGTGGATTGTTTTATGAGGAAAGAACATAGGATATAGAACAGTATAGCACAGTACAGGCCCTTCAGCCCTCAATGTTGTGCCAGTCTTTTATCTTACTCCAGATCAGACTAACCTACATATTCTTCACGTTACTGTCATCCATGTGCCTATCCAAGAGTCGTTTAAATGTCCCTGATGTATCTGACTCTATTACCACCTACCACTCTCTGTGTAAAGACCTACCTCTGATATCTCCCCAAATCTGTCCTCCAATCACCTATGTCCTTGTAACTATTCACTCTATCTATGCCTTTCATCATCTTGTAAATCTCAAGTCACCTCTCACCCTTCTTCGTTGCAATGAGAAGAGCCCTAGTTCCCTCAACCTTTCTTCATAAAACATGCCCTCCAGTCCAGGCAGCATCCTGATAAATCTCCTTTGTACCTTTTCTAAAGCTTCCACACCCTTCCCATAATGAGGTGACCAGAACTGAACACAATATTCCAAATGTGGTCTAACCAGGGCTGTATAGACCTGCAGCATAACCTTGCGGCTCTTAAACTCAATCCCCCTGCTAATGAAAGCCAACACACCATGTGTCGTCTTAACAACCCTCTGAACTTGGGTGGCACCTTTTGAGGGATCTGTGGACGTGGATTCCAAGATCCCTCTGTTCCTCCACACTGACAACAATACTGCCTTTAACCGTGTAATCTGCATTCAAATTTGACCTTCCAAAATGAATCACTTTATACTTTTCCAGGTTGAACTCTAACTGCCACTTCTCAGTCCATCTGTCAATGCCTTGTTGCAACATACAACATCCCTCCACACTATCCACAACTCCTCCAACTTTCGTGCCATCGGCAAACTTACTAACCCACCTTTCCACTTCCTCATCCAAGTCATTTATAAAAACACAAAGAGCAGCAGTCCCAGAACAGATCCCTGCGGAACACTGCTTATCACTGAGCTCCAGTTTGAATACTTTCCATCAGCTACCAGCCTCTGTCTTCTATGGACTACTCAATTCTGTATGCAGACAGCCAAATGTTCCTGTAGCCTATGCCTCCTGGCTTTCTGAATGAGCCTACCATGGTAACCTTATCAAATGCCTTGCTAAGATCCATGAAGGGAATTTAAAGCTCAAAAAGAATTTTGCATTGATAGCATGTGGAATTTAGAGCAAATGCAGATCAGGAAAGACGGAGCTGTTTGTGTGTAACTTGGTGCTGTATTGAATATGCAAAGCAGTTTTGAGGAAGTTGAAGTTTATGGATGGTGGGAGTGTGTTGAATTGGTCGGGTCTGGACATGGCTTTGGATAACGGCCTCAGCAACAAGTATGCTGGAGTGAGGCCAAGGTGGCTGTCGGTGGTTTTTGCAATAGAGAATATGAAATCTGATGAATGACTTGGGCTTGAATAAGAAATGAATTGCAAACAAAAATGTCTTGGTTAGCAAACAATGTTTGACAGATATTTGATAATTATGCATCTGGAAGGAAATGTCTGTCTAAAACATTTTTGGCAGTGCTTATTTGGTAGTCAAGTGTGTTCCTGTGTAAATCATTATTGTCAGTTAATGTGTAGCAGCTTGTGTAGCAATGTTATGCAAAAAATATTTGAAGTTGCACGAAGGTTTACTGCAATAATTATAATTTTCTCAGAATGGCATTCCAGTATTCCTCAAACTAATTGAACTTTAATTGTCGCGCACGCTAAACATGAGACCACTTGAGGTTTAAGTGTGTTTAGACAAAGTTTGCCAATTTATTAAATTATCACAACAAGTACAATAGAAGTGACACTTAATCAAGTAGTGGACATTGCCACTCCAAAGTGGAACACGAATCCTCAGTTGGCTGGGGTGCTGTTTCCTCCTCCTCTTCTGCACACCTGCAACTACCAAAATATTGCCCTTTATTAACCCCTTCCAAACCACAATAGATAGCATGATTAAAATTTCTTTGAATGCTCATTTAATTCAGACATTGCATGAATAGATTCATAATTGACTGGGTGATGCCTACACAGTGCACGTATAATCCATAATCAGTCTTGGTTTGAGTGGGTATTTAGTGTATGTTCAATTTCTATTTTGTTTCTTTAAAGCGATGATTATCTGAGTGTAATTACTTCCAAACGTTCCCTGAATCACTCTTTTCACAGGTTGATCATGTTATGAAATCAATCCTTTATTAAGACCAAATGTTTGCCTTCCACTATGTTCATGTCATCTTCAACCGTTGGTTATAGTACATGTACTTTCCTCATCCAAGCCATTAATATATATTGTGAATAACTGTGGCCCCAGCACTGATTCTTGTGATATTCCATTTTTGAAAATGGCCCCCACATTCCAAAATCTGTCTTTTTATTAGTAAGCCAATCCTTTATCCATCCTAATGTCCTCCAACATCATGCATTCAACTAACCTAACATGCGGCATATTAGAGCTTGTTTCTCTTAGTTTAACCCCTTCCTCAGATCCATACCAAGATGAGATGGCACCAGCAAAGCAATTAGTGTGTCTGCTTAGTACATACATTGTCATCTTCTAGGGATTAACTATCATTCCAATGATCAACTAAGTCTATCAGTATCAAAGTGTGGCACTGGAAAAACACAGCAAATCAGGCAGCATCCGAGGAGCAGGCGAATCAAAGTTTCAGGCGTAAGCCCTTAATTGGGATGTTGCCTGACCTACTGTGCTTTTCCAGCGCACTCTTTTCGACTTTGATCTCCGGCGTCTACAGTCCTCACTTTCTCCTATGCCTATCAGTATCCTATATTTAGAAGATCCATGTATGACTCTACAATAATTGTTGATATTAAAGCAAATTCAAACTCAAAATAACCATGCAAACTAATGCACATTATTTCATGCATGCTTTTAAGATATAAAACTGAACTGTTTTTGAGCATATCTTTCTGAAACTTATTAATCTAAGTTTATATAATTGTATCTGAAACAACAAAGCCCTAAACCTTCTATCTGATTTGGGCCAAATACCTTCTTCCTTACAGAGAATGTTTCAACAACTTTCAGAATACTGTATTTAATTCTGGTCCACCTGTTGTAGGAACGATGTTGTTAAACTGGAAAGGTTGTAAAAAAGATTTACAAAGATGTTGCCAGGGTTAGAGAGGGTATGACCTAGAGGGAGGAGGCTGAATAGGCTGGGGCTATTTTCCCTGGAGCATCAGAGGCTGAGGGGTGACCTTCTAGAAGTTTATAAAATTATGAGGGGCATGGATAGGGTGAATAGTCGAGGTCTTTTTCCCAGGATAGGGGAGTCCAAAGCTAAAGGACATTGGCTTAAGGTGAGAGGGGAAAGATTTAAAAGGGACACAAGTGCAACGTTTTCATGCAGAGCATGGTGTTTGTGTGGATTGAGCTGCCAGAGGAAGTGGTGGAGGCTGATACAATTACAACATTTAAAAGGCATCTGGATGGATACGTGAATAGGCAGGATTTAGAGGGATATGGGCCAAATGTTGGCAAATGGGATTAGATTAATTTAGGATATCTGGTTGGTATCTGATTTAGTGACGAATAGAGGTTGTTCAGAATGCAGCTGAAGCTGGTTGGATCAAGCATCCTCCCCTGAGAAACTCCTGCAATGATACCCTGGGGCTAAGGTGATTAGCCTCTGACAGATCCATCCATCAATTTTTTTTATATTTGCTATGGAACTAGGTAGTAAGAACAGTTTATCTCCAAACGTGCAGAAAATACTTGGATTTTAATTGAGTTTGAATGTATTATCATCTGACTACTATTTCAAATTTACGACTTGTTATTTGAGACTTATGAAATGTGCAATCTGTTTCAGGACATCTTTCTTATAAAGTGATGTTTCATAAATGTATGTCTGCAATTTAATTGCAGAGCTATCTTTATCCCCCTATAGTTTGCACATATTTGAAAATTTTAGAATCAAGCACCGATGTAATAGCTGTGATATTTTGTCCCTTTTAGTTTTGTGATAGACCTTACAACAATTTCAATGTGACATATCAATTTAAAACTTTATTATGTCTAACTTGTAATCAGATCATTGGAATTTTTATTGTTAGATTTCAGTTGATTTTCCAATTTATGAGAGAGGATTTATGATGAAGTGGATCAAGTAGATCATGTGATAAGTGGGGAAACATTTACTGGATAATGATAATTGTATTGTAAGGTTTAGGGTGATGGTGCAAAATAAAATTAGTCAGTGCTGAGAGAGTAATCAACTGATGGAAAATTGACTTCATTGGATCAAAAACAGAACTGCATGATTTAGATTTAGAACCAAAGATTGGTGGGAAAAAGAAATAATAGCTGAACAGGAGGTTACTGTTAAAGAGGAGATGGCTCAGACCCCATTGAGGTTTGTTACCTCATAAGTGGAAGGGGAAACAAATCCAGATTTCCCTGATGCCAAAGCAGACAGAAATTAAGTTAAAGGAGAAAAAGCTGTGCTTAAGCTAAATATCGGGCAGTAAACAAGATTGAGAACAATGCTGAATACAGAATGTTCACAACAGAAATGCAAAAGCAAGTTCGAAAAACAAAATGGGATCATGAAAAATATTGGAAAAGGGAATCTCCTAGTTTTTTTTTAATAAGCATTTATAAGTAAAGATTAATTAAAGGAGGAGTAAGCTCCAATATGGTGATTTCCAGTCGGGAGTTAGAGGTATAGCTGAGGTGTTAAACAAAAACTTTGTCTTGTAGATAAAAACAGATGCAATGATGTTACCACTATACCTCTTCCCGCTTCCCACATCCACCCCACCCCATGGAAAAAGTTTTAAAATTGGTTTGTATTTTTACTGTATTTATATTTTGTTTGCTTAATATTTCCTTTTTAATCTTTCAGTTGCTTTAATTTTTATAATTCATGTTTTTACTTTTAATCAGAAGTCAAATGAGTTCATTAACTGAATTGTGAATTGAATTGCCAAAAAGGAAATTCTTATCGAGTTGCAATTGTGGAGTTTTCTGTCAGGAGGCAGAACAAATTTTATGCAGCTACTCTATTTCTCAAGCATTTAATCCCTTATAATTTTTCTGTTCAGAAGCTTAAGATGATAAAATTATGAAAATAAAAGTTCAATTTTAAGTAGTATGGTTTACTTTTAAAGTTAGTGTTTTCTTCAATATGCAATTTATCTGCTTTATTTTTGAGAAAAAATGTCTTTTCTTTTTAACGTTTTAAGTTAATGGATTATTACTGTGATTCTATTGGTAAAATATCAGAAGTAAATACCCGAAATAAAACCTGACTCACTCCTCATTCCTTCCTGCTCTCTGTCCTCCACATCTCCTGTTCATCGACTTGAGTGTATGACTATTACTACAGAAACCTTCCCATTGGTTTTCCATGAAGTCACCCTGTACACGTCAGCTTGGATAATTACCATCTCTCTCTCAGTCGATCGGTGATGTCACAGATGGACTTGTCAAATCCAAACACTGATCATGGTTATTTGTTTCTGATTGGGATTTTTTAAAAACTTGCCCCCACTTGGACACTGATTCCAAACTGTTTAGGACATAGATATGATGTTTGAATAAGTGGATAATTGTATAGGAGATAACTCATGACACAATCTGTAGCTGTAATTGTGTAAAAATCGTGGTTGGGTTCCTATCATATCCACCTGTCTTCAACATCAACTCCACTGCTGCTTTATTGTTACATTGTGTGGGTCCTGATTACTTTGCAGCTAAGTTCATATGTGATGTGATTTTTCTGTTAAGACCAGGTAGGTAGAAAGTTGATTCTGAATGATTTGACTGACTACATTTGGTGGGTAGAATTGTCTTTCAGCAGCGCATGTTGTTTGGCTTTGTAATGAACATTATGTTGATATAATTAAAGAATGTATTAAACCCATATTTTAGGGACACAATCAAATCCTCTCCTATTCAAAAATAGATTCACTATTATTAAACACACAGACCTCTTCTAGTTTCTGAACCATGTGTTGCTGGGAAACTAATGATGCATTTTTTTCTTGACAGTGGGGGAAGCATTGCTTTCTGCATTATTGAAGCATATCGTTTTTTAAATTATAACTGTTTTTAAGTGTCTTATATAAAGTAAATGCTCTGGGCAAGTGTCTTTTTTTATGATATTAAGAGTATATTTGAAATTAGATTAAAAAGGTATCTAGTGTATTGTTAATTTTGTGTATTGTTCATTATCCATATTGATGTTTAGACCTCTACTGCAGTTCATGAAGAGGCTATCTAGTCAAACGTGGGTTAAGAAACAGTACTTACGTTTTAATTCATACGCAGATTCCCAAAAAGATGATCTGATGTGGTGTACCAGTAAAAGCACTAATATTGCCTTTGAACATGCAGCTGTTTAATATTGAGGTCAGAAGAGTCTGGAATAGATAATGAAGCTGACATTTTATTTGTCAAAGGAAATTGATGACAGCTGTTCGAGCCGTCCTGCTAACGCCTCCCGTGAGATGCTTGAAGCAGACTCTTGCAGTGGGTTTTAATAGCAATAGAGATTGCCTATTACGTCCCTTTTTTTTTGATAGTGCCTTTGTCATTAAAGACTTTGAAACAGAGTTACAATATCTTTCCACCATTAGACTGGGTCATCTTGAATATTCCGTTTAGACTCTGACACACACACTCCAACATATCACGAGTATTTGTTTTAATGCTCAGTGGACAATGTGTGCTTAGGCTCCTAGCACGTGGGAGCATGATTGATCATTGTCTGGATTGATTGCAAATAGAATTTGTTGAAGGAGAGGAGGTGATTGCGACTGCTAAAGGGCAGGATGATGAGAAGACTAATCTGCAAAAAAATTTGTGCTTGTAAGAGATAGTTGTACATTTTAGCATAGGAGTGAGTGAACTAAAATGCACTAAATGTAATGTAAAGAGAGTAGAACATGTAATGGACAAAAGATCAGAAATTTGCAGTCTTTTCAGAGGTGTTTCTGATGTCATTTTGAAAAGAAATGGGGGTCACCAGATAATAGAGCAGTGATGTGTACTGTTGAAAGTGGCACCTCTGATTGGCAGCTGAGGTAGAGAATGGCTTTATATTGAAGCATACTTTGGAGTGTTTGTTGAGGAAATTTTCCTCATTTTTTATTCTTTAATCTAGATAAGAATTTTGATGAAGATGATTCGGTGGATGGAAATAGGCCATCTTCTGCTAGCTCCACATCTTCAAAAGCTCCCAGTTCACGGCGTATGGTTGGTACCAGTCGTAGACCAGGATCGTCTGCAGTTGGCTTGAGGACTGGTACAGGTAACAATATCTGATATACATTCATCTGGTGTATAAATCGCTATGTGTTTTCACATTGTTTACCCTGTTTTCACTTCAAGCATAAAAATAAATTAGAGCACAGCAAAGCCTATTCCTTCTAATTGGTCCGTAACTCTTCATGCAATCTGTTTTGAAAGCATTTGTTCAAGATATTCGCCTACCTGTTAATCTCTTTCTTTCATTAACCAGATGTGCAATAAAATTCTGCAGATGGTATTCTTAAACTTGTAGTCAGTAGTGCCAGTGAAAAATCAATGTAGAATAAAATCTAAACTTTCAGATTTCTTATACACAGAATTAGTAGAGTCATGCAAGTTATTTTGTATTTTTTCCACAGATTATATTCATTTGAAACTTGATATGCTATATTTATTCCGCTCTCTCTACTCCTAAAAGGAATATATCCTTTTAGAAGAGAGTGGAAATTCTGGGTGTGGCTGACACTTTGTCACTTTGTCACGTTGTAATTTCTGCCTTTTAGGAAAGGGATGATATTTTGAAATGTTGTAGTCTGGAAGGTGTAATAGTGGCCAGTTTTTAATTCAAAGTTGTATACTTTGAATTCTGAAGAAGGGCAAGAGTTAAAAGCCCCTATCAGTGACAATAGTCAGATTTGTAACTCAGGCAGTCCCCAGGTTGCAAATAGGCGTCTGTTCACAAGTTGAGCACACTGCAGGACAATGGAAAGCTGCCATTTGTAAGCACAGGCAATGTTTAAATGTCAGATCTTCAACATACAATACCATATATGGGATTGTGCTCATAAGTACTTGTATGAGCATTCATAATTCGATCGTTTTAAATTGGGAACCTCAGTGATGTTCAAATTCAGATGCAGATTTTGTTTTTAAAACTCTGCCATCAGTAAATTAAGGGTCATAGAATTATACAATACAGAAAGGGCCATTCGGCCCATCAAGTTTAAACTGCCAAAAGTCTATCAATACCGCATAAAACCCAAAAGAACTATGGCTGCTGTAAATCAGAAGCAAAAACAAAATTTACTGGAAACACTCAGCGGATCTGGCAACATCTGTGAATAGAAATCAGAGTTAGCGTTTAGGGTCCAATGACTCTTCCTCAAGACTGATGGTAGCTGGGAAAATGTATAAACTGACATTTTCCGAGCTACCATCACTTTTGAGGAAGAGTCACTGGACCCGAAATGGTAGCTGTTTTCTCTTCACCAATACTCCATTAGTCCCATAGCCTTGAATGTTGTGGCTCTTCAAGTGCTCATCCAGTACTGTTTAAAGATTGTGAGGTTTCCTGCCTCAACTACTCTCTGTCATCCAGACCACCCCCCTGGGTTTAAAAAAGAACTTTTCCTCAAATCCCCTCTAAGCACAAGAAAGACAAGCATCCTCGATGGCTTCTTAAATTCCCTATCAACCTGTTGTACCATCTTCAGTAATCCAGACAAGTACCCTGAGATCCCTCTGTTCCTTTGGCCTTCTTACTTCTTGCCATTCATTGAGTACTCCCTTGTCTTGTTCTTCTTTCCAAAGTGCACCTCACATTTATCAGTGTGAAATTCAATCTGCCACTGATCTGCCCACCTTACCAATCTGTTTGCACTGTCCTGCTTCCACCTCACTGTCAACCACCTAGCCAATTAGTTATTTCTCTTGCATAAGCATGCACGCGCACAATGTTAATTAAGGACTGCGAGTTGATATCTGTGGTACACCATTGCACACCAGTTACAAATAGCCTTTTATTGCCACCCTCTGTCTTCTGTCACTCAGCCAATTTTAGATGCAGTGAGATTTTCTCCTCCTTTATCAGATTCCCATGTAGGACCTTGTCAAATATCTTGTTGAAATATAAACTATATTAACTGTCCCACCCTCACCCAACACTTCGTTGCCTCTGCCAAAGAATCCATTTGATTTGTTAGGTATGACCTCCCTCTGACAAGGCATTGCTGACTATTCCTGATCAAACTTTGCCTTTCTAAATGGAGATAAATTTTGTCATTCTCTATTTTCTCTAATAGTTTCCCTATCACTAATGTTATACTCATTGGTCTACAGTTTCCTGATTCTCTACCACTCATCTTGTGCCTCATTAGTTGTCCTCTGGTACTTCCCCTGTAACCAGAGTTGATTTAAAAATTTGGGTTGGGGCTATTAATATCCTCCCTTGTCTTCCACAGCAATCTGCAATACAAATCATTGGATCTGGGGAT
Source organism: Hemiscyllium ocellatum (assembly GCF_020745735.1). Classification (NCBI taxonomy): domain Eukaryota; kingdom Metazoa; phylum Chordata; class Chondrichthyes; order Orectolobiformes; family Hemiscylliidae; genus Hemiscyllium; species Hemiscyllium ocellatum. The sequence continues at coordinate 23,460,929 of NC_083407.1, read as the reverse complement.
TTGTCGACTTTAAAGTCTGTCAAAATCTCCAATATCTCCCTTGCTGCTTGTATCAATCTATTCAAGAATGTCAAAGTCATTTAATTGAATTCTGTACTTGCATTTTCCGTCTCCCAAAAAAAAGACACATGTGAAAAACTCATTTAATACTCTACCAATGTTCTCTGGCTTAACCTGGTTATTCTCACCCCCTTTTGTACCTGTAACCTATCTTGGGATTCTCCCTAATTTTATCTCAATCCCTTATTTACTCTATTAATTGCTTTCTTCAGGTTCCCCCATGCATTTTCTGTATTCCTCTAGGGTCTCCATTGTTTTGCTCCCTTTGTACCTGTTGAGCATCTCTTCCATTTTATTCATTTCTAAATATCATTAGGAGGTGGAGCTTGTGATGTGTAACCTATAATGCTTCATTCCTGTAAGTAACTAGAAATACGTTATATTTGACTTGAAATTACAGATTAATTATACCTGTAAACCTATATAAGTGCCTGTTATGTATATAGTCCCAATTGGTTTTCTTAAATCACCAAATTAAAGTACTCTATGTTATATCACCCAACCAACATTTTGCATACAGTACTGGAATGAACAAATGTTAGAGATGTTGTTAACTGCAGCAAGTGAAATATCTCCAGCATTTCTTTGCAGAGTCATACTTCAGATAACATTTCTGAGCCACTGCCACAGCCAGACAATGACTCAGTATTTTTCACATTGAGTTCTTAAATCATGTTTGAATTTACCATAAGACATAGGAGTGGACGTAAGGCCATTCGGCCCATCGAGTCCACTCCGCCATTCAATCATGGCTGATGAGCATTTCAACTCCACTTACCCGCATTCTCCCTGTAGCCCTTAATTCCTTGTGACATTTAGCATCCCAGCCTCCACTGCACTCTGCGGCAATGAATTCCACAGGCCCACCACACTCTGGCTGAAGAAATGTCTCTGCATTTCTGTTCTGAATTTACCCCCTCTAGTTCGAAGGCTGTGTCCACGGGTCCTAGTCTCCTCACCTAACTGAAACAATTTCCTAACGTCCATCCTTTCCAAACCATGTATTATCTTGTAAGTTTCTGTTAGATCTTCCCTTAATCTTCTAAACTCCAATGAAAACAATCCCAGGATCCTCAGCCGTTCCTCATTTGTTGGACCTACCTTTCCAGGGATCATCTGTGTGAATCTCCGCTGGACACGCTCCAGTGCTAGTATGTCCCTCCTGAGGTGTGGGGACCAAAACTGGACACAGTACTCCAAATGGGGCCTAACCAGAGCTTTATTCAGTCTCAGTAGCACAACGGTGCTTTTATATTCCAACCCTCTTGAGATAAATGACAACATTGCATTCGCTTTCTTAATCACGGACTCAACCTGCATGTTTACCTTTAGAGAATCCTCGACTAGCACTCCCAGATCCCTTTGTACTTTGGCTTTACGAATTTTCTCACTGTTTGGAAAGTAGTCCATGCTTGTATTCTTTTTTCCAAAGTGAAATGCAGCATTGACGTTTATGATTAGACAGAGTTCAAATTGCTTGTGTGAATCTCATCGGAACTTCAAAATATTTTCAGCAATAATCATAAGATGCTGTTATTTGGTGTATGTTAAGACATTCTGGATGTTTGTTGAGAATAGATGAGGTTTAGGAGCTCTTTAAGTTTCCAGACTGTTAGTGGGTGAATTGAACTGTTTAAAAGCCTCAAGAGCATAAGATATAAAGGAACAGAATTTGGCTATTTGGCTCATTGAATCTGCTGTGCCGTTTGATGATGGTTGAAATGATTCTCATACCCATTCTGTTACCTTCTCCCCATAATCCTTGATCCCTTTATAAGTCAAGTGTTTTAAATACACTTAATGACTTGGCCTCCACAGCCATCTACGGCAATTCAATGAATTGCCCTCTGGTTGAAAAAATGCTGCTGCTTCTCAGTTCCAGTGGGTAGTGCCTTCATTCTGACACTGTGCACTTGTCCTAGTCTCTCCTACTAGCGGAAACACCATCTCAGTGTCCATTATATCCAGGCCTCTCCATCCTGTAAGGTTCAATCAGATCCCCCTTCTTATCCTTCTAAATTACATCAAATGACGTAGAGCCAGAGTCCTGAACACCACCTCCTATGTCAAGCCCTTCATCTCCAGGATTCCTCTCTTGTAAACCACCTCTGGACTCCTTTCAACACCAACACTTCCTTCCTTAGATGTGGAACCCAAAACCGCTCACAATATTTCAAATGTGGGTCTGATTAGAGCCTTAAACAAGCTCAGCAGTATATCTCTGCTCTTGTATCCAAGAAATGAATGCTAACATTGTATTTGCCTTCCTTGCCAACTGAACCTGATCTTAACAGTAAGAGAATCCTGAACTAGGTCTACTAAGTCCCTTTGTGTTTAGGGTTTTGGAAGCTTTTCCTATTTAGAAAATAATCTGCACCTATCTTCCTACTAAAGTGCATAACCTCACACTTGCCCATATTGTATTCCATCTACCACTCTGCTAGCCTGTTCAAGTCTTTCTGCAGCCTTCCCTCTTCCTCAACATCACCTGTCCCTTCACCTATCTTTGTGTCCAACTGCATCATGCATTGTAAGTTTAATGATCACTGAGCTTCCAATTTGTCTGGCTTTGACCACATTGAGTAAGTGTTTAAACAAATAGCAAAATGTCATAGATACTTGACTGGAATAAAAACAGAAGTGGCGAACTTTTAAGCTTTCTGTTTTTTCCGTTAAGATTTGGAAATGTGTATTTTAAAATAAAGTTTTACATTCACTTACTACATGTTATCTACTGATATGCTATCCATGTGGATATTACGATTCCCTCATAGACTCATCCAGCCTGATGCATGACCATTTGTGACAAATAGGAGAGTTACAGGGTAGTAGAAGCTGTATTTTCTAACATCTGCATAAATGTGTGCTTCTTTTCCTTGTAGACAATGAGGATTTGGTGTACCATGCTCTAAGTAAAGTTAGTGTACAGCTGTTTAGGGATCAGTTAACTGGATCTAACTTGAGATTTTCCTGATTAATTGTTTCTTGCCTTGAAGAGATTTACTTATTGGGGAGGTTATTAATGAGACCACATGTGTAATACCGTGTCCTGTTTCAGTGGTCTTATTTGAGGAAGATAGCTAATGAATCAGTGGTGCTTCAGAGGAAGTTTAGTTGGTTGATATGTGGGATGAGTGGGCTGTCTAATGAAGAAAGTATTATAATGGGCATGTTTCCGTTGGAGTTTAAATGAATGAGGTATGACTTTATTGAACAGGAAATAAGATCCTGAGTTGTCTTTTCAAGGTGAATGTAGAAAAGTTGTTTCCTCTTGTGGGTGAGTCCAGAAATAGGCTGCACTATTTAGCAATTAATGGTCACCCTCTTAGGACAGAAATGCTTTTCACTGACTGAAATTCTCTGGTTCCAAAGGCAATAGAGATAGTCACTGAATTATTTTTAAGGCAGCGATAGACCTATCTTTGTCAAGGAAATCGAAGGTTATTGGGGGTAGATGGGAATGTGGACTTTGAAGCACAAAAATGTTACTGAATGGCAGAGCGGCTTGAGAGAATGAGTGACCTACATTTCCTAAGTTGGTATTTGTTGTATTCCCACAGTTTGTCCATTATAAATAGAATGTGAAAGTGAGCCATTTTGAAAAATAAAGCTGATACTTTAACATTTTAGTAGATGCTATAATCTAAAATTACGTAATTTTATTTAGAACATAGAAAAATACAGCGTAGTACAGGCCCTTTGGCCCTCGATGTTGCGCCGATCCAAGCCCACCTAACCTACACTAGCCCACTATCCTCCATAAGCATATCCAATGCGCATTTAAATGCCCATAAAGAGGGAGAGTCCACCACTGCTACTGGCAGGGCATTCCATGAACTCACGACTCGCTGAGTAAAGAATCTACCCCTATCATCTGTCCTATACCTACCACCCCTTAATTTAAAGCTATACCCCCTCATAATAGCTGACTCCATACGTGGAAAAAGGTTCTCATGGTCAACTCTATCTAAACCCCTAATCATCTTGTACACCTCTATCAAGTCACCCCTAAACCTTCTTTTCTCCAATGAAAACTGTCCCAAGTGCCTCAGCCTTTCCTCATACGATCTTCCTACCATACCAGGCAACATCCTGGTAAACCTCCTCTGTACCCGTTCCAGTGCCTCCCCATCCTTCTTATAGTATGGCGACCAAAACTGCCCACAATACTCCAGATGCGGCCGCCAGAGTCTTATGCAACTGCAACGTGACCTCAGGACTCCGGAACTCAATTCCTCTACCAATAAAAGCCAGTACGCCATATGCCTTCTTCAAAGCACTATTTACCTGGGTGGCAACTTTCAGAGATCTGTGTACATGGACACCAAGATCCCTCTGCTCATCCACACTACCAAGTATCCGACCATTAGCCCAGTACTCCATCATCTTGTTACTCTTACCAAAGTGAATCACTTCACACTTAGCGACATTGAACTCCATTTGCCACCTTTCTGCCCAGCTCTGCAGCTTATCTATATCCCGCTATAACCTGCCACATCCTTCCTCACTGTCAACAACTCCACCGACTTTCGTATCATCCGCAAACTTGCTCACCCAACCTTCTAGCCCTTCCTCCAGGTCATTTATAAAAATGACAAACAGCAATGGTCCCAAATCAGATCCTTGCGGACCACCGCTAGTAACTGCACTCCAAGATGAACCTTTACCATCAACTACTACCCTCTGTCTTCTCCCAGCCAGCCAGTTCCTAATCCAAACCTCCAACGCACCCTCAATGCCATACCTCCGTATTTTTTGCAGTAGCCTACCATGGGGAACCTTATCAAACGCCTTACTAAAATCCATATACACCACATCTACCGCTTTACCCTCATCCACCTCCTTAGTCACCTTCTCAAAGAATTCGGTAAGGTTTGTGAGGCACGACCGGCCCTTCCCAAAACCATGCTGACTATCCTTGATCACATTATTCCTATCCAGATGTTCATAAATCCTATCCCTTACAATTCTCTCTAAGACTTTGCCCACAACAGAAGTGAGACTCACCAGCCTATAGTTACTAGGATTATCCCTACTCCTCTTCTTGAACAAGGGAACCACATTTGCTATCTTCCAGTCTTCTGGCACTATTCCTGTAGACAACGAAGACATAAAAATCAAGGCCAATGGCTCTGCAATCTCCTCCCTTGCTTCCCAGAGAATCCTAGGATGAATGCCATCAGGCCCAGGGGACTTATCTATTTTCACCCTTTCCAGAATTTCCAACACCTCTTCCCTACATACCTCAAAGCCATCCATTCTAATTAATTGTGATTCAATATTCACATCGGCAACAATGTCCTGTTCCTGAGTGAATACTGACAAAAAGTATTATTCAGTGTCTCCCCAATCTCTTCAGCCTCCACGCGCAACTTCCCACTACTATCCTTGACTGGACCTATTCCTACCCTAGTCATTCTTTTATTCCTGACATACCAATAGAAAGCCTTTGGGTTTTCCCTAATCCTACCAACCAAGGACTTTTCATGTCCCCTCCTTGCTGCTCTTGGCTCTCTCTTTAGATCCTTCCTGGCTACCTTATAACTCTCAATCACCCCAACTGAACCATCACGCCTCATCTTTACATAGGCCGCCCGCTTCCCTTTAACAAGGGATTCCAATTCCTTATTAAACCACGGCTCCCTCACACGACCCTTTCCTCCCTGCCTGACAGGTACATACTTATCAAGGACACTCAATAGTTGCTCCTTGAACAAGCTCCACATATCGATTGTGCCCTTCCCTTGAAGCCTACTTTTCCAAGCCAAGCATCCTAAGTCATGCCTCACCGCATCATAATTTCCCTGCCCCCAGTTATAGCTGCCCCGCAGTGCACACTTATCCCTCTCCATCACTCGAGTAAAAGTCAACGAATTATGGTCACTGTCCCCAAAGTGCTCACCTACCTCCAAGTCTAACACCTGGCCTGGTTTGTTACCCAGAACCAAATCCAGTATGGCCTCACCTCTTGTTGGCCTGTCTACATATTGTGCCAGGAAACCCTCCTGCACACATTGGACAAACACTAACCCATCTAACGTACTCGAGCTATAGCTTTCCCTGTCAATATCTGGAAAGTTAAATTCCCCCATAACAACCACCCTATTACTTTCACTCTCTTCTCATGAATCATCCTCGCAATCCTTTCTTCTACGTCTCTACTACTATTAGGAGGCCTGTAGAAAACTCCTAGTAGGGTGACCTCACCTTTCCTATTTCTAACCTCAGCCCAAACTACCTCAGATGGTGAGTGTTCATCCATCGTCCTTTCCACTGCTGTAATACTATCCTTGACAAGCAATGCCACACCTCCCCCTCTTTTACCCCCACCTCTGACCCTACTAAAACATTTAAACCCTGGAACCTGCAACAGCTAATCCTGTCCCTGTTCTACCCATGTCTCTGTAATAGCCACAATATCGAAATCCCAGGTACCAACCCACACTGCAAGTTCATCTACCTTATTTCGTATACTTCTCGCATTGAAGTATACACACTTCAAGCCACTTTCCTGTTTACAGGCACCCTCCTTCGAGATTGATGCCATGTTCCTAACCTCCCTACACTCCAGGTCCTGCACCCTAAAGCTACAGTCAAGGTTCCCATGCCCCTGCAGAGTTAGTTTAAACCCCCCTCAAAGAGCACTAGCAAACCTCCCCCCAAGGATACTGGTGCCCCTCAGGATCAGGTGTAGACCATCCTGTTTATTAGAGATCCCACCTTCCCCAGAAAGAACACTAGTTATCCAGATACCGGAATCTCTCTCTCCTGCACCATCCATGTAGCCAAGCATTTAACTGTTCTCTCTCCTTATTCCTCGACTCTTTATCACGTGGCACGGGTAACATTCCAGAGACAACAACTCTGTTTGTTCTAACTCTGAGCTTCTAACCTAGCTCTCTGAAAGCCTGCCAAACATCCTCATCCCTTTTCCTACCTATGTCGTTGGTGCCAGTGTGGACCACAACTTCGGGCTGCTCCCCCTCCTCCTTAAGGACCCGGAAAATACGATCAGAGACGTCACGTACCCTTGCACCTGGGAGGCAACATACCAATCGTGAGTCTCTCTATCCCCCACAAAACCGCCTATCTGTGCCCCGAACTATCGAGTTCCCAATAACTATTGCTCTGGTCTTCTCCTCCCTTTCCTCTGAGCAACGGGGATAGGCTCCGTGCCAGAGGCCTGAACCCCATTGTGTTTATCCCTGGTAAGTCGTCCCACCCACAAGTATCCAAAACGGTATACTTGTTCTTGAGAGGAATGGCCGCAGGGAATCCCTGCACTGGCTGCTTCCTCCCAGTCCCCCTCACTGTCATCCATCTGCCTGCAATCTTTGGAGTTACTACTTCCCTAAAGCTCCGATCTATGACCCCCTCTGCCTCCCCAATGATCCTAAGTTCATCCAACTCCAGCTCCAGTTCCCTAACATGGTTTTGGAGGAGCTGGAGATGGGTGCACTTCCTTCAAGTGTAATCAGCAGGGACGACCATGGCATCCCTCACCTCAAACATGTTGCAAGAGGAACATTGCATTGCCTTCACTGCCATCCCTCTAAAAGTAACCTTTTAAAAAAAACTAGGTCTAAAGAATAGAACAAGCAAAATGAAGCACTTACCTTCTTATCACAACGGGTCTTATTATTAGGTGAGAGGAGGAGGGCGGGTGGGAGGCACTACCTCTGTCGTGCCTCTGGTTTCTCTCCTGCGCGCCTTTATAAGAAAAAAACCTACCTAGATAAGCTTGCGCTACACTAGCTTCCGGGTCCGCTCCGCGCTTTTTGTAAAAAAAACTTTTACATTTAAATCGTTAAACAAATGTAACCGCGACTACAAGCAGACACTGCCAAACAGCCCTTATCTGCTCTGCCAAGAGATTTTTGCCAGTCATGGTACGATATTTTCCAGAAGATTAAATGACCCACATTAAATAAGATGAGCAATGAGTTAAAAGACAGTGTGATCTTTACAACCTTCAAAACCCTCGTCACTTCAAAGGTAAATGTAAAACCAAATAGAACACAGGCAATTATAGTCGGACAGTAGGCGGCTAGAAGATTTCTATGAAACCCACCAATTGAAGCTTAACTTGAAGAACCATACTGGCCTTAATTAATGTTGTCAAATTGTATACAAAAGGTAAATATTGTATCAGCTCTGTCTCAGTGAGACACAGGTCCAACTCTCACTTTGAGAAATTCCATATAATGGCCTTCACTGAATGAATTATTAGTTGTGTTCCACGTGTCCACTGAACTTTGGGGGAAAGAACCAATCTTATGACATGTAACCTGGCTCTGATCATGCACACTTCAAGATTGTGACCCTTATCTTCCCTAGCCTATTCAGTTGAAGTAAACTGCTACATTTGAATTCCTGCCACCAGAATCCTTCAACATAGGAATCTCCATATGTAAAACAGCACCCTCACCATCATTTGTTTTTTGAAAGTTTGATGAAATGGAACAAATAAAATAAACATGGATTTGTTATTTATAATTTTGAATGCTGTATATTTATGCCTTTTTTTATGTCTGTTATTAGTGTTAAGTACAGTCCATGTAACACCCTTCCCTTCTGTATAGCATTTTTTTTGTTTAGCATTTCTTAAAATGAGTTTGGATTCTAAACAAGTGGCATGTGAATGTTGGGGTTTTTTTTGGTGAATGGTTTTAAGAATTAACCAGATCAGTTTTTGAGAAGCTGTAATTTTTAAACTAGTATGGAACTCCTGGGTTGTTAATGGAAGTTTGTTTATATTCAACAAAATATTAAGCTATTGGCATAGCGGAGTCTCCAATGAGCAAGTTGTTTTTTTTAAATGTAGTTTAAAAACCTTTAGGTTTAATTTGAAGGGGCTCTGATGTCAGATGCAAGTTTTATTTCTCAGAGGAAAAGGAGATTGTTCAGTGCAGTTAAGAAAGTAAATGACCTCAGTGGAAGGGTGCTGTTTGCGAAACCTTCCATACTAGCAGTGTTTAGCTAGAAACTTATATTGGCTATTCAAAGCTGAGAAGGTCTAAGATCTTAGTTGTGTGAACCAAAGAAAAAGACTTCATTGCACATCGGTCCAGAACTGAAAAACCGTAGTTGTTTTTGAGTAACTGTATGTGATGGTGTAGGGGAATAGATGGGATTATTTTGCCACCTGTTTTGAACGTTTTCAAACAATTATAGATGAATAGTTTGGTTTATTTTATTTTTGTTTCTTTTGTGCAGTAAACTTATGTTTTATAGTTAAAACTAAATTGGCAGCCTTGTGTTTATGTTGCAGTGGAAAGCCACCAAGTTAACTTAAAGCCAAAACAATACATGATTATCAAGCGAGATTTCATTTTGGAATCTGACTTGTCTGATAGTAACATTGGCTGAAACATAACAATTCAACTTCAGTTTTTTTTGTGAAATTGAGTTGTTAAATCACAGAAATACAAAATTGAGGTGATTTGTTTTGTAAATATTAGTTTCTATAATCTTTCTTAACCCCCTGCCGATAAATAAAGTGGGAGGTAAAAATCTGTTAGATGGTGTATTGTATAATCATATCCTCAGTTATGGAGAAATTTAAAGATGTAAAAGCATTCTTTGTGGTAAAACCGCTTCAATTGGCATGTAAACTTACTGGTCTCGGCTAATACGTAGTGTACCTTCTGTTTGTAATAGAGCAATGCCTGACATATTTCAGATTCATAATTCTGGCGAATGGGTGGCTCAATACCTCGGATACGGCAGCATTTAGTTCTAGGTTTCAATCCAGACCAGGTATGGTTTAATTCTCTGTTGGTTGTAAGTGTCTTGATGTGAAATGAGTTTCACAGATAACCAAGTTGGTTGCTGATTGGACCAAAGTAGCATTCTTTCTGCTCATATAGGAAATGGAAATGAAAATGGAAAGCCTGTATCGGATATGTTAGAATTGGGATGCAAGGATTTTGCCAGAGCATTTTGGTTCCATAAACAGAGAATGTGTTCCACTCTATCTGTACCTATACAATAACAACTGTTTCCCAAACTTCACAGATCAACCAAGTATTCTTTATTCAACCGTTCTTTATTATTTACTTCTCATTCCTCAATAGTCAAAGACGGTGCGGGTGCTGTCGATGAAGATGATTTTATCCGTGCGTTTGAGGAAGTTCCAACAGTGCAGGTAATCTGATTCTGGTGTTAACTTTAGTTGCCCATGTCGCTTTTATTTGAGAACTAGAAATCTCAAAATTTAGATCCATGTCAAGTTTGAAAGTTTGCTGTTTGTCTTGGATTATTTTGTAATGTGCATTTGGTTGCAAGTACAGTACTATACCTCTAAACCTAAGAATTAGATGTGAAGGAACAACATAAAGCATATAAAAGCATATGGCAGTAAAAACTGTGATTATTCCAATTTATTGAGTTTGTTGAAACTTACTTTACATGTGACCTTCAACTACCATTGTGAAAAGTCAGCTTTTATTACATCTTTATGTTACTACCGCAAGTAATAGTAAAATCCATTCATTTAGTCAATTTAATACAGATTTCCTTAAAATTAGAAAATTCCATAGTTGAAAAATGAAAACCTTTGGCTTCTCTGTTACCTATGCTTTATATGTAGCTTCACAACGTAAATGCTCTAAACCATGATTATAAAAATACTGTGGCCATAATAGCTGGCCAGAAGCTGGAAGTGACACCACCTAACTCTACAAAGTATGCCTACATTTGCAAACTACAAGTCCGGAATGTGATGGAGTGCTTTCCATTTGCTCGGATTAGTGTAGCTCTGCCAGTACTGAAGAGGCTTAACATTGTCTCTCGGGTAAGAAGCAAAATGTTTAATCAGCACTATATCTGCCAACTTAAGCATTCCACTCTTCCACCACTGGTTCACAGTGGGAACAGTGTAACATATTATTTAAATGGAGAGAGATTCCAGAACCTCAAGGTACCTTGGTGTGTAATGTTACCAAAGCAAGTGATTAAGAAGGCAAAGGTAATATTGTGGATAAGTGCAAGGAGAATGAAATATGAAAGTAGGAATGTTTTGCTGTGTTGGTGAGACCACATCTGAAGTACTGTGTAGAATTTTAATCTCCTTATTTAAGAAATAAAATAAAAGCTTTAGAAGCAGTTCAAAGATGATACAATTTACTAATAATTGGAATTGTTAAAATAACTTGTTTATCTCACTAGACCTGCATTTATTGTCCATCACTAATTACCCAGTGGCAGCATAAGGTCAGCCACATTGCTCTGACTTTAGAGTCACATGTGGCTCAGACAAGGCTGGATGGCAGATTTCTTTTCCTGAGGGACATTGGTGAACCAGATGGGTTTTTACAATAATTATCTGGATATGTTTAGTTATAGAAACACAGTCATGGAATAATGTTAAAGCAGAGATGGATAATTCTTGATTAAAAGGGAATTTGAGGTTACTTGAAGTTGGCAATCATGTGTAGATGAAGCCATATTAAGATTAGCTAAATTATTAAATGGCAGAGCAGACTAAAGGGGTCAAATGACCTACTTGCTCCTAATGCTATGTTGTATGCAGCATTTGCAATGTTCTCTGCAGCAACTTGCCAAGGTTCCTTTGACAGTTTAAATAAATGTGAGGTGTTGCCTTTTGGTAAGGCAAACCAGCCAAGCTTATCCAGTTAAGGCTCTGAGGGTGTTGCCAAACAAAGAAACGTAGGGATGCAGGTGCATAGCTTCTTGAAATTGGAGTTGCAAGTAGGCAGGGTGGTGAAGAAAGCATTTGGCACGTCTGCCTTCATAACTCAGAGCATTGAGTTATGTTGTGGCTATATGGAACATTAGTGAGGCCACTTCTGGAATACTGTGTACAGTTATGGTCACCATTCTATAGGAAGGATGTTGTTGAACTTTAGAGGGTGCAGAAAAGGTTTACAAGGATGTTGCAGGAACTGGAGGGTTTGAGCTAAAGGGAGAGGCTGAATAGCTGGGGCTTTTTCTCCCCCAGAGGCTGTGGGGTGACCTTAATAGAGATTGAGAAAATCCTGAGGGGCATGGATAGGTGAATAGCCCAAGTCCTTTTCCGAGGATGGGGAAATCCAAAATGACAGGACTTGGGAAAGATTTAAGAAGGACCCGTGGGGTAGATTTTTAATGACGTGTGTGGTGCACACACGGAAACAGGGTAAAATTACAACATTCAAAATGTATTTGGTTGAATATGAATAGCAAGAGTTTAGTGGGATATGGGCCAAATGCTACCAAAGGCACTCAGTCAGATTGGGATGCCTGGTCAGCGTGGACAAGTTAGATCAAAGGGTCTTTTCTGCAGATCTATTGGGTCTGCTTTTTTATTAAGTCATCCTCTTCAGAGATGTTATTACACACCTTTTGGAGCATGTGGGACATGAACTCAGACCACCTGGTCTAGGAGTATGGACACTACAATTGTACCATAAGAAGCTGAGTCTGCTTTATATTTCTGCATATTGTTGCTCACACTTCAGATATTTTGTGATCAACCGATACAGAGATGTATTTATGGAGCAGATGGGACTTTTAACCCAGGTCTCCTGGTCGGGTCACTACCACTGTACCGTAAGGAGTTGGGTCTGCTTTATTTAAAAAAAAACCAAAGGGCTTCATTATTTTGTTTTGTTATCAAATCTTAGAGTTGCTATCTATTTAAGTTGGACTTAAAATCAGGCCTCTTGGTCTAGATGCAGGAACATTACCACTACACCACGATCAAGGGTCTGCTTTTTATTTTAAAATCACTCTGTTTAGAGATGTTACGACACACCCTGGAGCAAGTGAAACTTGAACTTGGGACTCCCGATTTAAAAAATACGGACACTGCCACTGTGCCACAAGAGCTCTGAGGGTCTGCTTTATTCTTTTTCCCTTCTATTCAGAACTCTATCACACACAACTGAATGACTTGCCTACCACCATATTTCTGTGACTTTTTTTTGGCTTTTAAACTGTTAACCACCACCACCACTAATCGCCCATGTAGCTGATTAGATATTAACGGGCAAAATCCATTATGGGCAATGTGAGCCATCAAAAGTGAGGGAGCTGAGGGTGTAGGGAAAGCATGAAGGGATTAAATCAAAATGGAGTTACAGGGGGGAAATAAAACACTCTTTTCCTCAGGTACCTACATCTCTCTCAAAGTATTGAGAGTATTGTGGGAGGTGATGGCCTAGTGATATTATCACAGATCTATTAATCCAGAGACCCAGGTTCAAATACCACCATGGCAGATGGCAGAATTTGAATTCAAAAAGAAATCTGGAATGAAGAGTCTCATGATTGTCAATCATCAGAAAGACCCACCTGGTACACTGATGTCCTTTTAGGGAAGGAAACTGCCATCCTTACCTGGTCTGGTCAAGTGCCTGATGGGGAACAAATGCTGGCCTAACCAGAGATGGCCACATCCTATGAATGAATTGAAAAAAAAATGTGCTCCCTCTCCAGTGACACCCAGGCATGTACATAATTGTGGAACAGGGGCAGACAGTCAAGAGATATTACCCTCACCCACTGTCTGGACCTGTTTATAGCCATCCTGGCTGGGTCTAGGTGCAGATCCACGAGGAGGTCCTAAGATTTGCCCACACACCTCTGCACTTGATGCCCAAAGATCAGGCTGAAGTGCAACCAAAAATGCAGCAAAAGATTTTTCAAATAACTAGAAAGGAGGTCCAATTGCCAGAATCATCGAGGATCTGCTTTTTTAAAAATTTGTTTTCTCTTTTCTCTATACCCAGAAGTGCTACTAGGCACAACTGAGTAACTTTCCCACCACCAGGAGTACTATGACTTTTTAAATGAATTTTTATTTTTTCCTTTTTTAAATCTACACGCCACCATCCATAAAGTGAATTAAATATTTATAAGTAAAGCCCATTTTGGAGAGGGTGTGCTTTAGAAAGTGCTCTGGTGATGAGTTCAGGAGAAGCCGGTGGTTGTTAGCAAGGAAACTTGTACATAGTGAGTTCCACAGGAAGATTAAATAGTGAGTATCCCCCTTGCGGTGTCAGTGTCTTACAGTGTCACTATTCAGGTATGTGGAGCTATAAGTGTAGGAAGACTGTGACTGTAGTCTGCTTGACATGATCTTTTGCACAATATTAATCTTTTGTAAATGAGCAGATTTACCAGCAAATTGAAATTGTTTGCATAAACAAAATCTAGAACTTAAATGCATACTTTATTCATCTGTTGAAGTAGTAATTTTGACCTACATTGTTTCTGGATCGCTAGTGTAATAAATTACTGCCTAATATTTTAAAAATATATTTCTGTCACATGTTTTTGCTGCAAAGTAGCTTAATTTTGTTTATTGTTGCTAATTAAATATAATGTAATAAGAAATATGTATTTTTCTGTTAATGCCCAAAATTTGATGGGATAAGCTGACCTCTATTTACTTCACTTATAGATTTTTTCCAACCGAGACCTCGAAGAATCCATCAACAAAATTAGAGAAGTTTTATCTGATGATAAGCATGATTGGGAACAGCGAGTAGCTGCTGTAAGTGTTTTGAGCCTTCAAATCTGATGTTCTCTTTGGTATTGAATGTATTCAGGGTTTTAAAAAAAAACAATTTTAATCACAGTTGTTTGTTTTCATCTTTCAAGGCTGTTATCTTTACTGTGAAATTGGTCTTGAGTAATGCTTTTAATAACTTGTTAGAGTTTTTTTGAAGATGATTGATGGCAGAGCAGTGGATCTGATCTATATGGACTTCAGTAAGGCGTTCATCAAGATTCCTTGTTAGCAAGGTTAGATCACAGAATAGAGGGAGAATTAGCCATTTGGATGCATAACTAGCTTGAAGATAGAAGACAGAGGGTGGTAGTAGGGGGTTGCTTTTCAAACTGGAGGCATCTGAGCAGCAGTGTGCCACAAAGGTTGGTGCTGGGTCCACTGCTTTTCATCATTTATACAAATGATTTGAGTGTGAAGATAGGAGGTATAGTTAGTAAGTTTGCAGATGACACCACAATTGGAGGTGGAGTGTACAGTGAAGAAGGTTACCTTCGAGTGCAACAGGATCTTGAAAAGATGGACAAATGGGCTGCAGAGTTCAACTTAGGTAAATGTGAGGTGCTGCATTTTGGAAAATCAAGTTAGGGCCGGACTTTTACACTTAAAGGTGAGGTCCTGGGGAGTGTTGCTGAACAAAGAGACCTTGGAGTGCAGGTTCATAGCTGCTTGAAAGTGGAGTCGCAGGTAGACAGGATAGTGAAGAAGGTGTTTGGTATACTTATCTTTATTGGTCAGTGCCTTGAGTATAGGAAATGGGAGTACGTGTTGCACCTATACAGGTTATTGGTTCGGCCACTGTTGGAATACTGTGTGCAATTTTGATCTTCCTGCTTAGGAGGGATGTTATGAAACTTGAAAAGGTTCAGAAAAGATTTACAAGGATATTGCTAGGGTTGGAGGGTTTGAGCTATAAGGAAAGGCTGAATGAACTGGGGCTATTTTCTCAAGAGCATTGAAGGCTGAGGGGTGATCTTAGAGGTTTACAAAATTATGAGGGACATGGATAGGGTAGATGGACAAGGTGTTTTCTTCTGGGTAGGATAGTCCAGAATTAGAGGGCATAGGTTTAGGGTGAGAGGGAAAAGATTTAAAAGGGTCCTAAAAGGGATAATGTTTTCATACATGTATGGAATGTGCTGCCAGAAGAAGTGATGAAGGCTGATACCATTACAACATTTAAAAGCCATGTGCATGGATATATGAATAGGAGGGGTTTAGAGAGATATGGGCCTGATGCTGGCAAATGGGACTAGATTGGGTTGGGATGTCTGATCGGTAGGGAAGAGGTGGACCGAAGGGTCTGTTTCTGTGCTGTGTATGTCTCTACTTCTATAATGATTGATAAAAAAATTCCTTTATGTCTTGACAATTGTGCATACTAATATGAAATACCATCAGGAAAAAATTCAGCTCTTACTTTGACACAAATGAAAATGAAGATTTTCGTTTTCCATGCTGTTGTTTGCACTCGCCTTTCATTCCAAATGAAAACCTTGGGTTAAATTTTGCACTCAGTAGTCAAGCAATGACATTCTCATGCTGATGTTGAAGAAAGCTAACCACAAAACCTATCATTCTCTGTGCAATGGTTTTTTTGTCTTCCTGACCAGCAGTCTAATCCATGTCATGTTGAAGGAATCTCTTGAATGCCATAGCAGATATGTCACCAAACACATAAACAGCCAATTAGATTGACATATTTGTCCACACCAAACTGGGAGATTAAAAACATTTCATCCTTCACTTCTAATTCCCTGTCAAGGGAGAAACTGGGCTTGCATGGAGGATAGATGGGTGTTAATAAATTACTTAACATTTGGCTTCCAGTTGTGTAACAAGATTCTTTTTGAGATTCTTTTGGATAGGGGAGTCCTGGATGGTTAATAATAATTGTACACTCATGGAAAGCTTAACCAAAACAAAGGGTGAAGTGAACCTCATGCATTCCAAGTTTTCTTCTGCTAACTTTTTCTTTCTCATGTACTGATAACTTACATAAATCAACTTTTTTTTGTTGACAGCTTAAAAAAATTAGGTCTTTAATGCTAAGTGGAGCGGCAGAATATGAATGTTTCTTCCAAAATCTGCGACTTTTAGATGGAGCATTTAAGTTATCAGCAAAAGATCTACGATCTCAAGTTGTACGGGAAGCTTGTATAACATTGGGGTAAGTAATGAAATGAACATGATCAAACTTTACTGTTAATTGGCAAAGTTATGGTTGTTAATTTTGTAATCAGAACTTTAGTTGCTCAAAATACATTTTTTATAAATTCATTTTGGGATTTGGTTTATGCAAACCAGGTAAACATTGGTTTATTACACTTGTAAATCATTCTTATTCAGATTTTTCTTGCCACATCCTGATGTTCCCTCAGGTTTTGTATTTCGTGAAATGCCATAATTTATTTCTCCACCTTATGTTTCGTTTGCTTTCTAACATCATAATTAATTATTCACCTCTTCACTTAAAGATCTCTGCCTGTTATTTTGGGCTCTGTTTGAGACCTTTTTATTCCTGTGGTCTCGATCTTGTTTTGTATCCTCAGCACTCATTTCCTGCACAACTTTGGTCAGCCTGTGCCCCTCAAAGGAATGCTCCCTTATTGTAATCCCAGCTCAATTGCAGTGGCATTTTCCAATTCCTAACTGCTGAATCTTTTTGTTCTCATTTGCCATGGTGCTAGAGTAGAAACCCCAAGTTTAGCTGGTACTGTCTTGTTAGGATTAACTCTTTGACTGAGGAAAAGCCCTGTCCATTCAACTGTCTGTGATTCTGCCTCTCATCTATCCCCATGGTTACATCATGGAGGGGAATCATCATCTCCTCCCTTGACCCAATTTTGACCAAGTTGCTGACCTCCCATTCTCTTGATATTCCTAGAAGGAAATTGTTTGTACTATGCTTCACATAAGCCAAAAGTATGCTGTTGCATCTTGTGGGGATTGACATCCTTCTACTTCTGGGCACTGCTCATGATTCATTGCAATGTTGAAGTTTGGAAATTGCTAGGGACACTTAGGGTGGGATTTTTCCCATATAGAAAGTTTAATGAAGGCTTTTTTTTTAAACTGGGGCATCTTGCTTCATCTCCTGTGTAAGTAGATGCATCAGCCTCAAAAAGTCAATAGTTCAAGCCTTATTTTGATGAGAAGTGACACTAATGCAACAACTGTGCAAGCCAATGGACAAGGTAAAAACAATGACTGCAGATGCTGGAAACCACATTCTGGATTAGTGGTGGTGGAAGGGCGCAGCATTACAGGCAGCATCCGAGGAGCAGTAAAATCGACGTTTCGGGCAAAAGCCCTTCAGGAATAAAGGCAGAGAGCCTGAAGGGTGGAGAGATAAGCTAGAGGAGGGTGGGAGTGGGAAGAAAGTAGCATAGAGTACAATAGGTGAGTGGGGGAGGGGATGAAGGTGATAGGTCCGGGCGGGTTGAGGCTGGAGTGGATAGGTGGAAAAGAAGATAGGCAGGTAGGACAAGTCATGGGGACAGTGCTGAGCTGGAAGTTTGGAACTAGGCTGAGGTGGGGGAAGGGGAAATGAGGAAACTGTTGAAGTCCACATTGATGCCCTGGGGTTGAAGTGTTCTGAGGGGGAAGATGAGGCGTTCTTCCTCCAGGTGTCTGGTGGTGAGGGAGCGGCGGTGAAGGAGGCCCAGGACCTCCATGTCCTCAGCAGAGTGGGAGGGGGAGTTGAAATGTTGGGCCACGGCGGTGTGGTTGATAGGTGTGGGTGTCCCGGAGAGGTTCCCTAAAGCACTCTCCCAATATAGAGGAGACCGTCGGGAGCAGCGCATACAATAAATGATATTAGTGCATGTGCAGGTAAAACTTTGATGGATGTGGAAGGCTCCTTTAGGGCCTTGGATGAAGGTCAGAGAGGAGGTGTGGGCGCAGATCTTGCAGTTCCTTGGGTGGCAGGGGAAGGTGCCAGGATTGAAGGGTGGGTTGTAGGGGGGCGTGGACCTGACCAGGTAGTCACAGAGGGAACGGTCTTTGCGGAAGGCGGAAAGGGGTGGGGAGGGAAATATATCCCTGGTGGTAGGGTCTTTTTGGAGGTGGCGGAAATGTCAGCGGATGATTTGGTTTATGCGAAGGTTGGTAGGGTGGAAGGTGAGCACCAGGGGGAGTCGGTGAGTTTGTTAAAAATGTCAGTGTCAAGTCGGTCGTCATTAATGGAGTAGGGGAGGGAGGTGTCCAACACATTCCACCCTGACCTTGAATTTACCTGGACCATCTCTGACACCTCCTTCCCCTTCCTGGACCTCTCCATCTCCATTAATGATGACCGACTTGACACTGACATTTTTAACAAACCCACTGACTCCCACAGCTACCTGGATTACACCTCTTCCCACCCTACCTATTACAAAAGTGCCATCCTGTATTTCCCAATTCCTCTGCCTCCGCCGTATTTGTTCCCAGAAGGACCAATTCCATCACAGAACACACCAGATGGCCTCCTTCTTAAGAGACCACAATTTCCCTTCCCACGTGGTTAAAGATGCCCTCCAACGCATCTCGTTCACAGCCCGCACCTCCACCCTCAGACCCCACCCCTCCAACCGCAAAAAGGACAGAACGCCCCTGATACTCACCTTCCACCCTACCAACCTTCGCATAAACCAAATCATCCGCCGACGTTTCCTCCACCTCCAAACAGACCCCACCACCAGGGATATATTTCCCTCTCCACTTGTTTCCACCTTCCGCAAAGACCGTTCCCTCTGTGACTACCTGGTCAGGTCCACGCCCCCCTACAACCCACCCTCCAATCCTGGCACCTTCCCCTGCCACCGCAGGAATTGCAAAACCTGTGCCCACACCACCTCCCTCACCTCTATCCAAGGCCCTAAAGGAGCCTTCCACATCCATCAAAGTTTTACCTGCACATGCACTAATATCATTTATTGTATCCGTTGCACCCGATGCGGTCTCCTCTATATTGGGGAGATTGGACGCCTTCTAGCAGAGCGCTTTAGGGAACATCTCCGGGACACCTGCACCAATCAACCACACCACCCTGTGGCCCAACATTTCAACTCCCCCTCCCACTCTGCCGAGCACATGAAGGTCCTGGGCCTCCTTCACTGCCACTCCCTCACCACCAGACGCCTGGAGGAAGAACGCCTCATCTTCCGCCTCGGAACACTTCAACCCCAGGGCATCAATGTGGACTTCAACAGTTTCCTCATTTCCCCTTGCCCCACCTCAGCCTAGTTCCAAACTTCCAGCTCAGCACTGTCCCCATGACTTGTCCTACCTGCCTATCTTCTTTTCCACCTATCCACTCCACCCTCCCCCCGCCCCTGACCTATCACCTTCATCCCCTCCCCACTCACCCATTGTACTCTGCTACTTTCTTCCCACCCCCACGCTCCTCTAGCTTATCACTCCACCCTTCAGGCTCTCTGCCTTTATTCCTGATGAAATGTTGATTTTACTGCTCCTCGGATGCTGCCTGTACTGCTGTGCTCTTCCAGCACCACTAATCCAGGAGCCATTGGACTGCCTGTCTCTCCAAATCAGTGTAAAAGATCTTATGGCATTATTTGAAGAAGCACAATTCTTCTGACTCCCATTTGCTATGTGCCTGTTGAATAGCTTAGATTGTGTTTTTAGGTTAAAAGCGTAATCAGAATAATCATAGTCAAAGAGACATAAAGACATGTACAATGTATAAAAATGAATAGTACAGCCTCTTTAATGAACAATATCTTCAAAATTGAGTGACATAATTTCAGATCTCCTTGTGAAACAATGGTATTAAATAACTTTATTTTAAAACAAGTGCAGAGAATGCTGGTGAATCTCAGTGAGTCTGGCAATATCTGTTTGGAGAAAAACAGAGTTCAAGTCCAATATAATTCATCTTCCTGTTCAGTTCTGAAGAAGAGTAACACCAGACTCAACATTAACTCTGTTTCACTCCGCAGATGCTGCCAGGAATGCTGAGTTTCTGCAGCATTCTGTACTTCAGATTTCTAGCATCTGCATAACAGATTTTAAAACAAACATTTTCAATGGTGTATTGTGTTTTATTCAATTTTATTCATCATTGGAGATCTATAGCTAGATACTCGATGCTTGAGCTGAAAGCCTATGTATCTACCTCTCTCTCTAGGCATCTCTCATCTGTTTTGGGAAACCGTTTTGATCATGGTGCGGAAGCTATTATGCCAACATTGTTCAATCTTGTACCTAATAGTGCCAAAATCATAGCTACATCTGGTATAGCAGCTATAAGATTAATTATTCGAGTAAGTACACAAAATATGCACCTCTGTTTGTATCACTTATATTTTTTTCCCTCTTTGAAGAATGTACAATTTCAGGGTTGTCTGTGTTCCCAACAAGTAAAATGTTATTTTCATGCAAATACTAATTTGTCCCAAATCGATTTTAGAAGTAAAATTCAATTTCTTGCAACATCAAACTACACTGGAAAGTTTTATTTGAATGTTTGTGTTGGTTTTCCGTTTCTTTTGAAACTACATCTCTGCATACAAGGCAGGTATTTTATTTGTAATGGTGCTGTTATGAAATGTACCCATAAATTTTTGTATTTTGGATGCTTTTGCTATTGTAATTGCTCAGTCACCACTCTTACGATAATCTTCCTCTGGTTAATTTGTTTTAAACTGATCACCTATCAAAGCTGCTAATGAGAAAAACAGCTGTATTTATCAAATGTCTGGTTGTTTTAGCCATTTGGATAAATGCATAAGCAGCTTTGAAGTAAAGTCCAGTTCTTTATCAATGTTACCTAGCAGGTAGCATATTTTTAGCAATCCAATTAGGAGCTATTGAAATTTTTGCTAAATTATTTAAAGTTGCTCAGTGCTAATTGCTTTGTTTTGACATTGTGTAACTCAAATATTAATCTGCTAAACTGAATTAAGTAAAATATAAGTGTCCCATTGCTCCTTTGATATCTGAATTATTTAATAAAAGTGAGCAGCAGACTAAAGTTCTAAACTCTAGTCACTTGATTTTGTGATACCATACCTTTGTCTCCCAAGTTCAGCAACAGCTGTGCTCCACATTCTTTCATTGTGGAAAAATCTGTTAGAGTATGCGGATGCTAAAAGAAAAAACTGAATTAGACTTGGCTGTAGTATGCCCCTCAGTTGACCAATTTATTAAAGATTTCAAATAATCATGTTGAAAGAGGGAAAGTTTTCAACATGAGAATGGCAAGTTGGCTAGGTTTTTTGGAGACTGATTTGACCTCATAGGAATCGTATTCTATCAATGAAGTTAATGAACTCAATGGGGGTGGGGAGAGCAAAAGAGATATAATTAAGGAGTAGGAGATTTGGGTCAAACTGATATTTACAATGAGATGGGAAGCCATAATTCGCAAAAGATTAATAATCGCAAAGACAAGTGAACAATATGATCAGCTGGGCCAAATTTAAGTATTGTCGTATTCTTATGAAAGGGGTTCAAGAATGGATGTTTTTTGTTGGAAGAGGGGAGTGGCATGGAAAGAAAGAGACAAATGAGGTGGAGTTGACACTACAAGCAGATCAGCAGTGATGATGTCACATGGCAGAGCAGGCTTGCATGGCCAAATGTCCTACTCCTAAATCCTCCATTTGTAACTGATGAGCATAAGACAGGTTTAATATAAAATGTGCTGCTCATGCGTGAAGATGTGGGTTGCAGTTATATGCTAGTCATATTTACTAAAAGGAACAGAAATAGGCCATTCAGCACTTTGGGTCTGATTTGTTTGTGTTCTAAATTCCACGTTCCTACCCATACCCAGAATCTTGAATTCTGGTTAAGCAAGCAAATTAATCTAATTCCATCTTAAACTTATGTTTATTATTAATTGTTTTTTAATAATGCCTTGAGTAGTTTTTTATTGCTAAAAATGGACTGGTGGTAAAACACGTAAAAGATAGAAAGTAGGTGAGGATTATGTAGATCTGGGCACACATTTGAAGTAAAGGCTTTCAAATACCTTCACTCAGCTTGGATTTTTAGCTTCTGTTAGGAGGAGGAACACAAATGTGTGAACGTGGAACTTCATGCTGGCAGTGGATTTCTCTATTCCACCTGTGGGCTCTTTATTCCATTTTCTGAAAAGCAAAATGGATGTGGGTGATGTTGGGAGGGCGACTCACCCACTTGAGCTGCTTTTAGGGCCTGTTAAGATCTATTGTCGAAGGCTCACTGGAATTTTCCAGTCAGCTCTGGAGCTGGCTCAAAGGTAGAAGACAGAGGATGGTGGTGGAGGGTTGTTTTTCAGACTGGAGGCCTGTGACCAGTGGAATGCCAAAAGGATTGGTGCTGGGTCCACTACGTTTCGTCATTTATATAAATGATTTGGATGTGAGCATAAAAGGTGTAGTTAGTAAGTTTGCAGATGACACCAAAATTGGACAGCGAAGGAGGTTACCTCAAATTTCAACAGGATCTTGATCAGATGAGCCATTGGGCTGAGAAGTGGCAGATGGCGTTTAATTCTGATAAATACAAGGTGCTGCATTTTGGGAATCTTAGCAAGACTTATACACTTAATGGTAAGGTCCTAGGGAGTGTTGCTGAACAAAGAGACCTTGGAGTGCAGGTAGATAGGATCGTGAAGAAGGTGTTTGGTATGCTTTCCCTTATTGGTCAGATTACAGGAGTTGGGAGGTCATGTTGCAGCTGTACAGGACACTGTTGGAATATTGGGTGCAATTCTGGTTTCCTTCCTATTGGAAAGATGATGTGAAACTTGAAAGGGTTCAGAAAAGATTTAGAAAGATGTTGCCAGGGTTGATGGATTTGAACTATAGGGAGAGGCTAAACAGGCTGGGGCTGTTTTCCCTGGAGCATCGGAGGCTGAGGGGGTGACCTTATAGGGTTTACAAAATTATGAGGGGCATGGATAGGGTAAATAGGCAAAGTCTTTTCCCTGGGATGGGGAAGCCCAGAACTAGAAGGCATAGGTTTAGGGTGAGAGGGGAATGATATGAAAAAGTTGTCTCATAGGTCTATTTTAAGCCAAGGGTGGTACAATTGCAACATTTAAGAGGCATTTGGATGGGTATATGAATAGGAAGGGTTTGGAGGGATATGGGCCGGGTGCTGACAGGTTGGACTAGATTACGGTGGGATATCTGGTCAACATGGAAGGGTTGGATCGAAGGATCTGTTTTCATGCTGTATATATGTATGATTCCCAGGAGGTAGTGAGTGTGGTTTAGACACCCCGGTTGGCCGGACTTTGGGATCGGTGTTTCTCGTCAGGTTAGAGGCATTTCCAATCTGCTCTTAAATCTGGATTTGAAAGCAGCATGTCATGGCTGTTATGTGATGTGATGTGACTCGTCATCCCAAGTCTCCACAATCGTGACCCAGTTCTTAAGGTTTTTTCATTTTTTTCAAAATATTTGAGAGCCTGCCCCTGTTTTGAGGTGCCTTTGACCTTACTTGTTATTACATCCCATTGTTGCTTTTAAACTAGAGGGACTCTTTAAGGCTTTCGAACTTTGAGAACTTACTTGGTATCCTGAACTGTACTCTGAGCCGACCCTTTGAGCATTAATTGGACAATTTGGGGCAACTGTGTGTGTTGCCTATGGATTAGATTACTGCAGATAGATTAGATTACTTACAGTAGTGGAAACAGGCCCTTCGGCCCAACAAGTCCACGTTGACCCTCCGAAGAGCAATGCACCCACACCCATTCCCCTACATTTACCCCTTCACCTAACACTACAGGCAATTTAGCATGGCCAATTCACCTAACCTGCACATTTTTGGACTGTGGGAAGAAACCGGAGCACCCGGAGGAAACCCAAGCAGACACGAGGAGAATGTGTAAACTCCACACAGACAGTTGCCTGAGGCGGGAATTGAAGCCGGGTGTCTGGTGCTGTGAGGCAGCAGTGCTAACCAGTGTGCCACCGTGCCACCCTACGTGCTGGCTGCTGCCTTCTACTGTTTAAACCTGATGGTGGGGTCCTATAGCTTGCAGATTAATTGTGAACTGAGAATGTAATTTGCAGTCAAACTTAATCTTTTATTATTGTAACTCAAACGAGTAATTATTTACCTGAGTAACTTGTTTAGACCAGAATGGAAGTTGAATGCATAAGAGTTCTTTATAATGCAGCTGCAAGTCTATTCAGTAGTTATAAATCTTCAGTTCGTGCACTGTCATTACATTGTATACAGTAGCTTTAATGCTTTAGAATTTAAAAAGGGAACCATTTTGATAAGGAAAAGTAAGGCTCAGCCGAGATTTAACATGAATATCCGTCTCCCAGTAATCACTGGATAATTGTAATAATACTTGCTATGTATTGAGTCTAATCTTAGAAAATCTTTTTCAGCATACACACTTCCATCGATTAATACCTATCATTTCAAGCAATTGTGCATCGAAGTCTGTGGCAGTACGGAGGTAAGCTTCAATTTGTGTTACATAACTGTGTTTGTGTGGTACTGATGAGGTGGAAAATCCAGCATAGTTTCAACCAGAATTCAGTGTGGGTTGTGTTCTTGTGTCCCATTCTTCTCAGTGCCAGTTCAGGCCACCTTCAAGGGCTCAGATCAACTGGCTATTTAGACATGAGCTACCTTGCAAATTTAAATCTTTATTTACTGCAGTTATGCAGAGTAGGTAGAGGCTTCTTCATTGCACAGTTGTTTCAGGTCTTGGATAGCCACGTCATCATTCTGCCTTGAAATAATCCTTCAAGCAGCTGCTGTTCCCAGTCTTGATCAACTCTGCTTTACGTGTCTATCTCTGTCAAAATCTACCCACAGATCACCTTGGCATTGGAGTCGAACAGAATTGATCAATCTGTGATCAGAGAGTTCCTTGGACTATCTGATGGTTGACCATTTTATGCAAGTCAAATCCCAGCCTAGATTTGGTAGCTTCTCTGGCTGCTTGGCTGTATTCCTCCCTGTTTTGGGCAGAGATCAATTTTTTTTTGGGTTGTGTTACATATTCAGTTGTTCAATTTGAAGAACATTTGCAGACTAAGACCAGGTAGAAGAGGAGGATTGGGTCTTTTCCTAAAGGAAAAAATCTCTTTGGTTGTAACAAAATTTTAAATAATTTTTAACATTCAGGAATATTTCATTAGTCATAATTAAGAAGATAGTTGCAGGGTTTTCACGAGTGAAAGAAAGAGGAATTGTATTACTTACTAATCCCAAGAAAAATAATAAAATGGGACCTCAAACACTGACGTGAGTATGATATTTATGAAGGGGATAATCTCCAGTACAACAGGAAGATATATATTTCCAAGCAGAGAGTTCAGATCACATGATGTCGGGCCTATCTTTGGATGGTGGTCATTATGTTGAGTAAGGATCCACAGCCTTCCTGGATAAGTTATGCTCTTAATTGAGAAGTTAAATTTATCAGTTTAGAATTTGTTAGAAGTTTGAAGATCCAAATGCTATCTGATTCTGATAATTAGGTATTTGCTTTTTCAATGTGAAGAAGTTGATCAATTCCTGAAGTTAATTCTTATTAGAATTAAACAAATAAATGGGATTGAAGTGCTTTCCCTTGGCTAATTCATTGTTAAACCTTAAATTTCATATGGTCAAACTTCTAATAAAAACTAAAGTTTAAAAACAAATAAAGAGTTCCAATTTTGTATTTATATATCTGTTTAAATTTGCATTAACAGTAATGTTTTCCCTTGTGTACTTCATCTTATGATGATATTAGATTTGGAATCATAAACACCATTCAGAAAATATTTAATTCACTTTCAAGTCTTCATTATTCAAGTAGTACAACTGATGGTTTTTGTCAGGGCAATGGTGTACATTGTAGAAAATAATTTGTAAGTATCTAATGCAGAACATATCTTTGTTGCCTTCATGGAGAAACTTGGTACTGTAGACATTTTGTTGAGTCTTCTTGTTGCCAGTGTTGTCATGGGATACTTAACTGTGTGAGACATTTCTTATGTCAATTTGTTTTATCTTCTAACTATGAATATGGAATTTTTCACTTTCAATTAGTATTATTTCAAATATTTAAACATGAAAACATTTCCCACCCCACTTTCAAATTTTGACTTTTACAATTTGATTACCCTAAGTACTAAAATAATGAATTAGATCAAATTGTTTCACTGAGCTGAATTTCATTTTATGGAAGGATTTCATGACAGTTCATACTATTGTAAAACTAGCTACTTAATTCAGGATGTCACTGAAGGGAAGGCTGATACTGAGATTAAAATAGTGTTGACTTTATTATGTGGATGTTACATCATATGCATAATAATTTCACTCTTCTGATGTGTCAATAGCATTCACCCTCTTCCCCCAGAGATGTTTAAAGCAGCAAAAATATTTTCAGATTTCAGGTACAGATTCAAACATAACTATGTCACACTACAATTATAAAGCATAAAAAGAGATACAGG
Organism: Hemiscyllium ocellatum; assembly: GCF_020745735.1. Taxonomy (NCBI): domain Eukaryota; kingdom Metazoa; phylum Chordata; class Chondrichthyes; order Orectolobiformes; family Hemiscylliidae; genus Hemiscyllium; species Hemiscyllium ocellatum. Next base: position 23,433,941 of record NC_083407.1, on the reverse strand, counting down.
AAAGATCCCATACTTGGAAGAAGCAGAAAATTGATTTCAAATTGCAGATTAATCATGGAAAAAATAAATATGAATATTTCCTCTGTAACCCTCCTCAACTTTCATCAAAGATATTCCACCCTGGAAATCAGTTTAGGGTCTCCTTTGTACCCTTCCCTATCTTTCAGTATGTGAGGAGACCAAAGGAACATATAGTATCCTAACTAAGCTCTCACTCCGAGCTGTATGCAAAGACACAATATTTTTGACAATATTTGTCCTTTTAACAGCATTCCGAAACAGATTATTTGGTTCTCGATGTAGATTTGCTCACTGACTTGGAAGGTTTGTTTTCAGACATTTCGTCACCATACTCGTAACATCTTCAGTGAGCCTCTGAATGAAGCACTGATGGTGTAGCCTGCTTTCTATTTGTCTGTTTGGATCAGTGATGTCATTTCCTTTGGTGACGTCATTTCCTATGGCAATATCATTTCCTGTTTTTTCCTCGGGGGTGGTAAATGGGATCCAACTCAATGTGTTTGTTGGTAAGAGTTCCAGTTGGAATGCCATGCTTCTCGGAATTCTTGTGCGTGTCACTGTTTGGCTTGTCCAGGGTTGGATGTCTTGTCCCAATTGACTTCAGACTGAAGATGTTACCTCATATGGCGACAAAATGACTGAAAACGATCCTTCCAGCTCAGCAAGTAAACCTATATCCAGAGCCTCAAACTAAGTTTCAAATCTTCTTAAAACTTGCTAGTTTATTTGGCATTTATCACAGCATGGTGAGGCATCCCTGACCATAACAGGTGCTCTGTAAATGGAAGCCTTGCTTTATTTATTTATTAAAAATTCATACTTTTTCACTGGAACTTGCAGAATACAACATCAGTAATAAACTACGTTTCTCCATAAGCAGTGAAATGTAACATTGATAAATGTAGTCCTTTGCATTTTAGCTGATATTATGGGGTTTGAATTATTAAAAATAGGCTGGGTAGATTGGGATAATTTTCACTGTGGTTTAGGATGTTAAGTGGTGACCTTATAAGATCATGAGGGGCAGCGAAGGTGAATAGCAAGACTCTTTTCCCAAGAGTGGAGGAGTTCAAAACTAGGGGACATATTTTTAAGGTGAGAGGAGAAAGTTTTAAAGACGTTTTTTGAAGAATACCGAGGGACAACTTTTTTGTGTGTGTGAGAGAGAAATTAACTGCCAGAGGAAATGTTTGGACATGTACAGTTACAACATATAAAAGAAATTTGGATAAGTACTGAATAGGAAAAGTTTGGAAGTGTATGGGCCAATTGCAGGCAAGTGGGACTGGTTTAGTTTGGGAACATGGTCAGCATAGACTTGTTGGACTGAAAGGTTTGTTGCCATGCTGCATGACTTGATGCCTGTAAATGGATTTAAATAATAAATGCTCATAAGTTATACAATTATAGCAAATGTGTGAGATACTCCGTGACTCACTGTGAGATACTCCTACTCATTCTCAGGCTATAACCAACCTTATGAGGCATAATCTATGATAAACATTTTGAGTTTTGAAATGCAACAGATATAAAAGATGAATATGTATTTATTTGTAATACTTAGGCAATGAATATTACACTCAAGAATATTTTTATTTGCAAAATTAAACTTTTTTTGAACAGGCGTTCATTTGAATTTTTGGATCGGCTGCTTCTGGAATGGCAAACACACTCACTAGAAAAGTAAGTAAATAGTCAAGGGGCTTTTCTGTGAAGTAGGGTGTAACTTTTTTTTTGGTTGCAACTAAGTATATCTTAAAATGGAAGCAACCTTTTGAATTGCATCATACGGCAAAGCAAATTATACCTGAACAGAACTAAATTGTAGAGTCATTGGTCATGATTAGAATTGTAAGTACTTATGGTCAGACAAATAGATTATTGAAAAATATATTCTTCAGACTAGTGGGCAACTTGGAGATTTGAAAAGTTTAAATAACGCAAGTGGCAAGATCATTGAATGTGGTAGCTATGCTGTTTCCATAGTAATCAAGGGAAAGCCTTTGAAAATGTATTCTCAGGCTTATTTTCCTCTTTTTGTTTTCAAAAGCTGTGGGAGATGAAACTGAAGTTGGGAGGGGTTATGCTGCCTGATCGTAAATGTAATGATGGTTTATGCTGGATGATAATTTTCTTTATGAAGTGGGGCACATGAAATGTTAGTTTTGAGATGAGCCTCTTGTTATAATAATATTATCCTCTTTTGTTAGACATGTAACACTTTTGGCTGAAACAATAAAGAAAGGGATCCATGACGCAGATTCAGAAGCAAGACTGGAAGCTCGAAAGTAAGTTGTTTTTCATTATGTAACTTCGCAGTAATGGATGTAAAATACGTTTGATATCTTTACTATTAGCCTGTTAAAATCCAATCATGGAAGAATTGAATTTTGATTGTCCACAGTATTGATCACTTTATTCACTACTTAGTTTAAATTTATCTTCTGTTTTAGAATGTTGTCTCTGTCTGAGATTAAGGTACATGTCCAGGAATTCGAAATATGGGACTGAAGTGCAATCAGTCCTGAAGGCTGATTTACCATTGTGAATAGCTCAAAAGTATTTAAATATTGGTGCCACTTCTCATTATTCATAAGAGATGTACTAGGAACTGTAATGTTTTGTTGGATGTGTCCAAACTATTACTTTTTGACTAACTTCTAAGATTAAGATCCAAGGCGCCAATTTCTTGATTAGGCTTCTTTCTTTCTTCTCTGCTCATTTGACCGAGACAAACTTTTGTGGTTGAAACAAATATACTTGCCAATACTGCAAGTGTTCATGTATGTGTGCTATGATGATAGAGAACACAGTCAGAAAGGTTTTCTTGAGGTTTTACTCAGCAGAGAGTTGTTATTGTTGGAACCAAATGAAGGTAAAGTAATAAAATACTTGGAATTCTGCACACGAATAGAGAGATTATAGTTTGGGGAAGGTTAGATTAAGCAGATTAGAGTCCATTAAAATTAAGGAGCTATTCAGGGAAACTTTTGTTGTGGTTGGTAACTTCGCAGCATTCAGGCTGGGTTTGATGGTCCAACTGCTTTCATGTAAAGGTCCTGATGCTTCCTGTCACAAGGTAAAAACAATGACTGCAGATGCTGGAAACCAGATTCTGGATTAGTGGTGCTGGAAGAGCACAGCAGTTCAGGCAGCAGCCGCTTCCTGTCACAAGGCAGTTTAAGGCTGCAGATGGATAATTTGTCTATTCTTCTGGACACTGTACTGGAGGTTAAATTTCTTCCAAAAACCTAAAAGAATTGTGTGCAGAGTGTGAAATACTTGCATCAGCAGACAGGATTCAAAAACTTACAATGCGATAAGGGCAAAGTACTACAGATCCTGAAAATCACGGGATCCCGATACAGATTTAAAGGTAATGTTTCAAGTCTAATCTGACTCCTCTTTGGGGAAAGAAATAAAGGTAACTTCCCACGTCTTTGTCTCAAGATGCTGTCCGATATGCTTAGATTCATGAGCACTTTGATTTTAGCTCAAAACCGTACAAATTAGATAAAGAGATGGAGAAGAGAAGGAATACACTCTGGGACCCTGGTTCTCTGATCAGCGAGGAGGAAATCCCAGCTCCACAAACCTGACTTTTCAAAATGGGCACAATACATCTGCTTTTTGGTCCAGTGGGTGGACTGGAGTAAGCGTTGCACTATGCAACCTGGGAACAACCAAATTAGCTGCCAGTTTCTGAAGTGAGTTAGAACTTGAATGCTATGTCAAATTTGAGTCGTAGAGTCATACAGCACGAAAATAACCCTTTGGTCCAACTCATCTAAACTAAACTCATTTCCCAAACTAAACTAGTCCCGCCTAGCTGCAGTTAGCCCATGTCTCTCTGAACCTTTTCCTATTCATGTAGCTGTCAAAATGTCATTTAAATGTTGTAACTGTATCTGCATCTTGTACTTCCTGTGGCAGTTCATTCCACACACGAACCACTCTGTGTGAAAAATATTGCCACTGACGTCCCTTTTTAAATCTTTCTCCTCTCAACTTAAAAAAAATCCATAGTTTTGAACACCCCCACCCTAGAGAAAACACCTTTGTTATTCGCCGTATCTATGCCCCTCATGATTTTATAAATTTCTATAAAGTTACCTCTCAACCTCCTGTGTTCCAATGGAAGAAATCCCAGCCTATCTAACCTCTCCTTATAACTCAAACCCTTGATTCCCATGATATCGAAAGTGGAACAGGCTTGGAAGGCCTACTCCTCCCACTTTGTTTGTGCTACCATACCTGGGATTAATTTATTGAACCTACTCTTGATTTGCCTCCAGTAAATCTTTCCTTAGATAAGTGTATTATACTCTTCATGGTATTCCAGGTGTGTCTGTCGAGTGCATTGTATGGCTTTAGCAAGACTTCCCTATTTTTGCTCTGTTCCATTCCTTTTGAAAGCAAGGCCAACATTCCATTTGCATTCATTATTGCCGTCCCAACTTGTTTGCCAGCTTGTTATGATTCAGGCACAAGGATTACCAAATCATTTTGAATTGTAGCTTTTTGCATTTTTTCTTAATTCATATAACATTCATCTCTTTTTTTTATTCTTCCTGCCAAAGCGCATACTCTCTCTTTTTTTCCCACCTCATGATCTGCCACTCATGAAACCTGTACATATCCCTCTGCAGAATTCTTCTGTGGCCTTCTAATCTAGTTTTGTGTCATTCATAATCCTGGCTAAATTACATTCATTTTCCTCATGCAAGCCATTAATATATGTTGTAAATTAATATGGTTCCACCGATGATCCCTATGGCTCTCCACTTATTTCAGGTTATGATCCTGAAAAAGCCCACCTCCTCCTAACTATCTGTTTTCTTTTAGTTAGAGTGATAGAGATGTACAGCATGGAAACAGATCCTTCGGTCCAGCTCATCCATGCTGACCAGATATCTCAAACCAATCTAGTCCCACTTGCTAGCACCCGGCCCATATCCCTCCAAACTCTTCCTATTCATATACCCATCCAAATGCCTCTTAAATGTTGCAATTGTACCAGCCAGCTCCCACTACTTCCACTGGCAGCTCATTCCATACACGTACTATCCTCTGCGTGAAAAAGTTGCCCCTTAGGTGTCTTTTATGTCTTTCCCCTCTCACCCTAAACCTATGCCCTCTAGTTCTGGACTCCCGACCCTAGGGAAGAGATTTTGTAAACCTCAATAAGGTCACCCCTCAGCCTCCGACACTGCAGGGAAAATAGCCCCAGCTTGTTCAGCCTCTCCCGATAGCTCAAATCTTCCAACCCTGGCAACATCCTTGTAAATCTTTTCTGAACCCTTTCAAGTTTCACAACATCTGAGATGGGCTCAAGTGCATATACTTCAACGCAAGGAGTATCAGAAATAAGGTGGGTGAACTTAAGGCGTGGATCGGTACCTGGGACTACGATGTTGTGGCTAACACGGAAACGTGGATAGATGAGGGACAGGAATGGTTGTTGAAGGTTCCTGGTTACAGATGTTTCAGTAAGATTAGGGAGGGTGGTAAAAAAGGAGGGGGGGGTGGCATTGCTAATTAGAAATGGTATAACGGCTGCAGAAAGGAAGTTTGAAGAGGATCTGCCTTTGGAGGTAGTATGGGCTGAAGTCAGAAATAGGAAAGGTGCAGTCACCTTGTTGGGTGTTTACTATAGGCCCCCCAATAGCAGCAGAGATGTGGAGAAACAGATTGGGAAACAGATTTTGGAAAGGTGCAGAAGCCACAGGGTCGTAGTCATGGGCGACTTCAACTTCCCAAATATTGATTGGAAGCTCTTTAGATCAAGTAGATTGGATGGGGCAGTGTTTGTGCAGTGTGTCCAGGAAGCTTTTCTAACTCAGTATGTAGATTGTCCAATCAGAGGGGAGGCCATATTGGATTTGGTACTCGGTAATGAACCGGGACAAGTGATGGGCTTGTTAGTGGGTGAACATTTTGGTGATGGTGACCACAATTCTGTGACTTTCACCTTGGTTATGGAGAGAGATAGGTGCGCACAACAGGGTAGATTTTATAATTGGGGGAAGGGAAATTACGATGCTGTAAGACAGGATTTGAGGAGCATAAGTTGGGAGCATAGGCTGTCAGGGAAGGATGTGGTGGAAATGTGGGAACTTTTTCAAGGAACAGACACGACGTGTCCTTGATATGTATGTACCTATCAGGCAGGAAAGAAATGGTCGTGTGAGGGAGCCTTGGTTGACGAGGGAGGTTGAATGTCTAGTAAAGAGGAAGGAGGCTTACATAAGGTTGAGGAAACAGGGTTCAGATAGAGCAGTGGAGGGATACAGGATAGCCAGAAGGGACCTGAAGAAAGGGATTAGGAGAGCTAAGAGAGGGCATGAAAAATCCTTGGCGGATAGGATCAAGGATAACCCCAAGGCATTTTATGCGTATGTGAGAAACATGAGAATGACGAGAACGAGGGTAGGTCCGATCAAGGACAGTAGTGGGAGATTGTGTATCGAGCGGAAGAGATAGGAGAGGTCTTGAATGAGTACTTTTCTTCAGTATTTACGAACGAGAGGTATCGTATTGTTGAAGAGGAGAGTGTGAAACGGACTGGTAAGCTAGAAGAGATACTTGTTAGGAAGGAAGATGTGTTGGACATTTTGAACAACTTGAGGATAGACAAGTCCCCCGGGCCTGACGGGATATATCCTAGGATTATGTGGGAAGCAAGAGAGGAAATTGCAGTACTGTTGGCAATGATCTTTTCGTCTTCACTGTCAACGGGGGTGGTACCAGGGGACTGGAGAGTAGCGAATGTTGTGCCCCTGTTCACAAAAGGGAATAGGGATAACCCCGGGAATTACAGGCCAGTTAGTCTTACTTCTGTGGTAGGCAAAGTAATGGAAAAGGTACTGAGGGATAGGATTTATGAGTATCTGGAAAGACACAGCTTGATTAGGGACAGGCAGCACGGATTTGTGAAGGGTAGGTCTTGCCTTACAAGTCTTATTGAATTCTTTGAGGAGGTGACCAAGCATGTGGATGAGGGTAGAGCAGTGGATGTAGTGTACGTGGATTTTAGTAAGGCATTTGATAAGGTTCCCCATGGTAAGCTTATGCGGAAAGTCAGGAGGCATGGGATAGAGGGAAATTTGGCCAATTGGATAGAAAACTGGCTAACCGGTCGAAGTCAGAGTGGTGGTAGATGGTAAATATTCAGCCTGGAGCCCAGTTACAAGTGGAGTTCCGCAGAGATCAGTTCTGGGTCCTTTGCTGTTTGTAATTTTTATTAATGACTTGGATGAGGGAGTCGAAGGGTGGGTCAGTAAATTTGCAGATGATACGAAGATTGGTGGAGTTGTGGACAGTGAGGAGGGCTGTTGTCGGCTGCAAAGGGACTTAGATATGATGCAGAGCTGGGCTGAGGAGTGGCAGATGGAGTTCAACCCTGCCAAGTGTGAGGTTGTCCATTTTGGAAGAACAAATAAGAATGCGGAATACAGGGTTAACGGTAGGGTTCTTAGTCAGGTGGAGGAACAGAGGGATCTTGGGGTCTATGTACATAGATCTTTGAAAATTGCCACTCAGGTGGATAGAGCTTGTAAGAAGGCCTATGGTGTATTAGCGTTCATTAGCAGAGGGATTGAATTCAAGAGTCGTGAAGTGATGTTGCAGCTGTACAGGACTTTGGTTAGGCCACATTTGGAGTACTGTGTGCAGTTCTGGTCGCCTCACTTTAGGAAAGATGTGGAAGGTTTGGAGAGGGTGCAGAGAAGATTTACCAGGATGTTGCCTGGAATGGAGAATAGGTGTTACGAGGATAGGTTGAGAATTCTCGGCCTTTTCTCGTTGGAACGGCGAAGGATGAGGGGTGACTTGATAGAGGTTTATAAGATGATCAGAGGAATATATAGAGTAGACAGTCAGAAACTTTTTCCCTGGGTACAACAGAGTGTTACAAGGGGACATAAATTTAAGGTGAAGGGTGGAAGGTATAGGGGAGATATCAGGGGTGGGTTCTTTACCCATAGAGTGGTGGGGGCATGGAATGCGCTGCCGTGGGAGTGGTAGAGTCAGAATCATTGGCAACCTTTGGGCACAACATCGTGGGCCGAAGGGCCTGTTCTGTGCTGTATTGTTCTATGTTCTATGTTTCCGATAGGAAGGAAACCAGAATTGCACGCAATATTCCAACAGTGGCCTAACCAATGTCCTGTACAGCCGCAACATGACCTCCCAACTCCTGTACTCAATACTCTGATCGATAAAGGAACGCATACTAAACGCCGCCTTCACTATCCTATCTACCTGCGACTCCACTTTCAAGGAGCTATGAACCTGCACTCCAAGGTCTCTTTGTTCAGCAATGCTGTTAAATCCTCTATCTATTGCTTTTCACACTAGGGGCTCTTAACTTACTAAGTAGCCTAATATGCAGTGCATAATCTTGAAATCCAAATATATTGCATCCTTGGCTTGTCCTTTATCCTGCTTGTTACCTCCTCAAAGATTTCTAATAAAGTTATCAGGCGTGATGTTCCCCTTTGTAAAGCCATGCTGACTCTGCTTGATTATGTTATGCATTTTGGCCTGCTATTTCATCTTTTATAATAGGCTGTAACATTTTCCAAATAACATGGTAAGCTAACTGCCTGATAATTACGTATTGTCATTTCTCGTTCCTTTTTAAATAACAGTGTAATGTTGACAATTTTCCAATTCTCTGGCACCTTGTTGGAATCGAATGATTATTGGATGATTACTACCAATGCATCTATTGTCTTTGTTGCTACTTACTTTAGTATCCTAGGATGCGTCCTATCATGTCCAGGATCCTAATTGGGTTTTAGCCCCATTACTTTCCTTGATGCGTTACCTCCATTTAATAGTTCCTGTGTTCATTTCCTCTGCCCTTTTTTTGCCCTTGATTATTCAGTATTTTTGGAATCATATTAGTGTCTTCTACCATGAAGACTGATGCAAAATATTTATTGAAATCCTCTGCTAATTCCTGGTTCCCCATTATTGTTTCCCTAATCTCATTCACTAAAGGACCTATGTTCCCTTTGGCCTTTCTCTTTGGTTTTATATACTTAAATAACGTCTTGCTGTTTGTTATATTATTATTTGCAAGTTTACCTTCAAAATGTCTTTTTTTTTTCCTTTTTATAATTTGCTTGGACCCTTTTGTTGATTTTTACAAGTTGCCCACTTCTCTGACTTACCATTTAAAAAAAAACAAAGAACTGTTGATCCTTGGGATGTGAAACCAAAGTAGAAATTGTTGAGAAACCCAGTAAGTCTGACAGCATCTGTGGGGAGAAAGCAGAGCTAACATTTTGAGTCTGGAGATTCTTTATCACATTAATGATGAGTCACTGGATCTGAAATTTTAACTCTTTCTCCCCACAGATGCTGCCAGACCTGCTGGCTTTCTTCAGTGATTTCTGTTTTTGCCTCCGACTTATCATAAACCTTTGCCACATTGTATGTTTTGCCTATTCTTATGCTACCTTAAATATCCATGTACATCCATCATTGGCCTATCTCCTTCCTCGAATCTTTCTTTCTCAATAATGTTTGTTATGAACCATAAACTGTTTTCTTAAACATCTGTCTTCATTCCTCAACCATCTTTGCTGCTAAGCTTATTTCCAAGTCCACTCCAGCTAGTTCTGATCTCATTCTTCTGTAATTTCCCTCATTTTAGTTCGGTATAGTTGTTTCTGACCAAAGTTTTTCCCCCTCGAACTAAATGTTAAATTCTACCATGTTATGGTCACTGTTTTCTTGGAGATATTTACTCTCAGGTATTTATTAAATCTGCCACATTACACATCACCAGATCTAAAATAGCCTGTTCCCTGGTTGGATCCACAGATATTGTTCACTGCAACTGTCCTGAATACAATCTGAATTATTCTTCTTGGCTAATATTGCCAATCTGACTTTCCTAATCTACTTGAAAATTAAAGTCACCCAAGATTAATGTTGTCTTTTTCACGATTTATACACTGTCCTCCCACGTAATTATTATTAAAAAACCTGTAGACTACTCCTACCAGTGTTGTCTTCCCCTGTTACTTCCTACCCTCCACCCTTATGGATTCTACATCATCAGATCCAAGACCTTTGTTATAGAGATCTGAAAAGCAGTAAATGGCATTCAGTATTTTTGATTGAGTGAACAGTTTTAATTCTCAAACTTGTGCTGAATTGATTTATGTATTACTGTTAATGATTTTTTTCCAACATTTCAAAAAAAAATCTTTTCTCCCCTCATTGACAAGTAGCACTACCTGGTCAAGAGAGCGGGGAACTGGTTATCTCCCTGTCTCTGGCAATGTGATGGTTGTAGCAATGAGACGGCTTGCAGGTGACTTCTGTGCGAAAGATTCTCTCCTTTTTGCTCCTTACGTCATAGGCAGCTTGGATCCTTATAATTTGGCAAATAAGAGATGTGTTGTGTACCTCATTAAACCAAGAGCGAGCACATTAAAGCATTCTCTGTATTTGTTTTTCTAATTGTGAAAGAGCTAGAATTTTCCACAGTGGGACTTTGTTTATAGAACTTACCTAAAAACTGTTGTCTGCAGCTTTTTGGCCATCAAATTTAGTGCTATCTGTTCTTTTCCTAATTTGATGTTTTATTTGATATGGAATTGTCATTAAGTTATGTAGATTATATGCTGACATTTTACAGCCTTCTCAATGCTACGTTAAGTTTGACAATTTCATACATGGACCAGGTCCTCCCTTTCCTTTGCCTATTTCAGTTTTTCTCCTTTTTTGCTCTGACAGTAACCTAGCTGCTCTAGGGACGTACTTTGTTTCTCTTCTTGCTTCTTCGCCTTTGGCCTTACTCTGTGACCCTGTAAGACTAACTCTTTTGTTATTCAATCTCATATTTTCCACCCAATCACACACCTTCCTTTGTCAGACACCACCCACTCTCACTCAAATATATTACATCTGTATTACCATTGCATCTCTAGTACTCTTGCAGAACAGGCTCAGTGGACTGACTGGCTTACTACCATTTGTACTCCTTATGATCTCTCTCGAAATACGCAGTTCTAATGAAAGATCAACAACCTAAAATGTTAGGTCTGTTTCACTCTCCACAGATGTTGTCTGACCTGCTGAGATGTTCCAGCATTTTCTGTTTTTATTGCAGTATATGCTGATCTAGTATTCATACTGTCTTTCATATTTTTAGAGTGTATTGGGATTTTCACAGTCACTTCAGTAGAGAGGCTGAAATATTGTTTAATTCGTTGGAACCTGCCTACCAGAAACCTCTGCAGTCTCATTTGAAAAACTCAGACAGCATTGTTTCCTTACCACAATCTGATCGCTCGTCATCCAGCTCACAAGAAAGCCTAAAGTAAGAACTATGATGTACTTGAATTCTAAGCTTAACAGTACAGTATAACAGCTGTGCCTACAATTCCTTGAAGATAATGTTTTCATAACATTGGTCCAAGTAAAATTACCATATTATTTACATGATTATGTACAAGTGGGATAGTATCTTGTCTGCAAATGTGTTGCTGGTCAAAGCACAGCAGGTTAGGCAGCATCTCAGGAATAGAGAATTCGACGTTTCGAGCATAAGCCCTTCATCAGGAATAAGAGAGAGAGAGCCAAGCCGGCTGAGATAAAAGGTAGGGAGGAGGGACTAGGGGGAGGGGCGATGGAGGTGGGATAGGTGGAAGGAGGTCAAGGTGAGGGTGATAGGCCGGAGTGGGGTGGGGGCGGAGAGGTCAGGAAGAGGATTGCAGGTTAGGAGGGCGGTGCTGAGTTGAGGGAACCGACTGAGACAAGGTGGGGGGAGGGGAAATGAGGAAGCTGGAGAAATCTGAATTCATACCTTGTGGTTGGAGGGTTCCCAGGCGGAAGATGAGGCGCTCCTCCTCCAGCCGTCGTGTAGTTGTGTTCTGCCGGTGGAGGAGTCCAAGGACCTGCATGTCCTCGGTGGAGTGGGAGGGGGAGTTAAAGTGTTGAGCCACGGGGTGATTGGGTTGGTTGGTTCGGGCGGCCCAGAGGTGTTCTCTGAAGCGTTCCGCAAGTAAGCGGCCTGTCTCACCAATATAGAGGAGGCCACATCGGGTGCAGCGGATGCAATAGATGATGTGTGTGGAGGTACAGGTGAACTTGTGGCGGATATGGAAGGATCCCTTGGGGCCTTGGAGGGAAGTGAGTGTGGAGGTGTGGGCGCAAGTTTTACATTTCCTGCGGTTGCAGGGGAAGGTGCCGGGGGTGGAGGTTGGGTTGGTGGGGGGTGTGGATCTGACAAGGGAGTCACGAAGGGAGTGGTCCTTGCGGAACGCTGATAGGGGAGGGGAGGGAAATATATCCTTGGTGGTGGGGTCCGTTTGGAGGTGGCGGAAATGGCGGCGGATAATACGTTGTATGCGCAGGTTGGTGGGGTGGTAGGTGAGAACCAGTGGGGTTCTGTCTTGGTGGCGGTTGGAGGAGCGGGGCTCAAGGGCGGAGGAGCGGGAAGTGGAGGAGATGCGGTGGAGGGCATCGTCGATCACGTCTGGGGGGAATCTGCGGTCCTTGAAGAAGGAGGCCATCTGGGTTGTGCGGTGTTGGAATTGGTCCTCCTGGGAGCAGATGCGGCGGAGACGAAGGAATTGGGAATATGGGATGGCGTTTTTACAGGGGGCAGGGTGGGAGGAGGTGTAGTCCAGGTAGCTGTGGGAGTCAGTCGGTTTATAATAGATGTCTGTGTTGAGTCGGTCGCCCGAGATAGAAATGGAAAGGTCTAGGAAGGGGAGGGAGGAGTCTGAGACAGTCCAGGTGAATTTCAGGTCGGGATGGAAGGTGTTAGTAAAGTTGATGAACTGTTCAACCTCCTCGTGGGAGCACGAGGCAGCGCCGATACAGTCATCGATGTAGCGGAGGAAAAGGTGGGGGGTGGTGCCAGTGTAGTTGCGGAAGATGGACTGTTCCACATATCCTACAAAGAGGCAGGCATAGCTGGGGCCCATGCGGGTGCCCATGGCAACTCCTTTAGTTTGGAGGAAGTGGGAGGATTGAAAAGAGAAGTTATTCAGGGTGAGGACCAGTTCAGTCAGTCGAAGGAGGGTGTCAGTGGAAGGGTACTGGTTAGTGCGGCGGGAAAGGACCAATTCCAACACCGCACAACCCAGATGGCCTCCTTCTTCAAGGACCGCAGATTCCCCCCAGACGTGATCGACGATGCCCTCCACCGCATCTCCTCCACTTCCCGCTCCTCCGCCCTTGAGCCCCGCTCCTCCAACCGCCACCAAGACAGAACCCCACTGGTTCTCACCTACCACCCCACCAACCTGCGCATACAACGTATTATCCGCCGCCATTTCCGCCACCTCCAAACGGACCCCACCACCAAGGATATATTTCCCTCCCCTCCCCTATCAGCGTTCCGCAAGGACCACTCCCTTCGTGACTCCCTTGTCAGATCCACACCCCCCACCAACCCAACCTCCACCCCCGGCACCTTCCCCTGCAACCGCAGGAAATGTAAAACTTGCGCCCACACCTCCACACTCACTTCCCTCCAAGGCCCCAAGGGATCCTTCCATATCCGCCACAAGTTCACCTGTACCTCCACACACATCATCTATTGCATCCGCTGCACCCGATGTGGCCTCCTCTATATTGGTGAGACAGGCCGCTTACTTGCGGAACGCTTCAGAGAACACCTCTGGGCCGCCCGAACCAACCAACCCAATCACCCCGTGGCTCAACACTTTAACTCCCCCTCCCACTCCACCGAGGACATGCAGGTCCTTGGACTCCTCCACCGGCAGAACACAACTACACGACGGCTGGAGGAGGAGCGCCTCATCTTCCGCCTGGGAACCCTCCAACCACAAGGTATGAATTCAGATTTCTCCAGCTTCCTCATTTCCCCTCCCCCCACCTTGTCTCAGTCGGTTCCCTCAACTCAGCACCGCCCTCCTAACCTGCAATCCTCTTCCTGACCTCTCCGCCCCCACCCCACTCCGGCCTATCACCCTCACCTTGACCTCCTTCCACCTATCCCACCTCCATCGCCCCTCCCCCTAGTCCCTCCTCCCTACCTTTTATCTCAGCCGGCTTGGCTCTCTCTCTCTTATTCCTGATGAAGGGCTTATGCTCGAAACGTCGAATTCTCTATTCCTGAGATGCTGCCTAACCTGCTGTGCTTTGACCAGCAACACATTTGCAGCTGTGATCTCCAGCATCTGCAGACCTCATTTTTTACTCGAGGATAGTATCTTGTCACCTCACATTGTTTTCCTCATTTACAGTGGAATTTAAATTCTCTACCTTCTGAGAATGGGCAATGTATTATGTATGCAAAAACCTATTGGACCTAATACCTCTTCCAATCTATCTTTCTCTAGTCGCCCCCTGTCTACAAAACGCAGTCCTACTGGAAGCACTGTATCACGAGGTAAGTGGGGACACTGTTTTTAATTTACATCAATCAGCATAAAGTGGAGTGGTGTGGTATCTGAAATAATGGAAGTGATCACTCCAACCCACAACTTGCTTTTGAGGAAGATGATTTTCACACTGTCCTTCCCCTCCCTCTCCCCCAAAAAAAGAAAAACATTGTCTTCAGGTTCCCTTTCTGTCCCCAAACCATTACTCACTCTTGATGGATTTTTAGTTTGACAATAATTTGTGAAAACGAGGATTTCCTTCCAGTGACTATTTGGATATTTTTAGGTTCTGCCAGCAATTTTAACATTGATTGAGATATCCTCCCAACCTGTATGTGTTGTTTTTAGTTTAAATCAATTAAATTTGGTTGAACTTGTCCATTTAAAGTTTTGTGCTAATCCCTTCAGTCTGAGTGGCATATTTGTTTCAAGCTTGACAAGCATATGTTGCAGGTTAAGACTAAGCCACTCAGTTAAAGACTAATGTAAAACTTTGTTATTAAAGAAGATCATGTACACATGACAGTTAAAGGCTGCTAAAGCAAGGAAAAGGCATAACAGTTACACTTATCAGAAAGACCAAGTGACTTGGATTCCCAGTTAAGAACAGCAAAGCCTCTTCCTTCTTTGAGACAAAACACTTCTAAATTTTCATGATGTCCAATAAAGTCCCTGACTACCTGCAAAAAAAATGAAAGAACCATGGATGCTGTAAATCAGAAACAAAGGCAGGTTGCTGGCAAAGTTCAGCAGGTCTGGCAGTATCTGTGATGAGAAATCAGACTTAACGTTTCGGGTCTGAGGAAGGGTCACCGGACCCGAAATGTTAAGTTTGAATTCTGTACACAGATGCTGTCAGACCTGCTGAGCTTTGTTAGCAACTTGTTTTTGTGCCTGACTAACTGTCTCTCCTGCTTCTTTCCTACCACAAAAAAAACCTCAATTTTGATGTTGACAGAAAAATTACTAATTAACTGCCCCAAACTCTAGCATGGTTGATTTTGCTTGATCTAATACCTAGGCCAGCCTTCTGTTTTATCTGGGAATCCTCTATACATGCATGCAAAACAAAACTTCCACAATGCTTATCTTAGATTCTCTTTTGGATCAACCACCTCCCCTTAATTAAAATTGTTAATTCAATTTTCTTGTGATGTAGTAATAGTTAATTTAATTTGGCCTTTTATATCTATGTAAATTGCTTTAAACATAAGATAATGGGCCATTTTCTCATGACTGCAAAAACTCTTACAATGGACATGTATGTTTGTGTTTCACAGTGCAAGGGCAAGGTTTCTGATAAAATTGAGGTTTCTTTTTACCCATACAAGGTTAAGTTGCAAGATAAGAGCTCACGGTCTCAGAGTTAATATATTGGCCTGGATAGAGAACTGGTTAATGGAAGGAAAAGTGAGTGGGGAGAATGGGGGTTCTTTCTCAGGTTGGTAAGCTGTGACCAATGGGGATCTGCTGGGACTGTAGCTGTTTATGATATATTAATGAATTGGAGTAAGGAAATGAGTGTACTGGAGACAACTTTGCAGATGACATTGAAGTAAATGGGAAGGCAGGTTGTGAGTGAGACATGTAAAGATATTGATAGGTTAACTGAGTGGGTGAAAATTTGGCAAATAAAGTGTGAAAGTGTGAAGTTGTTCATTTTGGAAGAACAGAATATTATTTAAATGAAGCAAAAATACTGGAACGCAGAGAGACTCGGGAGCACTTATAGAGTCAGAAAGCACAGAAACAGACCTTTGTCTAACTTGTCTGAGCCGAACAGACATCCCAATCTGATCGAGTCCCATTTGCCAGTATTTGGCTCATATCCCTCTGAACCATTCCTTCTATTCCTGAGATGCTGCCTAACCTGCTGTGCTTTGACCAGCAACACATTTGCAGCTGTGATCTCCAGCATCTGCAGACCTCATTTTTTACTATTTATATATCCATCCAAATGCCTTTTAAATGTTTTAATTGTACTTGCCTCCACCACTTCCTCTGGCAGCTCGTTCCATAGGTGCGTCACCCTCTGTGAAAAAGCTACCCCATATATCCTTTTTTAATCTTGGCCCTGTCATTTAAAACCTATGCCCTCTATTTTTGGACTCAGCCACCCTTGGAAAAAAGTACTTGGCTGTTTATTCTGTCCATGACCCTCGTGGTCTTATAAACCTCTGCAACGTCATCCATCAGTCTCTGATGCTCCAGAGAAAAGACCCACCTTATTCACCCTTTTCGTTGGAGGCAGTTCAGGGACGATTCACTAGGATGATTCCTGGGACGGAGAGATTGTCTTATGAGCGCTGACTAAAAATGTTAAAAACTCTACTCCCTAGACTTCAGAAGAATGAATGATGATCTTATTGAAGGCATGTAGGATTTTTAAGGGGCTTGATAGGGTAAATGTTGAGTAGATGCTTTCCATCTGGGGTGAATATAGGATCAAAGGTCAGAATCTCAGAATTAGTATTGATTTAAAACTGAGATGGGGAAGAATTTCTTGAGGGTTGAGCATCTTTGGAACTACTTGCCACAGTGAGCTATGGGGTCCAAGTCCTTGTGTGCATTTAAGGTTGAGGATTTGCCAGGAAAGTGGATGTGAAGAATGTTGGATTAGCTACGATCCTATTGAATTGCAGGACAAGCTCGAGGGCTGAATGGCCTTCTCCTGATCTTATTTCTTATGGTCTTATGACCTTGGAAGACAAACAATATCTTGTAAAGTAGGCAGTTTACGAAATTATTCAAACTGGTTTCAAGTTCAGTGTAGATAAGCGAAAAATGATCTGCCTCAATAAAATGTTAATACTTGCTGAAGTGAAATTCAGAGAGCCGTGGAGTTGCCATATGATTTACTGCTCATTATATCTGAATAACTTGAAGAAACACTCCACAGAATGGAAACTTTTGTCCAACTCGTCCATGCGGACAAGATATCTTAACGTAATCTAGTCCCATTTGGCAGCACTTCCCATATCCCTCTAAACCCTTCCTATTCATATATCCATCAAGATGCCTTTAAATGTTGTAATTGTACCAGCCTCTACCACTCCCTCTGGCAGTTCATTCCATACATGCACCACTCTCTGCGTGAAAAAATTGCCCCTTAAGTCCCTTTTAAATTTTTCCCCTCTCAACCTAAACCTATGCCCTCTAGTTCTGGACTTCCCCACCCCAGGGAAAAGACCGTGTTTGTTTACCCTATCCATGCCTCTCATGATTTTATAAACCTCAATAAAGTCACCCCTCAGCCCCCAATGCTTCAGGGAATACAGCCCCAGCTGATTCAGCGCCTCCCAGTAGCTCAAATCCTCCAAACCTGGCAACATTCTTG
Organism: Hemiscyllium ocellatum; assembly: GCF_020745735.1. Lineage (NCBI taxonomy): Eukaryota > Metazoa > Chordata > Chondrichthyes > Orectolobiformes > Hemiscylliidae > Hemiscyllium > Hemiscyllium ocellatum. The sequence goes on along the minus strand of NC_083407.1, from coordinate 23,416,205 downwards.
TAAGTCTTTTCTGGGCCCTTTCAAATTTCACGTTCTTCCGACAGGATGGAGACCAGAATTGCACAAAATGTTCCAAAAGTGGCCCAATTAATGTCCTGTCCAACTGCAACATGACCTCCCAACTCCTGTACTCAAATACTCTGACCAATAACAGAAAGCACACCAAATGCCACCTTCGCTATCCTATCTACCTGTGACTCCAGTTTTATGGACTTGTGAACCTGCACTATGAGGTCTCTTTGTTCAGCAACAGTCCCCAGGACTTTACCATTAAGTGTATACGTCCTGCTCTGATTTGCCTTTCCAAAATGCAGCTCCTCACATTTATCTAAATTAAACTCCATCGGCCACTCCTCAGCTCATTGATCAAGATCCTGTTGTACTCTGAGTTAACCTTTTTTTGCTGTCCACTACACCTCCAATCTTGGTGTCATCTGCAAACTTACTATACGTCCTATGTTCATTTATATAAATATGAAAATCAGTGGACTCAGCACTGATCCTTGTGGCACACCACTGGTCACAGACCTCTGGTCTGAAAAGCTACCCTCCACCATCACCACCACCACCACTCCCTGTCTTCTACCTTCATGGCAATTCTCCCTGTATTCCATGAGATCTAACGTTGCTAATGGATCTTCCATGAGGAACTTTGTCAACTGCCTTACTGAAGTCCATATAGCTCATATTCACCGCTCTGCCCTCATCAGTCCTTTTTGTTACTACTTCAAAAAACTCAGTCAAGGTCGTGAGACATGATTTCTCGCGCACAAAGCCATGTTGACTTTCCCTAATCAGTCCTTGACTTTCCAAATGCATATAAATCCTGTCACTCAGGATTCCCTCCAACAATTTGCCCACCACTGATCTGTAGTTCCCTGGCTTTTCCTTACCACTTTTCTTAAATAGTGGCACCATGTTAGCCAGCTTTCAGTCTTCTGGCATCTTCCCAGTGACTATTGATGATGCAAATATATCAGCAGGGGGTGCAGCAATCACTTCCCTAGCTTCCCCCAAGTTCTAGGGATTTATCTACTTTTATGCATTTTAAGACATCCAGCACCACCACCTCTGTATTATGGACGCTTTTCAAGATGTCACCATCTATTTCCCCACATTTGGTATCTTCCATGTCCTTCTGCACGTAAACAATGATGCAAAATACTCATTTAGTATCTCCTTCATCTCCTGCGGTTCCAGACATAGCCTGTCTTGCTGATCTTTGAGAGGCCCTATTCTCTCCCTAGTTACATTTTGTCCTTAATATATCTATAAGATCCTTTTGCATTCTCCATAATCCTATTTGCCAAAGCTATCTGATGTCCCCTTTTTGCCCGCCTGATTTCCTTCTTAAGTAGGGCGGCACGGTGGCACAGTGGTTAGCACTGCTGCCTCACAGCGCCTGTAGACCCGGGTTCAATTCCCGACTCAGGCGACTGACTGTGTGGAGTTTGCACATTCTCCCCGTGTCTGCATGGGTTTCCTCCGGGTGCTCCGGTTTCCTCCCACAGTCACAAAGATGTGCGGGTCAGATGAATTGGCCAAGCTAAATTGCCCGTGGTGTTAGGTAAGGGGTAAATGTAGGGGTATGGGTGGGTTGCGCTTCGGCGGGTCGGTGTGGACTTGTTGGGCCGAAGGGCCTGTTTCCACACTGTAAGTCTAAGTCTAATCTAATCTATACACCTCTGGCCTTTATACTCTTCTAAGAATTCACTGTGCTGTCTGTACCTGACATATGCTTCCTTTTTCTTAACCACAATCTCAATTTCTCTAGTCATCAAGAATTCCCTATACTTACCAGCCTTGCCTTTCACCTGAACAGAAATATACTGTCTCTGGACTCTCATTGTCTCACTTTTGAAGGCTTCCCATTTTCTGGTCATCCCTTTACCTGTGAATACCTGCCCCCATATTCCTGTCTAATACCATAAAAATTGGCCTTTCTCCAATTTAGAACTTCAACTTTTAGATCTGGTCTATCCTTTTCCATCACTATTTTAAAACTCATAGAATTGGGGTCACTGGCCCCAAAATGCTCCCCCACTGATACCGCTGTCCCTTGCCCTGCCTTATTTCTCAAGAGTAGGTCACTTTGCGCCTTTTCTAGTAGGTACATCCCATGTTGAATCAGAAAGTTTTCTTGTACACACTTAACAAATTCCGCTCCATCTAAACCCTTAACAATATGGCAGTCCAAGTCTATGTTTGGAAATTTAAAACCCCCTACCATAACTACCCTATTATTCTTGCAAATAACTGCCTTACAAATTTGTTTCTCATTTTCCTCTTGACTATTTGAGTGGGGGGGAAGGGAGGGATTGAATGGGAGTGTCTATAATACAATCTCAATAAGGTGATTATCTCCATCTTGTTTGTCAGTTCCATCCAAATAAATTCCCTGGATGTGTTCCCAATAATTCCCCCTGTGACTTCTATCCTTCGTATTGCATTTGTATCCTGCAACGTTAAGCTGCCAGTTGTAGAGTCATAGAGATGTACATTGAAACAGACCCTTTGGTCCATCCCGTCCATGCCGACCAGGTATCCCAACCCAATCTAGTCCCACCTGCCAGCACCCGGCCCATATCCCTCCAAACCCTTCCTATTCATTTACCCATCCAAATGCCTCTTAAATGTTGCAATTGTACCAGCTTCCACCACTTCCTCTGGCAGCTCATTCCATACACATACCACCCTCTGCATGAAAAAGTTGCCCCTTAGGACTCTTTTATGTCTTTCCCCTCTCACCCTAAACCAATGTCCTCTTGTTTTGGACTCCCTGACCCCAGGGAAAAGACTTTGCCGATTTACCCTATCCATGCCCCTCATAATTTTGTAAACCTCTATAAGGTTACTCCTCAGCCTCTGACGCTCCAGGGAAAACAGCCCCAGCCTGTTCAATCTCTCTCTATAGCTCGAATCCTCCAACCCTGGCAACATCCTTGTAAATCTTTTCTGAACCCTTTCAAGTTTCACAACATCTTTCTGATAGGAAGGAGACCAGAATTGCATGCAATATTCCAACAGTGGCCTAACCAATGTCCTGTACAGCTGCAACGTGACCTCCCAACTCCCTTACTCAATACTCTGACCAATAAAGGAAAACATACCAAATCTATCCATCCCTAAGCCATGTCTCTGTAGTTGCTAAATATCCCAGTCCCATGTTCCTAACCAAGTGCTGAGTTCATCTGCCTTCCCTGTTAGACATCTTGCATTCAAGGACATGCAGCTTACCTTATCAGTCCTACCTTGTTCTCTGCTTTGTTCTTACCTGCCTGACTTACTCCTTTTCCCAACTGTACCAGTCTCAGATTGATCTCTTGCCTCACTATTTCCCTGGGTCCCACTAAACTTTTTAGTTTAAGTCCTCCTGAGCAGCTCTAACAAATCTCCATGCCAGTATATTAGTCCCCTTCCAATTCAGGTGCAATCCGTCCTCCTTGTGTGGGTCACATCTGTCCCAGAAGAGATTCCAATGTTCCAAAAATGTGAATCCTTCTCCCATGCGCTAGCTCCTCATCCACATGTTAATCTGCTCTATCCTCCTATTCCAACCTTCACTCCCTCTTAGCACCAGGCATAATCCAGATATTATTGAGGACCTCCTTTTTAAATTCCCACCTAACTTTATATACTCTCTCTTCAGAATTTCATCCTTTTCCCTTCCTGTGTTGTGAATTCCAATGTGTACAAAGACCTGCTGTTGGTGGTTCTTCACCCTCTGTGAGACATGCTTGATCTTGGCACCAGGGAGGCAACCCACCAATCTGATGTTTCGCTGCCAGCTGCAAAAGAGTCCCCCATTACAATCCATCACTTAGAACTCGACCTCCCCTTCATTACATCAGCGCCACTCTCAGTACTAGAAGCTTGGCTGTTCATGCTACATTCCCCTGAGAGCCTAACACAACCTATATTTTCCAAAACAGCATACTTGTTTGAGATGAGGATAGCCATAGGAGACTCCTGCCCTCCCTGCCAACCGGTCCTACCTTTCCTGTAGTTAACCCATCTACCTGACTGTATCTGTTGCTTTTCTCCCTTCATATAAGTGCCATCCATCGCACCCCCTAGCTCCTGTAAATTCCTTATTGCCTTTAACTACAGCTCCAAACAATCCATGCGATCTGATAGGTTTTGCAGCCAAAGACATAATCATCATTAACGTAGAAACTCTCCCTAAACTCCCACATCTGACAGGAAGAGCACATCACTGTACTAAAAGGTTTGCTCCTTCACCAGACCCAGAAAATAGCACTGTCTTATTGTCTTAAGAAAACAGTTCTCCAGGCTAACTTAATACTTATGTCGTATATTTTTAAAAAATTTAATCAAGAGACAGATCTCAATAAACATATAATCAAGAAAAACACCCACTCTACTCACTATTGGAAAATTACAGCAAAGCTACACTTAAACACTATGCACTTATCTCTTACTGTGCTGTGACCTCTCCTACACCAGCTCCTCCAAGGTCAGCTGTGAATTTCACTGTTTGTTAATTTTTCCTAGACACACTCCAATGTCCAGAGATACTTGGACTCAAACAGTAAAGGCAGTAACTGTGCAGATTCACTGCTGTGTCAAGTAGCAGTAAAGGTTTCTCTCTCTGACCGTGTGGTCACTGCCTTTGTCTGTCTATCTTTTTAAAGTGCTGTTGTTTTGATCTTTTGTCCCACTTAAGTTCCAAAACAATGCAACAGCATATAAAACTATAATTGCTGCTCCTAGATTTCGAGGAAACCACCTCCAACTCCTAAAATACCTCAAAATAAGAGCAGCTCTTACACCAACAGTTTTTTCCAGTCCTTTATCTTGGATTACCCAGAATCCTTTTGTGCCTTTCAAAATCACAAGAAAGTCGAAACCGCTGTATTCTAGTTAAATAATTTTGAAGCAGAGTCACTGTTGTAATGTAGGAAATGTAGCAGCCATATTGTGCAGGTGATTTCCTGCAAACAGGTAAAGTGATATAGAGTAGGCAATCTGCTTTTATGGTATTGATTGAGGAACGAATAAGGACCAGGACACTGAAATAAAAACAGAATAATGTGAGTGCTGGGGATATCAATTAAAAACAGGAAGAACTGGAGACACTCAGCATGTGTGGCAAAATTTGTGAATAGAGAAGGAGTTGAAGATTGAGTCAAGTATGGCTCTTCAAGTTCCAAAGAGAAATCTTATTGGGTTCAATATTGATTCTGTTTTTCTCTCTCCACAGATGCTGCCACTCCTGCTGAGTTTCTCCAGCACTTCCTCTTTTTATATTAGCCAGGATGTCATGAATAACTTCCATGCTCCTCTTTGAAATGCTGCAATGAGATATTTATGCTTATTTTAGAGAGCCCATGAGGCCTTGGATTAGCATGTTACACAAATGGCAGCACCCCTTTAAGTGCTGAACTGGCATTGTAACCTAAAGTTTGTGTTCCAGTCTCTATAATGAGACTTGAATCCAAAACATTCGGTATTGGGCAATAAGTGCTATCCACAAGTGCCACGTGTAAGTTGGAGATAAAAATAAGCATAATATTGAAGCATGTTGTTTGATTAATTAACCTAAGGTCAGTGTTGAACATTTGAGTTTTTTTGCTTAAACTGTGACAGTAACATGTATTAACAGGCGATGGTGGTGTAGGGATTCATAACCTAGACGTCTCGGTCTGTGTGTTGAGCATACTGATTCAATTCCCATCATTTTAAGTTATATCGATGAATCTGGATTGGAAAGGTTGTTCCAGTAAAAGTGAACATGAAACTATCTACGAATTATTGTGAAAGCTTATCTAGTTCACTAATGGCTTTTAGGGAATCTATCACCTTTACCTGGGCTAGGTAAATCACTGCCCCATACGAGGCAATGTAGCTGACTTTTCACTGCTGTCTGAAATGGTTGAGAAATCCATGTTGATCATCCTTATTGTGCAAGGGATAAATAATAGGTTATGTAACTTTTTTTTTAAAACCATGAGAGATGTGAGGCATTTAAGATAATCGTAGAGAAAAAAACGCAAGCAACAAGTGAGCAGTGGGACACATTTATGGTTTAGACAAATGCCTGGTAGGAGTTCTTTGCACAGATTGATTAACAGCTGAAATTGTTGCCAGGAATGCAATGCAATTCATTTTAAGATGTCCCTTGATCATATAATTATTTTGTGGTTATTATTCTCGAAGGCTGAAGTCAAATGGATTGAAGATGCATTTGAATAAAACCTATCTTGTGGGATCAAATCTTTGAGTAGTCTGTTAATTTTATTAACTTGCAGTTGTTGCAAATAGAGGGTTGTTCGTAGCATGGGCAAATTTCAGGTTCAGCCTTCTGTCCATAAATCATCCAGAGGCATGCAAGGCAGATTGAAATGGTCAATAACTTTGATTTCATTTTTATGCCTATTTTTGGAGGAAAAAAAATTACTGTTTTTGTTACTTGTGTGAAATGTGTGTTTGAGATTAATATCCAATGTTTAATGCCTTGTTTCCTCCATTTCTGGTGCAAAAGCTTCAACAGTCAATGTGAAGCCTGTGTCTAACACTGGATCCCTGCAACGTTCTCGCAGTGATATTGACGTGAATGCAGCTGCTAATGCCAAGTCGCGCTTGACTGCCACTCCCAGTAATACACCTGGACACTTCAGCTCAGCAGCAGCTCTACCTCCAGGGTCCTACGCTTCACTAGGTAAGAAGCACAGTGACATCTTTTTTGTTGAACTGCTTATGTACCACAGTTCTCAAATAGGACCATTGTTGTGGGTCACCTAGGGTCACCTAGGATTTCAAGCGCAGCGAAAAGGATGTTCTATACCGAATTTGAAAACTATGTTCATGATCTAAGTTAGAAATATAGGATCAGTTGCTGAATCCGGTGACCAGAGACAAGTGAAACCTCACAGCTAATTGTTGTTTTTGCATTGTCCTTGACCAGAACAAGCTGACCTATCTATCAACTTTGAAATATAAGTATCTATTGGGATGTGTCAGAAGAAATAAGTCTAGCATTGCATGCTGTGTGGGTTTGAGACTTGTAGACACTTGAGCTATCTGAACCAATGTGGGTGCTAATGTACAAAAAAAGGCTGATGGAATTTTAGGAATTTGCTACTCACAATCATTTTGAGCAGCCTTGATTCGAAGATGATATGACAATGTGGAAGCCATGAAATGGATGGACAATTACAAAACTACATTCAGATTGTATTCTGATATTAAAAAAAATTGTGGGTAATAGAATGTAACAAAACTAATTAAAATTCAAGCGCTATATCTGGATAGAGTTGGATCTTTATTGAAACCAAGAGCCAAAATAGGCCATTTGGCCTTATAAGCCTGCTCTGCTATTCAGTATAATTATGGCTGATCTGCTCCTCTTCTTGTCATTTCCAACTATCTCCATATTCCTTGATTCCCTTAGCAATTGCAATTTTTTTGATTTCTCTCTTAAATATATGCAATTATTGTTCATAAACTTCTAGGTTAGAGAATTCTGAATATTCTCAACCCCCTGGTAAATAAACGTTCCTATGCCATCATAAATGGCCAACTTTTTTTTTCTTAGACTATGACCCTGTGTTCCAGATTTCCCAGCCAGGGATATCATCCCCTCAGAATCCATACTGACAACCTCTTAAGAATTTTATATGTTTCAAGGAGATCTTCTCATTTTTCTTTGACTACTTGATCGGTCCTCATAGAACACACTGTCAATCAAAATCAGTCCAGTAAACCTTAGTTGTGCTCCCTCTGAAATAAATGGTAAGAAAATCCAAACTATGCATGTTGCTCCAGGTGCACTCTCAGAAAAGTCTTGTACAATTGCAGTAAGATTCTTACTTTTGTTATTACTTAAATCCCTTTGTAATAAAGTCTAAAAGGGTGGTCTCCAAATAATGTAATGCAGTGTTGGATCACTATCTATTGGAAGAGAGTTTTCAAAATTTCTAGGAAATAACAAGAATTTGACAGCCTACAATATTTAATACTAAAACTGGCCAATTTTTAAAGAAAAACTCACTTGAAAATTATTTTTGTTACGAAAGACTTGGATCTGTTTTAACTTTTTATTTTTAATGAAGTTAAGTATATAATTTAGCATAACTGTGTAATAATATTATTATATTACTATAATAGGATATGGATTTTATTTCACCTTTATTATCTGATTTAGGTTCCTTTTTATTTTTATGCCCATATTTTATGCTTTTAATGGCTGCTACATGGAGCTGTAAGCGTCTCTACATTTACAGATCCACATGATTCTCTTGTTTACTATAGGTTAAAATAATGACCCCATCTTTGCTAACCATACTAACACTTCCCTGTCCTCCCTATCTTCTTTTGCTGAAAGATGGCCCATCCACTAAAGCTGAGGGTAAGCAGCTTGTTTTCTGTTACCAGCTGTCTGTCCCATCTTGTGTATTCTGGCTGGTATCTGTGACAACACTGTTCTTTCAGTGGTTTCCATCTGTGACCATAATTGGTACCTCGCATGAAGTGTTGCATGGTGATGCAGTGTGTGTATATATATATATTTATATATGTACACATATATATATATATATGTATGTATATAAATAAATATATATTTCCTCAGCTAAACTTCACATAGCAGTATTGATCCATGTATATTATATCTACAGTCTGGGTTCTTTGAGTTCATATTACAATGTTTGGACTCTGCAAAGAAATATATTGTTTTGAGTAATAAGTGATGGCAGAATAGTTTTTCTGAGATAAAAGATCCCATCTTCTGAATGCACTAGATTGAAGTTCTCTTCTACCTGCAGAGTAACAGTTTTTGATGAGAGTACATAAGTAAATTAGCAAAGGATAAGATGGTCCTGGACTCTTCCCTGCATCAAAGCTAACACTGATCTTTTAGATTTACTGACAACATCATTTAAAAGTAAAGGCATAATTAACAAGTCTGTACATTCTCAATGCAACAATGGAAAATAGTAAACTCTGTGCCACATGAAAGTTTAGATGTCTAGATGTTCTGCTATTTGTAGGTATCATCAGACAGACTTAATTGCATATATTCTAAGTTGAGTAATCACAGCAAATATTTCTTTTAAAGAGCTATTCTTTTAGCCGATTTTTTGAATAAGTATGTAGGATGAATTAGATGAAAATAGCAAACAAAATGTCTGTGTTATGCAAAAAGCTGTGGTATTTGTTCAAGAAATCAGATTTTAGATAAAGTTGGTAAGTTTTTAAGACCAGATTTTAATAGTTTATGTTGAGTTATTTCATTGTTTTCTTTGTTTGTTGTATTGTGTTTCTTCTGTACTGTTCAATTTTGCAATAGTGACTTATTTTCCAACGTGACAGAACTGACACCTTCAATTGTTTACTTCATCTTAAGGGGTTTCTACAAAGAAGGATGGTAAGACAAGTTGTGCAGGCTGTGTGCTTTTGTTGTGAGTTTAGGCTGTGGGAAAGGGCATCCCATTCTGTGCGCTGAACTTGTGTATTTGGGCCTGTGTACATCTGTGAGGGATTGAGAATAAATTTCCATTACTTGTGACATAATCTACAGCAAAATTAATTTTTGACACTGTGGCTGTGTATTATATGCGTTGTGTTTGATTATGCAAAGACAAATAGGCAGTGTGACTAGTAATGTAAGTTTTGTGCTGCTCACGTGTAACAATTTGTAGTTGGCCTCGTTATGCTCAAGCTTCAGTTCTGTGCAGTATTTGGCAATTTGCTGAGTGCATGTAGTTACAACATGATTGTCAGTAAAAGCTTCAAATTAGAAAACAGCTAAAGTGGATCTCTAATACAATTATTATTCTCTAGTTAAGTCATTCTGTAACATGTAGTAACTCTTTGCTTTCTACTGTTTATGTATTTATTGTTTTGCTCATTCAATATAGCATTAGTGTTACATGTAACTAACGTCTGAGCTGCATCTGAACAATATGACTACGTACAGTAATAATGATTCTGAATTGAATTCTGTATTGTTAGGCATATTTACAGGATCTCCAAATGGATAAACCGTAGCAATATTTATCATTTATTTTGGAAAAATAACTGAAGTTGCAGCTGAGAGATCTTCAGGCACGTAGATGGAAACACAATAGATAACTCATCTTTGTGGTGTTCTTAAATTCTAAAGATAAAGTTATAAGCCAACATATTTATAATGATGATTACAGCCTGTTTGTACATGTTGGAGCTTATATTGACGAAGCTGCATCTTGGCTCCAACATCACAAATACATTCCATTGTACTGTTGTAATATTTCCATTTCTAAACCAGCCTTTGTTGCCTTTCTCTTTTGCCTCAGTTCGTTTTCCTAAATATGCTGGAATAATTTGAACTGTGTAGACCACTGGTACTTCATTGAAATGTCTATAAGCGGGATCGTAGTCAGAGGACATTACTGCTGACTTTTGTTTTCTCTCAATTTCTTCATCTGCTTACTCGACTGTAAAGTCTCACTCAGGGCTAACAAGGCTGAGTTGTCTTTTCCACCAGCCTCTTCTGAATTGGTATCTGGAGCGTCGAATACTGTAACACATGGGCATTTGTTTTTTCACACTTTGCAGCTTTTGACTCAACCATCCATTGATGTGAAATTTGCACGTTTAGTACTGTACTAATGACTATAAACCAAAGCAATGATTGACATGACTTCGTTATTGAATTGTTTCCTTAATGAAATGTCATCAATATTCCTAATTTATGTATTCAGAAACAAAAGTAAACAAGAAAGGTTGACTTGTCAAACGTGAAGCTTCCACTGAAAATTTCAGAATTACTCATTCTGACAGGAATTGCAGCCCAAGGCTAGGATCAGTCATTGACTCTGCTAAAGCGCTCATTCTGATACCAAGAATTGAGTTTTCTTTTTCTGCCTTTTGCAGGTGATCATGTTACTGGTAGCTGGATGGATGATAGATTTTTCCATTGATTTGTTAGGATGGGTTTTTTTTCCCTTTTTGTATATTTGGAATGCTAGTGAAGCATTGCCAATACGTATTTGCCCCCATTAACAACTTCCAAAATAGAGTAATTTGCAAGTCCAGATAATTTGCAACAAATCTTTTTGTAACTGTCTGTTGCAGTTCCGCTTGTCAGTTTATTTTTGATTCAAGTCTACTTAATTTTGCATTAATTCTCCTGATTGCAATTGATTTTCTTTTTATTCCTTGTGCGTTATTAAAATTCTTGGTCATTTATGCTTCACTCTGTCCAAGCACCCTATGATCTGTATGTTCTTGCTTACTATGATCTGCCTGTATTGCTCCCAACAAAGCTTTTCACTGTACCTAGGTACATGTGACAATAAATCAAGTCAAATCACTTCAGTGTTTTTCAGCTTATTACAGTTTGAATACATAGTGACCTCATTGTGAGAAAAAATGATTTTCAAGTTTGTAGCAAACTCAAGAGTTGGGACAAAAAAGAGTAGGAAGCAATTAGCGTAAACCAGTGAGAAGGGGAAACCAAGAACAAATTATAATGAATTGGATTTGTGGAGAGTTGTGTGTAAAGAGTGTGAAGAAAAATCTTTTTTCTAATTAGGTGGTTCACAAAAGAACGGGACTCTGTGATGAAAATGTGTCGCTGGAAATGCGCAGCAGGTCAGGCAGCATCCGAGGAGCAGGAGAGTCGACGTTTCGGGCATGAGCTCTTCTTCAGGAAGGGCCAAAACCGAAACGTCGAGCTCATGCCCGAAATGTCTCCTGCTCCTTGGATGCTGCCTGATTTGCTGCGCTTTTCCAGCAACACATTTTCAGCTCTAATCTCCAGCATCTGCAGTCCTCACTTTCTCCTAGGACTCTGTGATGTACTGTACGTTTTTCTGTGACAAGTGGATTCTTGTTTGCTTCTCGATAATTCCAGCTTCCTGTTGTCAGCAGAGCAGTTGATTTTGCAGCTGAGTTGTGAAAATTGCATTTTCGTGATCTTTGTTCTTGAAAAGCTATTACTTGAAATGGCTTTATTTTGAGTAAATTGTCAGAAGTAAGAAGTTATGGGAAATTTCTCCTAATCATGATAGGTGGTATAGTGGTTAGTGAAGAAGATTATCTCAGAGTACAACAGGACCTTGATCAGATGGTTCAATGGGAGTTTAGTTTAGATAAATGTGAAGTGTTGCCTTTTGGTAAGGCAAACCAGGGCATGACCCTCAACCTCCTATGCTCCAGAGAAAAAAAGACCCAGTCTTTCTTTGTAACTCAAACCTTCCATACTGGTAACATTCTGGTAAATCTCTTCTGAACCCTCTCGAGCTTGATAATATCCTTCCTATAATTGGACAACCAGAACTGGACAAAGTATTCCAGAAGTGGCCTCACCAATATCCTAAACAACCTCAGTATAATGTCTGAACTCCTATACTCAAAGGATTGAGCAATGAAGGATAGCATGCCAAACACCATTTTAACCACTCTGTCTATGTGTGACGCAAACTTTAAAGAACTATGTCCTTGAGCCCCCAGGTCCCTCTGTTGTACAACACTACACAAGGCCCTGCCATTAATTGTGTAAGCCCTACCCTTGTTTGTTGTTCCAAAATTCAATACCTCTCATTTATCTAGATTGAACTCCATCTGCCATTTTTCACCCCATTGACCCATTTGATCAAAATCCTTTTGTAATCTTGGAAAACCTTCACTGTCCATTATGCTACAGATTTTGAGGTCACAAACTTACTAACCACACCTTCTATGTTCTCAACCAAATCATTTATATAAATGAGAAGCAAAAGAGGACCCAGAATCCATCCCTGTGGAACACCTCTGGTCAAAGGCCTCCAGTCTGAAAAGCAACACTCCATCTTCACTCTGTTCCCTGTCATTAAGCTATTTACGTATCCAAATCGCAAGTTCACCCTGAATCCCATGTGATTTAACTTTACTAATTAGTCTACTGGGCAGAACCTTGTTAAAAACTTTACAAAAAGCCAGATAAACAATGTCTACTGCTCTGTCCTCATTGACCTTTTTGTTAAGTTCCTCAAAAACCTCATTCAAGTTTGTGAGACACTAGTTTCCTCACACAAAAGCATTCTGACTATCCTTAATCAATTTTTGCCTCTCTAAATGTCCATAAATCCTATAATTTATAATCACCTCCAATAATTTATCCACAACCAAAGTCAAATCTATAGTTCCCAGATTTCTCCTTATAACTTTCTTAAACAAAGGAACAACATTAGCCATCCTTCGGTTGTCAGGCACCTCACCCATAGTTACAGATGATGCAAATTTTTCTGCAAGGGGTCTCATAATTTCCTCCCTTACTTCGTTTAGCATTTTGGGATACATTAGATCAGGTCCCAGAGATTTATCCACCTTTATATCCTCTAAGACATCCTGAACTTGCTCTTCTGTAATGTGAACTGTTTTTAAAACATCAAAGTTTATTTTTCTCCATTCTCTGGAGTCAATTTCTTTCTTCGCAGTTAAAACTGACACAAAATATTAGTTTCAAAACTCTCCCATTTTCTTGAGTTCAATACAAAGGTGACCTCCTTGATATTTAAGAGGCCCTAATCTCTCTCTAGTTACCATCTTGTGATCATTCTCAGGGTCCCCAAGACCTCTGGGAGCAGTACATAGTTCCTTGAAAGTGGCTTCTCACATAGATAGGGTGGTGAAGATGATGTTTGGCACACTTGCCTTCATTGGTCATAATGTTGGATATAGGAGTTGAGAAGTCATATTGAGGCTATACAGGACATTGGTGAGGCCACTTTTAGAATATTGGATACAGTTTTGGTTGCCTTTCTCTCAGATGGATTTTGCTAAACTTGAGAGGGTGTAGAAAAAAATTAATATGATATTGCCAGAATTGGAGGGTTTGAGCCATAGGGAGGGGCTGAATAGGATGGGGCTTTTTCCCCTGGAGTATCACAGACTGAGGTGTGACCTTATAGAAGTTTAGCAATTCTTGAGGAGCATGGATAGGGTTAATAGCCACAGTCTTTTCCTTAGATTGGGAGAGTCCAAATCTGAAAGATATGTATGTAAGGTGAGATGGGAAAGATTTGAAAAGGAGCTGAGGGGTCACTTTTTCATGCAGAGGTTAATGCATGTATGGAATGAGCTGCCAGAGAAAGTGGGAGAAGCTGGTAAAACTACAGCATTTAAAAGGCATCTGGATGTGTATATGATTGGAAGGGTTCAGAGGCATATGGATTAAATGCTGGCAAATGGGAATGAGTCAGATTGGGATGTCTGGTCGGCACAAACAGTTGGGACCAATTGTTTCCGTGCTGTCTGATTCTGACTCTGTAACATCTCGGCCTTTTCTGTGTACACATCCCAAGGTTGCAAAAGTTTTGGAATAATGCTGAAAATGGATGGTGGTGTCAAATCCTATCCTCATGAGATAGTAGGGTAATTGTAAATTTGAGGTGCTTGGGAACATAATAGATCTTGTGCCCCCTAGTTGAACATGCCTTATCCAACCTCTGTACTAAAATGTAAAATATCAACAATGTGACATTTCCATCTTCCAAAGCTGTTCCCTTTGCATTAACTGGCACAAAGGAATAACCGTGTTATGGGCAGTTTTCTTGTTTTCGCACTTTAAATTGATGTCCTCTAGGAACCCTCATGATTCACCAAATTAACTTAAGAATCTTAAAACTCAGAGCAACTTCTATTGTCTCAATCTGTGTTCTCCATAAAAATCAAGTCACAGGAATGTCAGTATAGAATTCTGATTAATCATTTTGTCAACACGTTAAATTGCCAGTTGTATTTTTGCTTCCTAATATTTTATGCAACAATTCTATTGCAGTGAGTTCTGACTGTAATGTATTGTTCAGTATTTTAAAGATATAATTTAGAATGCTGCCTTGTTTTTGCTACACTGTTTATGACAATTATTGAAGTAATATAGTGCATAGAGGAGCACAGCGAGGATAATATTATAATGGAATCTCTTGAAAAACAGTGCTAATACTTGCGTTACTTGAGTAAAGCACAGTTTTGAGGACGTAGGATTAATGTTCTCAATTATTTTTTAAATGATTTCATGTATTAGAATTTGATGTAGTATTTGAATTTGCTTGGGTAGTAGGACACAAGACTATACCCATGAAATGCTGAGGGAAGATGTGGATTAAATTTTATGATTTTTTTTTGTCAAGATACTTGCAGTGTGGGACAGGTTGCTGGTGCATGTGATAGGAATACGTATCTAGTTACGTTGTTCCTTAAAATGAAATAGACATGTTTCTGACTGAGGTAATTGTTGGATAATGTATGTTTGCCTACTGATATCTTGCAGCGAGACTGTCACCTGAAGCTTACTTGCGTTGCACTGCAGATTTGTAAAAGAATTTCCCATTGATTTTCTTGAAGTTGGTCGAATTTTTTCCCCTGCAAGGTCCTGTTGTTGTGGTCCTAATAGTGGTGAACATAGATCACTACTATTTAGGACTACAGTGGAACAACAACTTATGGGAAGCCAAGTTGTATCCTAACCCTGAAAGCCATACAGCTTATTCTACTATGTGTAAGCATGTAAACTAGTTGCCCTGTTATTTATACTGAATTATCGAGGGTGGTTCTTACAAGGTCTGAGTACAGTTTATTAAATTGGAAGGAAGTTGAAATACTCCTGCACCCCTGGCTCTGTTGACCCTGCAGACTGGAAGAGAAGAGCAGACCAAGTTGGAGGAAGAGATGAGCCAGGCATTTAGAAGTAGGAGGAGGTAGATGGAAAAAGTAAAATTCTGGTGAACAATGGCTGTGTAGCTCGATTTAAAAAAATGAGTTGATTAAAATGTTGAATTGATACATTCAAAATGAATAGAAACACCAATAAAAAAAACTTTAAAATACTGATGCTTTGTTCAACTGAATCGACAGTGGGTCTTGAGCTTGAAGTGCCAAAGAGCAAGTGGATTAATTGGAATTACAGTTTTACTTGTTCTTTATTTGTTTATGGGTCATGGGTTTCTCTGGCTAGGATGCTATTTATTGCCCTTGAGAAGATAATAATGAGTTGCTTTCTTGAACTGCAAGTAATTTAATGCAAGTACACTCTGATGTTTGGGAGGGCAGCTTCACAATTTTGATCCGTGACACAGAAGGAACAGTAATGTATTTCCAAGACAGGGTGTTGAGTGGCTTGGAGGGGAATTTGCAAGTAGTGATGTTCCCAAGCGTACATAGCTCTTATCCTTCTAAATAGTAGTGACTGTGGATTTACAAAGTGCTGTCTAAGGGGTTGGGTGAATTGATGATACCACACTGCAACAGGGTGAGCAAGTTCTTGCTGCAGCCTATGATAACATTCTGAAAGTAATGTCAAAATGCAGTCAATAACATATGCCTCCCCTTAATCACTAATCCCATATCTGGACCATTGCTCCATCTAGTGGACAAGACGATTGATGGAATTGACCAGTGTCTTTTCATCCATTTGTGTGGTTAGCAGCCATTGCAAGGATATATATTTTTTCAATGAAGTTAAATTAGTTCTGAAATTATTGAATCAAAATATTCTGTGGAAATATAATTCTTCTTTCATGATTGAGTAAGAAATAAGTTAGTTCAAGAAAATACCTCAAAAAAAAGGAGCAGTTGTTACAGCCAGAAATTTTTCCCGTCCTCCATCTTGGATTACCCAGAATCCTATCGGAAAGAGATTGTGAAACTTAAAAGGGTTCAGAAAATATTTACAAGGATGTTGCCAGGGTTGAAGGATTTGAGTTATAGGGAGAGGTTAAATAGGCTAGGGCTGTTTTCCGTGGAGTGTTGGAGGTTGAGGGGTGACCTTATAGAGGTTTATAAAATCATGAGGGGCATGGATAGGATAAATAGTCCTTTTCCCTGGGGTCGGGGAGTCCAGAGCTAGAGGGCATAGGTTTAGGGTGAGAGGGGAAAGATATAAAAGGGACCTAAGGGGTAACTTTTTCATTGAGGGTGGTGCGTATATGGAATGAGCTGTCAGAGGAAGTAATGGAGGCTGGCACAACTGCAACATTTAAAAGATATCTGGATGGGTATGTGAAGAGAAAGAGTTTAGAGGGATGCGGACCAAGTGCTGGCAAATGGAACTAGATTAGGTTGGGATATCAGGCTGGCATGGATGAGTTAGACTGAGGGGTCTGTTTGTGTGCTGTATATGTCTATGACTCTAACATGGAATTAAGTAGAATGAAATCTGTTCATATTTTATTGGCAATAGGCATGACATTGGTTAATGGAATAGTTCATTGTATTTAAAAATTAAAACATTGAATTTTTGTTCATACTTGTACTGTTGCTCCTCTATCCTACAGGTGTATTTTTTGTTTCATAGTGTATTTTTTGTCAATTTGAATTGCTTTGGAAGTCTGATTTCATCTATATTCGATTCCAGCTGTGTAGACACATTCACTTCAATCGTGGTGTAAAACTGCACATTTCAGACGGCAAAATAGCAATTTACACCAACTGTTTTTTGTTACCTCCTTGAGGATAGCAGTATTGATGTTTGATGACGATATAAAGGCTTGGGCAACCGTGTGTGTCTCAATGTTGGTAATCAGATAGTTATGTTTTAAAGGAAGATCCAGATTTGCTTGAAGTACAGTTTATATTGTATCCCCGGTAGTACTGACTCTGAACCAATTACATTTGTTGAAGTGAGTAAGGGTATAGAACATAGAACATAGAAAAATACAGCGCAGTACAGGCCCTTCGGCCCTCGATGTTGCGCCGATCCAAGCCCACCTAACCTACACTAGCCCACTTTCCTCCATATGCTTATCCAATGCCCTTTTAAATGCCCATAAAGAGGGAGAGTCCACCACTGTTACTGGCAGGGCATTCCATGAACTCACGACTCGCTGAGTAAAGAATCTACCCCTAACGTCTGTCCTATATCTACCACCCCTTAATTTAAAGCTATGCCCCCTCGTAATATCTGACTCCATACGTGGAAAAAGGTTCTCATGGTCAACCCTCTCTTAAACCCCTAATCATCTTGTATATATTTGGTAAGAATATTATCTGATAACTATTAGCAGTGTTTAAGTTTCTAGTTCTCTGACTGAGTGTGCTTGTGTACATGTGCAGGTCGAGTGCGCTCTAGACGTCAGAGTGCTGGGAGTACCACCAGTGTAGCCAGTACGCCCTCTGACACCAGAGGCCGAAGCCGAGCTAAAGTAGTGTCTCAGTCCCAACGTAAGTGAAACAAATAAATACTTCCTAGTAAATTTTACGGATTGTAATGTTTGAACTCTAGGGATTTTAGACTGTTGTTTTTGTTTGTTCTATTATATTCTCACCAACCTATCACACATTGTGATTTCTCTTTTAATCTGCAGTTATTTTAACATTTACTCCTGTGCACTGGCAATTGATTTCACAAAATAATTATTTGCTAGCGCTCAAGTGCATTTTTTGCCACACAGAGAACCTGATTGTTATGCCACCTTTATCGGTAATCTGAGTTTATCAGCAGGGTCCAGGAGCTACCTTGCTGATTTTTGTTCTATTTGAGAAACTATTTATTTTACTTTGATTCCTCCCTCTTTATTTTAATATGCACAAATTAGCAATTTAATAGTTTAAGTGGGGCAATCTTGCTTCGTTGCTATTGTGCATCAGTATTTATGTATATAAAATTGATGAAAGTATTTAATACTGCAGTTAACATTGGAACAAGGCTAAAATGTATCTCTGACCTGTAAGATGTTTGAAAAGCTTGACTAAATTGATGACCATGACAATTCTAGTTGTCTTGCATTTCATTAATCTTTCCATTCAACTTCTTGCACCTGTCCCGTTTATCTGCTTCCATGCTCAGGATCCAGATCAGCTAATCCTGCAGGCGGTAAGGTTTCTCTTCACCTACAAGAGTAATTTAACGTGCTGAAAAAAATACTTTCTTTTGCCATTATATCCTGGTCATATTAACATGTACAATACGTTCTTGCTTAGAAACTGATTTTTTTTTCCCTCTCCTGTAAACCACTTAACCACTTGTCTCTTGAAATGTAATTCTGGGTCCCTTTCCATGAGATTTGGAACCATTAGTACTTGCCTGTTGGCCTTTTAAATGTGTGCAGTGACTGATTAAAGATTTAAGGCATTAAATCTTTAAGGCATTCAGAAATTTAATATTAATTATGAATTGATAGCTTTTCTTAAAGCTTCTACTCAAAAAAAATCATAATCCTGACCTTGGAGAACAGACAGACATTTCAGTTTTGAAGTTTGTGCTGTTACCATTTAATGTAGTGTTTTACAGGTTTCAAATTATTTAATTTGTAATTATTTTAAAAAGCTTGTTCTATTTAAGTTTGATTATAAAGTAATAAGTTCAGTGACTTTTTAGCAGGTATTGATTTTTACCACCACTAATTTTATCCTTTACCATTGTCACTACCAATTTAATTTGACTTTTCTAGATGTCTCAATTAAACTAGCTTTTTGTTGTTTGTTTTTGCAGCCGGAAGTAGATCGAGTTCACCTGGAAAGCTTCTTGGTAGTGCATATTCCGGCATGAGTAGTGGGCCGCAGAGAGTATCTGTTGCACCTCAAGCATCTGAGAAACGCAGCAAAATCCCTCGCAGCCAGGGATGCAGTAGGGAAGCCAGCCCCAACAGATTGGGCTTGGGTAAGACTTAATTATCCAGACCACAGATGCTTACTAATGTGCCTTCTAAACTGCATTTGTCGCTTAATTATGAATGGAAGGTGGATTTATAATGGCAAGGGAATGAATATTACTGCTATAATTACACTCTCTCATTATTGTCGTCGTACTTCTCAAATCAGTACTGACATAGGAAGTTAAAATAAAAGCATAAAAATAACAACTGAACACAGTTTTAAAATAGATTCTGAATTATATCTGTGTGCCCAGATCTAAAGACTTCCCACCCTGTAACCCTACTTCACCTGAAGAGTCTATTAGTTCTTGACGACTCATGAAACACCACAAATTAACTACTGTTGGTGGGCAAGTATCCAACATGTACATGCAAATAAAATTGTTCATGAGGAAAATGGGCAAAAAAAATGTAGTTTTACTCTTGGACACTGGTAACAAGGTTTGTTCTGTAAAGTTGACCTTGTCTTCCCTATTTCCTTAATGTTATGGTTATGCTTAATCTATACGTTGCCGCAACACTCTACTTTTTATGACTCTTGAAGCACCTTTGTGAAGTGACACAGTTATGTTTCTTATTTGGTTTTTCTCCAGTGAGAGTTATAAAGTCTATCGGATTTAATGATATGCATTGAAGCTTTGTGGAATCCAATATTTCAGCTGATTTTGCAGTCATTGAAATATGTTGATATAGTGGGCGGCACGGTGGCACAGTGGTTAGCACTGCTGCCTCACAGCACCAGAGACCCGGGTTCAATTCCCGTCTCAAGTGACTGACTGTGTGGAGTTTGCACATTCTCCCCATGTCTGTGTGGGTTTCCTCAGGGTGCTCCGGTTTCCTCCCACAGTCCAAAAATGTACAGGTTAGGTGAATTGGCCTGGCTAAATTACCCGTAGTGTTAGGTGAAGGGATAAATGTAGGGACTGGGTCTGGGAGGGTTGCACTTCGGCGGGTCGGTGTAGACTTGTTGGGCTGAAGGGCCTGTTTCCACACTGTAAGTAATCTAATCTAATCATGTGCAAACCTTACAATGCCAGTATCTGATTTAAAATGATTAAAATATAATGCAGCATTATGGTAAGATTTTGTTTAGTGAGAGCTAATCCTTTTGAAGATTTAACTTTCGAGAAAAATCTATTCCTTCCCTTTAGTTCTCATCAGTGTAAAACAAAGGTCACCATAATATGTGTTTCACTTATTGATGCCTAATAAACTGATAAATGTGAGCAATGTGACCCTCTTTTCAGTAATCAATAATCAATAACTTAGGAGTAAGAAAAGGTGCTTATTCTATTAATTGGAATTAAAGAATGATTTGAAGTAGTTCTCACAAGGTTGTTGCATTTCCATAAGCTTATTTGATTTACCGTGTAAATGATGTCACATTTGGAAATGTAAAACGATGTCTAATCCTGAGATGTAACAAATTACTTAAAAATCAAAATTTTTTTAATATCTGAGGCGGTACGGTGGCTCATAGGTTAGCACTGCTGCCTCACGATAACAGGGTCCTGGGTCTGATTCCAGACACTGGCGACTGTGTGAAGTTTGCGCATTCTCCCTGTGTCTGCGTGGGTTTCCACTGGGTGCTCTGGTTTCCTGCCATAGTCCAAAGATGTGCAGGTTAGGTGAATTTGGCCATGCTAAATTGACCATAGTGTTCAGGGATGTGTAGGTTAGGTGAATTAGCCAGAGGTAAGTGTAGGAGAATAGGGAAGTGGAATGCATCTGGGTGGGTTTCTCTTCGGAGGGTCAGTGTGGCCTTGTTGGGCCGAAGGTCCTGTTTCCACACAGTACAGATTTTATGATTTAAGTGTACTCTAACTTAGGGAAGAACATTGGTTTTAAGGGGGAAGAAAAGCTTGTTAGCGCTGATTTCAAATTTGAAGTTTTGATTTGGTAAAAATAATTAATTTTGAGCCTCAATGCCGCCTCATTCGCTTTTTTTTCCCTCATTCTCTTTCTCCTCCACCTTCTCTTTCCTTCCCTCCACATTCTCCCCCTCCTTTTCTTTGCCCCCAACTCCTCCCCCCCCCACCTCCGTCGCCCCTCATCTTCCTCACCGCCACCCTGTCCTCCCCCCACGCTTCCCCTCCTCTCCCCTTCAACCACCTCCTATCTTAAAACAAAGCGGATTTTGTAAAAGGGAGTTGTTCCTCTGGCACTATGTCATTCACAGCTCTCCTGCACCTTGCCAAAACAGCCATTGTGATATAAAGATCGGCAATAAGATCCCAAAATTGGAAGCAGTTATTCAAATGAATTTGTGCACTAAGGAAACTCTTGTTTTTTTTATCTATAGTTGTTGAGACTGATGGATTGGCACAGCACAATTATTGATCATTTGATATTGGCTGACCTAGTAGAGTATGCGTTTCGAATTTTGGACCTGTTTTATGCTTCTCCTTGTCTCTCACTGAAATACTGATTAGTGCAGACTATTTCCAAGTTAGAATGAATGATTGATCACTCTTGGAAGAGCTATTCCATTTTGAGATTTTTTTTGAAGTTTCTTTTCAGTGGTGATATGTTGGATAACTTCCTTTTGAATGCGAATGGCGAGTGCTACTTTGAATTTTCCATACTCCTTATTGTTTACTTCGCTTTTTCAAAAACACCAACCAATTTGCCATCCACTGACACAAACAAGGACAATTTTTATCACTTTGTCCATTTTCTTCCTGTCTCTAAGTGCTGTAGGATTAAGTGCCTGCAGCTCAGAGGATGCAAGTTACCTTGTTGTCAGCCCATTTGCTACATGTTTGGCCATCCACCATTTGCTGAATGTTTGGTCTGAAGCCACTGATGACTACTACCGCCTTTCCCACTCATTCTTGAGAAAACTATGCTTGGATTTAGTTTGTTGTTTCTCTTTTCCTACTCCTGCATGAAGGCAGCTGATCTGTTCATTTCCCATTGGTGCTATGCAGTTCTGATTGACTATCTTTGTATTCTGTTGCTACATGGTGCTGCTTTTGAGGTTTTGTAACTGAACTGGCTTACCAATATCACTTTATAGTAAAAATGTTAAGACCACATTATAAATACAGTGAATTATTAAAACAGCATGGTTACATTTCTGAGGTCTTCTACCAAAGGGGGCGGGGAAAGGATTGCTTCTCATTAAATGAAGTCAAACTACCAATATTTCATTATTTTCTAACTGGTCCTCTTATACCGTTAAAAGAAATGGTTATTAGAGCTATGACTATTCTTGTTTGTGTTTAAAATCGTCCGAGGTTGGATATCAACAGTATGAATGTTGTGGAACCTTTCACTTAAAATGATGTTGTAATGAGCTTCACATTTTTACCACTCTTCTCAACTCATGCTAGCACGGAGCAGCCGTATCCCTCGACCCAGTATGAGTCAGGGATGCAGCCGCGATACGAGCCGTGAGAGCAGTCGAGATACAAGCCCTGTTAGAGGCTTTGCTTCGCTTGGTGAGTACTGAAAGGCATAAAAGCCATTTTGGCTAGTCTTGCCTTGCCTTTTGACCTGTTGAGGTTACTGCTGGGAGGCAGTGGTCTTGCTCTCTTTTATTTGGGGGCTTTTGGTATTTCTCTTTTTGGTTTCCTTTTTCTTTGTCCCTTTTCCCCTGTCACCTTGCATGCTGCTCCCTCTGCTGGTATGCAAGCTGGAAAAATTTTGCTTCCGCACAGTGTTTTGACATATTTGGACTTTGTTGCTGTGTAGTTGAGTTAACATTTTTCGCTGTTTTTCAATACATCATGCTCCACGACTTCCATTTAAGGACAGTTATTGTACTTTGTTTAAAGGCTGTAATGTTTAATAGAAGTGGAACCTCTTCTTGTATGAAAGTGAACCTGTGCCTGCATAATGCTTTAGATATTAATTTCCAAAGAATAGCAAGTTTGCTTGCACATTTATCTGCTACAATTGAATTATAATTTGGTTTCCACTGATGATATTCAATGACTATATGTAAATAGTTTAATAAATCAGTTGGTGTAACATACTGAAAGTGTACAAATGACCAATTTTTTCAGTACATACCAAAGTTATCGCAACTTCATCATGGAGGGGAAAAGAACAAGTCATTTGCTTTACTGACTGGGTTCTGATTGAGAGCCCTTGCATTTAATATAGACCTGACAGATATTGATTATATACGAGCAACAATTGAGAATAAAATGGAGCTTAATAAAAGGGATATGGTAACATGAGAACTTTAATGGTCTATTGTACTGTTCATTAGACACTTATTAGACATTAGACAAAATTAGACACTTCTTACGTTCTTGGTGCTTTTCATCGATCTGTGCACTTTTTTGGCATCAATTGCATTGTTAAACCTAGTTTTTCCAAATATGCTGTAAATACCCCATTTTGTTATGAATTAGAAATTACAGGGGAAAGTAAAGTAGCAAAGTAAAACGTCATTTGGAAAGGAGAGCACTTCTTGCCAAGTTCTGAGGTATTTTTGAACACTTCGTAATTAAAAGCAGTGCTGATGTAATTTCAAATAGAACAGATATTTATTTACAACTCAACTTTAAATAGGGAAACTAATGTAAAGGATAAAAGTGAATTGTATTTGGTGAATTACATTTGAATAACTAGGGAAGAGACTGAAAGAGGTCTTGGAGTATCAGAGATTTTACAAACTCATTGCAACCCATCCTGTCCGCACGAATCATCAAAAATCTATCTATTCTTATCCCATTTTTCAGCATATGGCCTATAGTGGGTATCTTAGTACTTGTAATGTCTATTACTGCACTTGATTCTTGTCATTGAGACACAAAGAAAATGTTCCATGTTCTTGAAACTGTGCAGAGTTGCACTATGGTATCAATCTATCATGACCATAAGAGTCCATTATGAAAGACTAGAAAAGATCAGATTCATCATTCTCAACATTTAGGGCGGCACGGTGGCACAGTGGTTAGCACTGCTGCCTCACAGCGCCAGGGACCTGGGTTCAGTTGCCGCCTCAGGCAACTGACTGTGTGGAGTTTGCACGTTCTCCCCGTGTCTGCGTGGGTTTCCTCCAGGTGCTCCGGTTTCCTCCCACAGTCCAAAGATGTGCGGGTCAGGTGAATTGGCCATGCTAAATTGCCCGTAGTGTTAAGTAAGGGGTATGGGTGGGTTGCGCTTCGGCGGGTCGGTGTGGACTTGTTGGGCCGAAGGGCCTGTTTCCACACTGTAAGTAATCTAATCTAAACATGGTGAAATTAGAAATACTGCTTAAGAAAGGTATGTAAATTAGAACATAAAACCTAATTCTAGAACCATGCATAAAGGTAAACCATGACTAAGTTTAATCTACTCGTGTCATGGGCAGAGAGTGAAAATGGGTTCATTTTAAAAAAACAAACACATGAATGTCAAATAATTTTAAAAAACAAATTTGGCAATAATTTTAATGTGTGTTTATTCATTCAGGATACGATTAATCAGGAGTTGATGAGCTGGTAGTCATGTCTCCAGGCTAGTAATTCAGAAGCTTAGGTCAGTACTGTAGGGAATACATGTTAAAATCTCTTCATGATAGTTGGTGGAATTTGAAAGCAATAAATGAAGAAATCTAGAATTAAAACCTAATTTGAGTTGATTGTCCTAATTTACTAACATATGGATTAAGAGCTGGAGTAGGCCACTTCTACCTTTGAGACAGTTCCACCACTGGGGAAAAAAAACTATGGCTGATCTGATTACTCTACATTCCCACCCACTGATGAGAAAACCTTTCTTCATAAGACACCCGGCCCGTTCTAGACATTAGTCTTGTAAACCTAGCGACCTAAATCTTGTAAATCTATGAATTTGTCTAGTTTGCTAATATCCTTCAAGCAAGGAAATCTGCCTTATCTGGTCTTTTGGCTTGAGATTCTATGATATTTCTTAAATGTCCTTATACAAATGCCAAATAAACCACAGTTTAACAGTAGCTGGGGAATGGCAACAAGTTTTGACTATTCTGGCAACAGCCACATCACATAAAAGAACAAATAAAACTATAACAATTTTCTAGTGAACCATGAAAGCCCATTTGAGAGGCATTATTTTTGGCGATACCATAGGATTCTGGGAGGGAATGAGCTAAATAAAGAAAAAAAACTTGCACTAATGCATTGCCATAGTGTTAGTAAATCATCCAAAAATATTTCTGAAATGCTCTAAGATTTTATGTCAATGGATTGAGAAAACAGTCTCCCTTACTTGTCTTTGTAATTACTGTTACAACACAGAAAGCTAGATCAAATCAGCCTTTGTCACTCTGTATTTGCAATTAAGTTAAACTCAAAGATCCCCAAAATTGACCCAATGGTTCCTCACCAGACTTCTTGAATAATCACTCCCAGATTCTTAAATAATCATGAAGGGCTGAAGGGTTTTTGCCTGGAACGTCGATTTTCCTGCTCTTTGGATGCTGCCTGTTCTGCTTTTCCAGCACCACTCTAATCTTGATTCTTATATAATCAATTCTAGTTATCTGGTCTCTAGTTTAAACAAACGACTTTACAATTTAATAAGGATACTTTAGCAGAGCGAAATTGAACAACAAAGTAATCCAGTGTCTATGTTTTAAACCCAATAACCCTTTTTTCAGCTCCATGAACACACAAGACAGGCAAACAAAAAAAAGTTAAAGGATAAATAAAAGAAAATAAAACTGGCCAGATTACTTAAGTGCTTTTTGTGATGCAATGCTCCACAGGCATAGATCATTGTTTCTCAGTTGATTTTCTGTACATGTCAACCAAGGCCACCTTTCCAGCTCACTGAAGCAAACCATTAATACTTAGTTTCTAGTCTCTTAACTTCAAATAGCTAGTAACAGGAGGTTAGGCAGAGATCTCAAATCTTCATGCCATATCACCAACAACCAAATTCCTGCTCCCAGAAAACTTAGTCCAAAACCCAGTTCAAACTCTGGCCTCCCCCTGTTAGATTGACCTTCACCCCACAGGTTCTCTGTTATGTCCCTTTTGAAGCATAATATTTCTCCCAGAGTTACTGGAACCAATTCCCAGGTACTGACCTTGCTCCTGGCAGCATTTGCTATCTGTTTAAACTTACTGCACTCCCTGGTGTTGAAGCATCTGCAGAATCTTTTTGATCAAGAACCATCTGCAGTTAACTTCCTGACTTCTCAAACAAGCTACAGATTGTTGTTATATTTTATTTTAAATTCAAGCACTGCCCACAGTCCAAAGGTCATTTTCAGTTCTTCGTTCTCAGTTTACAGCTCCACATCAAAACTTAAAAAAAACTAAAATCATGTAAAAAAAAACCAGAGAGACCAAGCATCACAAGCATATATTTGTAAAGATTAAATTTGTGGAATCTTCTGGACAAAATATCTTAAATTAACTTATGTAGAGATCCATTATAAGGCCTATCATCATGTTGATATAATGCAGGGCAAGATTCGTAGCTGGGGGAAAGGCAATTATGATGCGATTAGGCAAGATTTAAGATGCACAGGATGGGGAAGGAAACTGTAAGGGATGGGTGCATTTGAAATATGGAGTTTTTTCAAGGAACAGCTACTGTGTAACCTTGATAAGTATGTACCTGTCAGATAGGGTGGAAGTGATCAAGTAAGGTTTACTAAAGAAGTTACATCTCTTGTCAAGAGGAAGAAGGTGGCTTATGTTAGGATGAGATGTGAAGACTCAATTAGGGCACCTGTGAGATACAAGTTAGCCAGGAAAGACCTAAAGAGCAAGTTGAGAAGAGCCAGGAAGAGACATGAGAAGTTGTCAGATAGGATCATGGAAAACTTAGGGAATATCAGGAATAAAATAATAATAGAGAAAGATTAGGGCCAATCAAGGATAATAGTGAGAAATTGGATGTGGAGTCAAAGGAAATGGGAGAAATGCTAAATGGATACTTTACGTCAGTATTCACACTGGAAAAAGACAATGTTGTCGAGGAGAATACTGCGATTAGATTAGAATACTGAGAATACTGAGGCTACTAGATTAGACGGGATTGAGATTCACAAGGAGGAGGTGTTAGCAATTTTGGAGAGTGTGAAAATAGATAAGTCCCCTGGGCCGGATGGGGTTTATCCTAGTATTCTCTAGGAAGCCAGGGAAGAGATTGCAGAGCCTTTGGCTTTGATCTTTATGTTGTCATTGTCTACAGGAATAGTGCCAAAAGACTGTAGGATAGTAAATTTTGTCCCCTTGTTCAAGGAGAGTACAGGCACCCCTGGTAATTATAGACCCGTGAGCCTTACTTTGTTGTGGGTAAAGTGTGGGAAAAGGTTATAAGAGATAGGATAATCATCTAGAGAGGAATAGGTTGATTAGGGATAGTTAACACAGTTTTGTGAAAGTTGGGTCGTGCCTCACAAACCTTTTTGAGGTCTTTGAGATGGTAACTAAACAGGTGGATGCAGGTAAAGTGGTTGATGTGGTGTATATGGATTTCAGTAAAGTGTTTGATAAGGTTCTCTTTATTGCACAAAATATGGAGGTATGGATTGAGGGTGATTTTGCGGTTTGGATCAGAAATTGGCTAGCTGAAAGAAGACAGAGGGTGTTGGTTGATGGGAAATGTTTATCCTGGAGTTCAGTTACTAGTGGTGTACTAGTGCAAGGATCTGTTTTGGGGCCACTGCTGTTTTTCATTTTTATAAGTTACTGAGATGAGGGCAAAGGAGGATGGGTAAGTAAATTTTTGAAAAACGCTGAGGTTGGTGGATTTATGGATAGTGCTGAAGGATTTTGCAGGTTACAGAGGGGCATAGATAAGCTGCAGAGCTGGGCTGAGAGGTTGCAAATGGAGTTTAATGTGGAAAAATGTGAGGTGATTCACTTCGGAAGAAGCAACAGGAATGAAGTGTACTGGGCTAATGGTAGTGTAGATGAGCAGAGAGATCTCAGTGTCCACGTAGATAGATCTCTGAATGTTGCCACCCAGGTTAATAGGGTTGTTGAAAGCTAACACACTGTATGCCTTCTTATCGGTAGAGGTTTTGAGTTTCGGAGCCATGAAGTCATGCTGCAGCTGTACAAAACTGCTGGTGCGGCCGCATTTGCAGTATTATGTACAGTTCTAGTCAGCGCATCTTCGGAAGGATATGAAAGCTTTGGCAAGGGCTCAGAGGAAATTTACTAGGTTGTTGCTTGGTGTGGAGGGAAGGTCTTACGAGGAAAGGCTGAGAGACTTGAGGCTGTTTTCGTTAGAGAGAAGAAGGTTGAAAGGTGATTTATTTGAGATATATAAGATAATCAGAAAGGTAGATAGGATGGACAGTGAGAGCCTTTTTCCTCAGGTGGTGATGGCTAGCATGAGGGGACATAGCATTAAATTGAGGGGTGATAGATATAGGACAGGTGTAAGAGGTAGTTTCTTTACTCAGAGCAGTAGGGGCGTGGAACACACTGCCTGCAACAGTGGTAGACTCGCCAACTTTAAGGACGTTTAAATGGTCATTGGATAAACATTTGGATGAAAATGGAATAGAGTAGGATAGCTGGGCTTCAGATTGGTTTCACAGGTTGGCGCAGCATCGAGGGCCAAAGGGCTGGTACTGTGCTGTAATGTTCTATGATGTAATATTTGCATGCCTACACGTTCTGCACACAAATATTGTAAAATTTAGAGAGTGCATCTTCTAAATGCCAGTATAATTTCTTCCAGTTCATAATCTCTTTCACTACTAGACAATTTGAGAAGTTTGCAGTGGAATGAAAGCTCATGAAACCTTTTTGTATTTGTGCACCTTTTGTAACCCGTCAGCTCGAATCATCTTTATTTCAGAAAAGGTTGTGGCTCAACAAGCTTTGAGAGCTGTAAATTTTGGTTTAATTTAAATTCGTGTTCTCTGCACTGTCAGAATTTGTATTTGTTCAGTTGAGACTTTAAAGAGACTCACAATAGGAGCTGGCTTCGTGGTGTATCTTCATGAAACTTTTGTTGAGAAACAAGGATAATCCTTAATGAGGCCTGGTGGTGTGTTTACTGGTGAAGCATGGTTTTTATCCCCATAGTTCAACATGCAGATAATACCTTCTTTTTCTCTGTCTGTCTCTCTCACCTGACCCACTGGTGTCAACCTGACCTCCCAGTCACTGCCCATTTTAATTCCCCACTCCCTTTCCGACATGACCATTCTTGGCCTCCACCAGTACTACAACGAATCAGTCGGCAAATTGGAGAAGCTACACTTCATCTTCCAACAGGCAACCAACAGCCCGGAGGACTCAACATTGAGTTCTCCAATTTCAAATATCCTTGCTTCCCATCACCTGACTCCCTTTCCAACTCCTCCCCCTCCTTTCCATTACTCTCATCGATCCTTCCTTCTAGCCACTTCTAACCCAAGCTCCTATAGTAGTTGCAACAACACATTCAGGAGCTGCAGTGCTCCTGTTTGTAGAAGCAATTAATCAACCTACTGTATCAGTCACTCTGGCAGAGAAAACTCCCACAGCACATTGCTTAACTGTTGAGGAAATATTGATGGGGAGTTGTGAAATCCCTGTGGCAAAGCTATCCATATATGTTAAGGTAAATGCAAAGTTATACTGACAGTCCTTGGACAAACGGATTGACCAAAATCCATTACTTATATCTGGGATGGTGCAGATTAATTCCATTTAATCGTAGTTTCAGGACTAGTAGCCACTGAAGATGCTTTTAAGGGTGTTATTTAGTTCTCAGTAATCTATAGTCAGTCGCCAACTCCTGTCCAGTCTCTTTACAGGCCAAATAGGTGAATTGTTTATTGAGTCGATTTGCCTTAATACTCCTTGTGCTGCCAGACTTGGCACTACCCTTTCTATATCACCTTCATCCTGCTTCGGGAATCCATACTGCTGTTGGGGCTTTGGATCTGGGCACCATACATACACACCCCCTGTATCTGTCCACATGTATGCTTTTATTGGCAAACACTTCCTGTTTTGTCCGATAATTCTTTGTACTATCAGATTCTCATGCAAGTCAGTAGGACTGATCCACATTTCTGCTATTGTACACACTCTTTATATTGTCCTGCAGGGTTTTCAGCAAAACAAATACTGCTGCTCACTTATCCCTGTCACTTACCTTATCATACAGTTCAATGGATCAAAGCACAATCCTGCTCTGGCAATGTAATCACTTCTCAGGATATGGTCTTAATTTGCTGGGAGTTTTATTAATACTATTGGATGTCTCAACTGTGCTACTCCTGTTTGTATATTTAAAGGGCCAGTCACTTAGCCTATTTGAGAATGTCCTGTAAAACCACTCAAGATTATTTCGTTTGTATTTCTCAATCATAATTATTTACAATAGATGTGTTCAAGGTAGTGCAGGATGCAAAGGAAAGTGATAAGGTGGCCTCCTACCATACTCTTCACAAAGGGTCTACCTGTCCCATTCCATTTTGCATCACACATTCGTATTGGAGAGGCCTGAGGCCATCATTGTGGGTTGGGGTACAAGCATAGTGCCCTTCTTCGCCACAATTAAAAAACACTTCCATTGCCGGGGGTTCTGCTACTTCCTGTGGCCATAGGCGGGGCTCCTTGTCCATAGCTGCATCCCCTTCGTTCATTTGATAAGGGTGGTGGTGGTCGCCTTGGGACTAGTCCCTTTCCTTCATTTCACCATGCTGCTCTTTGATCTCCAAGAGGCACCATTTATCCTCCCTGAGACTTGTATCCTCTCGTCTCCTTCTTCCAAGCTCTAACCATTTTCCTCAACACCCACATCTCAGTGTGTGTTGTCAGAGGGGTCAAACATATTACACAACTTTACGACTCCTCTGTGATGTGGGACACCAGTGTATGGACCCATTGATTGTCAAAAGGTGCACCCAAATTTTGTTGGTCTATCCCTGGATCGTTTACATTCTGAAACACTAGCATCAGCCTTGTGGCAAACACAATTGGGTGCTCCCCTTTCCTCTGTCTATACTAATTCAGAGCTTCCACTCGGTCGTCTTTGTTAGCTGACATGGCTGTCAGTACGACCTCCTTTAACTGAACTAATGTTCCCTTTCCTACATTTTGTGGCTCAGGCATAGCTGAATGTATAGTGGTATGGAGACACATTGGTATTAGCTTTTTCTCCTCCTAATTATCTAGCCCATGTATGGTTTTCTGCTTGAGGGTAGCTTGGAACGGTTCCCGGGGACATCCCCAGGCTGACAATTCTCTATACACTTGGCCATATATCTTAGCTAAAAGTGTAGCGTTGGAAAACCATAGCAGGTCAGGCAGCATCCAAGGAGCAGGAGAGTCTACATTTCAGGCATAAGCCCTTTATCAGGAATATGATGAAGGGCTTATGCCTGAAACATGGACTCTTCTGCTCCTTGGATGCTGCCTCACCTGCTGTGCTTTTCCAGTGCCACACCTTTTGACTCTGACTTTCCAGCATCTTCAGTCTCAATTTCTCTCTTATCTCTTCGTTGTTGAACATCATAAGGGCTGGTAAATGTAATGTCAGGTGGTTGTGGTGGCACAGCTGGCCATTGTCTTCCAGTAATTGGAGGGGCAGTAGGGACATTGGATCTTTCCCCTGCCCCTTTCTCCATCGGGGACCCCATTTCCCGTGTTGTCCTCTCCATATCTAGGCTGTTCATCTGCTGGCCCTCTTTAGTCAATGACACAATCTTCCTCCCATCCCCCCTCAAAGGGAGGGGTTGCAACTGTACATATTATCCCTCTTTGTACAGATATCTGACTCTGCGACTTCCCTATCTGCCTCATACACTTTGTATGATCGCCTGAGGTCTCCTTTCACTCCTGTGCTAACTTATGCACTACATTAATTGCTGTTTTCAAATCGCTACACTCTCTTTAACTCTTCTGTCTATTGTGTGTGAGCCCTTTTAGTTTGGTCTTCACTTATCTCCTTTTCCCTTATCAATTTCTCACACTATTTGATACTGGCTAATATGCATGAAGGCTATATCTCTCTGTAAATTCCCAACCTTTTCAATAAATCTCTTTATCTCTTCTCTAAGCTCAGCTACCTTTGTTTGCAGCTTCAGCTCTCACTGTTGCTTTTCCACTTAGTCTTCTAACATACAGCCTGCTGTTGCTGCAGATTTCTACACTTCCCCAAAATGCTTTTTTTCCCCATATCATCATTTGCCACACTCTAGAGCGTATCCCCATGCGTTTTTGTACCGGTCCTATCGGTGTACTCTCAGTACTTCAGCCATTTCCCAGCCACATATTGTTGGCGAAATCCTCTCCAGTCTCTGTCCCCACTCAACATTCGCTATTAGTGCTAAAATTGTGTGTCACTGTTCTTTTAGTCTTTCTCTCTACCAAATTTCCACGACCTCCTCCCTGGCACCCACTTAATCCTGGCCGTAATGTGGGGCAACGGTCCTTGTAATTTTAGACTCGGGTAGGGTGTTGGTAAATTCAGAGATTACCCGGTTCAGTGTCAGAGTAACTTAAAGTTACTTCTTATTGACTGTCACCAGGGATGCCAAAATTATGTTGCCCATCTCTGAAAGACAGAAATTCCTGAAGAAAGGCTCATGCCTGAAATGTCGATTCTCCTGCTCCTTGGATGCTGCCTGACCTGCTGTACTTTTCCAGCAACACATTTTCAGCTCTGGTCTCCAGCATCTGCAGACCTCACTTTCTCCATCTCTGAAAGACAGCAATACATACATATGCAGAGATGCAGCAGAGACACTTAGAGCTCCGTAAAACCGCAATTCATTTATTAAGTACTTAAACGAATAACACACGCACACTTAACTAGTTGAGATATCTCAATCATTGTTTTTCACTACCCTGATTTCTGTAACTAAACCCAGATGTTATTATCCAGTAGAGTTTGTAGCTGGCCAGGCTGAAACTGATTGATGTCTTCACACCTCCTGACGTAGGGTACCTCTTTCACAATGCTAAGCTTCTTCAGACTCTTGATGCACAAGTTTTTGTGCTAAGTATGTGCCTTATTTGGAATTGT
This sequence comes from Hemiscyllium ocellatum, assembly GCF_020745735.1. Lineage (NCBI taxonomy): Eukaryota > Metazoa > Chordata > Chondrichthyes > Orectolobiformes > Hemiscylliidae > Hemiscyllium > Hemiscyllium ocellatum. The sequence continues at coordinate 23,382,711 of NC_083407.1, read as the reverse complement.
GTGTGCACGTGACCAATCCTGAATGTTTTGTTCAAATCTATGCCTTATCTGACACAGCCAACAGTTCCTGATTTCCTGCAGTTTTAACTCTTTAGCAGATCTGACTGACTCAGTGTAATTCCATTCACAAAGCAGCCTATTGTTAGGCCGCTTGTCAGTTCCTGTTATCTTCAGCCTTCTCCAACAGCACACGATCGGTGTAAATGGTGCATACTCTGTTTAAGGTGTCAGTTATTTATGGGACCTTCCTTTCCTCCCCTTCATTATAACTTGTGTTATTTTATTAAGTTTTATGGCTTTCCACTGAGATAATACGGTAACTTAATGATAGTTTCATTGCCCACTTTTATTTAAGTTGAGAGAGATAGAAAGTCATTAATTCCTAAATAAATGATCTCTGGGCTTGTCACCTCATGTCATGTATCAATATTGACTTTTAGAACTCTCATTAACACAATTGCTTATCAATATGTTTTTAGTATGATTGTTGGTGCTTTGAATTTAAAAATGACAAAAGTAACAAAGCTGAAGTTGTGCAATATACTTATTACATATATTAATTGAATATATAAAAATCGAAAAAGGCTATACTGCTACAAAACTGATAGAAAAACCATCACTCAATTCAAAACAAAGGATATATAGTAAAATTTAGCAGAATGTGATTACTTCTCTTCAGTTTTACTTTATTGTCTTCTAATGTAAAATGCAACTGCTCTCCCACAAAATAAACTTCTTTCCAGCATCTCTTTGAATTGAAGATGCTGTACATTTCATAAGAGGTTTAGTGTTGCCAGAACTTGCTCATTCAACCTTAATGGGCTATGTCGAGCTGCTCTGTGATAGGACTAAGTATAACAGTGGATCTTAATGTTAAATGAGGATGTATTGACAATGAGTTAGTCAGATGGTGCATTAGCATCCTGCGTTAATTGCAGTTAAGCAGAATAGCACAACGTTCAGTTAACAGAGTAAGACACTAAGTATCAAACCTGACCATTTCATGCTTTGAGGCTGATAATGTTTGGGCATTTAATGCCTCATAGTTTTTTTAGTTTACTTTAGAGTGTTTATGGTTCTGAATTTCCACTATTTGCTCTCCTATTTGTATTTCCAACGTTAGTTTGAAAAGAAGGGTTCTTCTGCTGCAGTGGTAGCGTCCCTACCTTTAGCAGGAAGCCTCGGATCCTGTCTCACCTGCTAGAGAAATGTATATAATAGCATATTTGAAATGATTGGGGGGAGGGGGGTGGCAGGTGTAGATAACCTGAGACTCTTCCTCAGGGATCAGTGACCAGGGAGCATAGTTATAAGTTAAGGTACAAGAGGTTGAGTGAATGTGAATAACTTTTTATTTTCCTCCCAGAGGCTGGTGGGAATTGAGTTTACTGCCTAAAACATTGGTAAAACCAGAAACCCACATTATCTTTCAGAAGTATTTAGATGTGCACTTACAACGTCAAGGCATTGGTGCTGGAAAGTAGAATTAGAATAGTTATACTATTTAGAATAGTAGTTGCTTTTGACTGGCACAAACCTGATGGGCCTAAGAATCATTTTATTTCTATTCTGAATGACTCAAATAGAAGCTGGGTTCCGTCCTAGAACACCTGGCTCACCATGCTTACATCACGCGGTGTTACACAATAAGTGTCTTTCCAAAATAAAGGCAGCTCATCTCACCTTAACACATTCATATAGTGTAAAGTGATTCTCATTCCAAGACAAACTCTCATGTTGATCTGCATGGTTCCTTACTATTGCATTCACATGTGTAGTGACTGCCCTACAAATTGTATTACTCAGTTAAGGATGGGAATATAATGCAAAGGCTGCAGTAATCCAATATTCCCAATCTGTAATCTCCTTTAAGTACTTTCCATTCTACATCTTCTTAAATAAGTCTCTGTTAGGTTACTTTGTCTTTGAACTAATTGTGATAGCCTATATTTTCTGATTCGACTTGTGTCATTGTAACATGCAAACTATGTACTGATCATGCTTTTGTTTATAAAAGATGAAATTTGATTATTTCCTGTGTCAAGTCTGCTTTTTAATTTTAATCTGAGTTAAATATCATTTCCAACTTTAGTAAGTTATGCTGTATGTAAAATGCTTTCTCCAAATCTTCTGCTTTTTTACTGCTTTAATGCTGCCTCCTTGTTTCACCTTCGGTCCTCTTTCTTTTCTCGAGTATTTGATTGGGGCGATTTGCATGAGTGTTTCCAGGTTTAGCTTTTTTTTAAGCTTCAGGTTCTCCTTTACATAATTTGTATTAAATTTAACCATTCTATTATCCATTGGAACTTAAATGTAATCCCTCAAGAAGGATAGTTTCAGATGTGCACACTTTAGTTCAAATTCCTGAAGAAGGGCTTATGCCCGAAACGTTGAATTTCCTGTTCCTTGGATGCTGCCTGACCTGCGGCGCTTTTCCAGCAACACATTTTCAGCTCTGAGCACCAGCATCTGCTGACCTCACTTTCTCCACACTTTAGTTCAGTTTGACATTGCCCAATAGCCACTTCATTCTGCAACATTAAAGTAACTGTGTGTGGAAAAGGTTTTCTAATTCTCCCTTCTAGACTAAGACTAATTCTAGAATTATACAATGAACGGAAGAGCCTTGGGAAAAGTTGATGGGCAGAGAGATCTGGGAGTGCAGATCTATTGTACCTGAAGGTTGTTGCATAGGTGGATAGAACGGTCAAGAAGACATATAGTATGCTTGCCTTCATTGGACGGGGTATGGAGTGTAAGAGCTGGCAAGTCATGTTAAAAGTGTACAAGACATTGATTTGGCCGCATTTAAAATACTGTGTACAGTTCTGGTCGCCACATTACCAAAAGGATGTGGATGCTTTGGAGAGGGTGCAGAGAAGGTTTACCAGGATGTTGCTTGGTATGGAAGGTGCTAGCTATAAAGAGAGGTTAAGTAGGTTAAGTTTGTTTTCAATAGAAAAAAGGAGGTTATGGGGGGGACCTGATTGAGGTTTACAAAATCATGACTGGTATAGACAGGGTGGATAGAGACAAACTTTTTCCCAGGGTGAAGAATTCAATAACGAGAGGTCACGCTTTTAAGGTGAGAGTTGGAAAGTTTAAGTGGTATACTAGCCGCAAGTACTTCACACAGAGAGTGGTGTGCGTCTGGAACGCGTTGCCATTAGAGGTGGTAGAGGCAGGCACGGTAGATTCATTTAAGATGCGTCTGGACAGATGCATGAGTAGGTGGGGAGGCCAAGGGATGCAGATGCTTAGGAATTGACCGGCAGGTTTAGACAGTAGATTTGGATCGGCTCAGGCTTGGAGGGCCGAAGGGCTTGTTCCTGGGCTGTAAACTTTCTCTGTTCATCTGTATCCATCTCGTGGATAGATATTACAAAATGTTTTTCCTGACAAGCCCTTAACTGCTCCAATCCAACTTGCCTCCCTTTTACTTTAATGTTGCTCACATTGACAGTTATCACCTTTTAACTCCATCCTGACTGTTAAAAGTGAGTTTCTCTATGAACTTTGAGAGTGCCTTGGTTTTACAGATGTTTTCGCACAACTGGTCGCATTAACCATTATATTGTCATGATGTATATCAAGTAAGTGCACATGACTAAAATGTAATCTATAGTGCAGTATTTCATATCCTTTAAACTAGCATACTCTTGGACAAGTAAAATACATTATTGACTCTCATGTAATCTTTTCAAAAGATTTTGAACTCAATGTTTAGTTTCTCCATGTTTAGTCCTGATGCCTTAGGTAGTGCTCCAACTATCAAATTCTACAGGCATTACCAAGAGGAAATTATCAATTTGCTAGTCTCACCTAAACTTCCCTTTTATTAAGATATGCATCGATATACCACTTTGACATTCTACTAAATTGTACCAAGATTAGTTTTTTCAATTCCAAATTGGTGCTGTTTTTCCTGTTTCAATCATGACTCATTCAATTTTACTCATCCCGCTATATAACATCTCATTCATGAACACAATTATTTAATTAGACAAGAAAATATCTATCATATTTTTAAAACAGAAATCAAACACTTTAGTTGATTCCAGGGGCTAACATATTTGGTTTTTCTTTTTCATAAATGATATTTTAGCAAATTAAATTGTATTACACATCTCAAAATTCATAAATCAGTTTATTTTGCTGACAGGTTCTTTATAACATGTCATGTATTTCTCTGGAAAAGTTAATACAGGTGCACAATCCTTTATCCAAAATGCTCGGAACCAGCTGGCTTTCGGAATGCAGAATTTTTTGAATTTCAAATTAAGTGGCAGTTTGATGGTGAAATTTTTTAAAAAATCTTTCCGAAGAACAGACTTGCTTTGAGTAAAACGGGCCCTGAATCGAAGTTGAGGCCTGCCAGTGCTGGGCCATGCCCCACACGTCACCTCTGACTGACGCACATCAAGTGGGTGTGGACTTGGCTTAACTGTTTGCACGCCAAACAACCTTATTAATGAAAAAAAAACCACAAATAAACCTTTGGACTTTGGAGCTTTTCAGATTTTGAAATTTAAGATAAAGGGTTGTCTACCTGTAGTATTACTTTCTAATCAGGTAATGGTTTCCTTTAAGTGTTTTGGAATACCAATTTAAATGAATTCAGTTTAATTCTACATTTCTTGTGGTCAGGTTTGGTGGTTTTGAAATGTTTGATGTTCTCTATATTAAGTTGTTTACAGTATAGCTTCTATTATCAAGCAATTTTTTTCCAGGATATAACAAATGGCCCGAATAACTGAGGCCAATTCTTTTTAAAAAGGGCAAAGCTACTTTTAGTCTATGACTATACTGTGACATTTGAAAATTCGCAGATAGATTCCCAAATTCTTGAAGCTTTTGGAAATAACTTTGCACTTGCAGGTGTTCTGGAGGGGATTAAAATTTTGAAAGATTTGGGATAAGGTACACAAACTGACACTTACTTCCCAGGTGTCAAGAATCCAGGCAGCTTTACGTACAAAATTGAGTGACTGGTGCCCACAAGCGTACATGCCCACAAGCGTACTCGGAGTTTCACAATATCCAACATCATACAGTTCACCTGCTCGGCATCCCTGCCTTTGGCTTGACCTTCGCTACCACTTGTGGGCTGTGGCTGTGGTATGATATATAGAAAGCACTCTACTGACATGAAAGCATAGCAGTGAGTAGACTGTTATTGTTTCAACAGCACTTCCCTATCCTAGCATCACCACCAGCAAGAGGAATAGAAGCAGTAACATTTTAGTGATGCCATAATCTCCAAGTTGCAGCCTGTTTTGACTTGGCATATAGTTGTTATTCCTTTAGCATTGCTAGATGAGAATTCTGGAATTCAGTACCTTCCAACCATGATGGAATTATGAGCAGTTTATTTCCTTAGTAACTACAGCTGACTTGCTTGGATTGTCCATGTACTGACAACATTTTTTATCAACTATATTAACAGTTCAGCAATTATAGACAAGATCTAACTCCCTCACAAGCGATCTCTTAAATTATAAACTAGCTACTTCACTAATTTACAAAATGACTTGTGACCAAGCTAAGTCTTTGATTTGATAATGAGGTCAATGCAAAAAGGTGAGAAGGATAACATTCTCCTCAACAGCAGTATACTCCAAATTTCCAAGTAGCTTTGAATTATTTTGGTTTTGCTGCTTTTATTCTGGGCTTAATGATTGTGTGGATGCTGGGGTTAGGTGGTGTATGTATATGTGTCTCTTCAGCTTGAGAGTAATGAAACTGGTAACAAAAGCCTTATAGCTAGCAGTTAAACTGTAGAATAGACTTGCTGGATTAGTTGAAGCCTTAACTGTTAACTGCCAACTCTTTCACACTATTGGTGTCGTTGAATCTGGCAGGTTTACTCCAGGATTGCTGACAGCTGCATGAGACTCATGCATGAATGAGCATCCCCCTGTAAACTCAATGTAAAAGTAACTGAAGTGTTGAATACTTTTACAGTGTTGAGTAGGAAATCTGGAAAAATACTGCTTTGGATTGCTGTTCAAAAAATGATTTTGTGGAATATTCAGAATTCTCAAAGTGCATGGCAATAAACATTGTCTAATCTTCTACTTTGCAATTGATCAGTTGTAATATTTTGTCTGTCTGTATTTTCTGGAGGTGTTTCTAGGGTGAGATGTACAAGTTGGTTCTGTTGCTAATTTTGTTTTGCCATGATGTATTTAATTCATACATGTAAATGTCATGCTATTCCACTTTTGGAAATTCAGGATTTATTCCTCTTTGGTTTTTCTTTTGTTATTTGAACAAAATATCTCAACAATTTATTCCAAGTATGCATTCTTTTACAAGTAGGAAAAATCCCTGGCTATAAATGGGTTAAAGCCCTGGTGACATGTATGTACTTCAAAAATTTAATTTAGAGTTCTTCATGTGAATGTGGCATTGATTTTTCTCAAATCAAAAGAAACTAATTATAGACTATGTCCATATGCACTAATATCGCTCCACTAGGAATGTATATAGTCCATTGAAGTGCGAGCATTATCCGCACGCAGCATCATTCCACCTTGTTTGCTGAATGTTCTGTATTTTTCACTTGAATGCGTTTGGTATTCAGCTTCATGATGCACCATGAGCTAAGTTTGCATCAAATCTTTTAACTTCATTCCATTAAAACGTATGTTGTTTTTGACGAAGGCATGAGAGAACTTTTAATATTTCTGAGATGCCATCTTGACTGGAAAGTTTATTTCCTATGGGCATGTTTACCCTGCACATGTTAAGTACACATGGCCTAAAATGAAAAGGTTTCAAACTTATTTAAACAGGAACATTTTTCTCTATTGTAAGTAACAGTGTGAGTAGAAAATATGCCTGTAGCACCTTGATTGAATGTGTTTTTGAAGAGGCCTGAATTCTTTTGAACTCATGACCATTGGTACCTGTATAGCTGAAGCTTTTATGTATGGACATTTGTTAACTCAGGGTGTTACCATTCATTTGCTTCCAGCTTCTCGTCGGCACTCAAGGTCCACCAGTGCACTCTCCACTGCTGATTCAATTGGGCAGCCAGGTGAACAAGTGTTGTTTGCATGCTTGTTCTAATTTCCCCATTTTTTTTCTTCCCATTTGTCATTGGGATTTTCTAACTGTAGTCAGTATTTTTTTTTCAAGAAGTCATTTAAGTTGCATACGTGTAAGGACTAATCATAATTGTCATTTTTGCAAGACTGAAAGGGAAACAAGTTAAAGCGAGAATGTTGTGATTCCATACACTTGATGTGTGGATATCTAAGGGATAAATTTATGATCATCTCATACTATTTTAGGTGAAGAGTAAACACAGTTGCATATACTGTGTGGGAAAGATGACAATTATGGTTGCCCAATAGCATACTCTATAGAGCTTTTCTTTTGTCAAGATGAGCATTGTCTTCATTATTTCAGTTGCACCGTTTAATATTTTCTGGTGAAATGTGACATTTCATATTGTTCTCTGTGTGGTGGTCATTAATAATGTTATGCTTTTACTCCCCAACATCCATCTCTCTCTCTCTCTCTTTTTTCCCCCCCAACTGACTTTATTATTGTCCTTAAAAAGACTGTTAAATTTTCAGGCAAGTATCAATTTGTATAGGTTAGTCAGTTCCCATGATTTGGATGCGAGCATAAGAGGTACAGTTAGTAAGTTTGCAGATGACACCAAAATTGGAGGTGTAGTGGACAGCGAAGAGGGTTACCTCAGATTACAACAGGATCTTGACCAGATGGGCCAATGGACTGAGAAGTGGCAAATGGAGTTTAATTCAGATAAATGCGAGGTGCTGCATTTTGGGAAAGCAAATCTTAGCAGGACATAATACACTTAATGATAAAGTCCTAGGGAGTGTTGCTGAACAAAGAGACTTTGGAGTGTAGGTTCATAGCTCCTTGAAAGTGGGGTCACAGGTAGCTAGGATAATGAAGAAGGCATTTGATATGCTTTTGTTTATTGGTCAGAGTATTGAGTACAGGGGTTGGGAGGTCATGTTGTGGCTGTACAGGACATTGGTTAGCCATTTGGAATATTATGTGCAATTCAGGTCGTCTTCCTATCGGAAAGATGTTGTGAAACTTGAAAGGGTTCAGTAAAGATTTACAAGAATGTTGCCAGAGTTGGAGGACTTGAGCTATAGGGAGAGACTGAACAGGCTGGCGCTGTTTTCCCTGGAGCGTCGGAGGCTGAGGGGTGACGTTATAGAGGTTAACAAAATTATGAGGTGCATGGATAGGATAAATAGGCAAAGTCTTTTCCCTGGGGTAGAGGAGTCCAGAACTAGAGGACATAGGTTTAGGGTGAGAGGGGGAAGATATAAAAGAGACCTGCGCGGCAACTTTTTCACGCAGACGGTGGTGCAGGTATGGAATGAGCTGCCAGAGGAAGTGGTGGAAGCTGGTACAATTGCAACATTTAACAGGCACCTGGGTGGGTAAATGAATAGGAAATGTTTGGAGGGATATGGGCCGGGTGCTGGCAAGTGGGACTAGATTGGGTTGGGATATCTGGTCAGCATGGACATGTTGGACCAAAGGGTCTGTTTCCATGCTGTACATTTCTATGACTGCAGTAAAGTACTGAGTAACAGTTACTATTGAAAAGCTTACTTTGTCATAATTGCCAAATGGAAGTATAGCTTTCTTTTGTGCTTAAATGTAATTGATATCTGATCAATCTTCATAAACTGTCAAATAAGGGGGGAAAATGAATTATTCTAATGTATTTGCCCTAATAAATTGCTGTAATAGGTCTTACTGTATTCACGTTATGAAAATGAAACATTTCTACCATGAACAAATTTTTCGTTAGTTTAATTTTTGGGTTTATTAGTCAACACAATTTTAATTAGCAGCTTTCAGCTAATATTATCAATGTATACATCATAAGCATGATATTTATCTATTAATTTGAAAGCATGTTTGTCAATTCATATGATAGATTTCCAATTGACCAATTTGGTATAAAACTGGAAATACGACGTATACGTTATAAGAGGTTGATACATTGGTGACCTGATGCTAGTCACCAATGACTAAATACCTATATCCAAGCATCTTCACAAAGTGAAACCACAGACTAGGCAAGAATGAACAGGGGCATCCTGAATTGTAAGTCAGCAGACAAAATGTGAACCAGCTAAAGCTGACTTATCAGATCCTAGTACAGAACTGGAGTCTAACGTTTAATAATTCTTCAGTGATTGGAAGTTATTGGGCTAGTATAGGTTAGGTAGGATTCGGTCGGCGCAACATCGAGGGCCGAAGGGCCTGTACTGCGCTGTATCCTTCTATGTTCTATGTTCTATATGTTCTACGTTATGTAATGAGCGAGCAAATTGAAAATCAATTTTCATGGCAAATTGAAAATCTACCTCTGCACAAGTGGTAGCTAGATTTTATTTTATCAAGCTAGGTAAGTTGTTGGAAGGAATCCTGAGGGATAAGATTTACTTGTATTTGGAAAGGCAAGGACAGATTAGGGGTAGTCAACATGGCTGTGTACATGCTAAATCATGTCTCACTAACTTGATTAAAGAAGAGGGTTGATTAAGGCAGAGCAGTGGACTTGACCTATGTACATTTCAGTAAGGTGTTTGACAAGGTTCCTCATGGTAAACTGGTTAACAAGGTTAGGTCACATGGAAAACAGGGAGAACTAGCCATTTGGATACAGAACTGGTTACGGAGGGTGGTTTTGGAGGGTTGCTTTTCAGACTGGTGGCCTGTGACCAACAGTGTGCCACAAGGATTGGTGCTGGGTCCACTACTTTTTGTCATTTATATAAATGATTTGGGTATGAACAAAGGAGGTATAACTAGCAAGTTTGCGAGATGATGCCACAATTGGAGGTGTAGTGGATAGCAAAGAAAGTTACCTCAGAGTCCAACGGGATCTTGATCAGATGGGGCAATGGACCAAGGAGTGGCAGATGGAATTTAATTCAGATAAATGTGAGGTGCTGCATTTTGGAAAGGCAAATCAGGGTAGGACTTGTACACTTAATGGTAAGGTTCTGGGGAGTCTTATGGAACAAAGAGACCTTGGAGTGCAGGTCTATAGTTCCTTGAAAGTGGAGTCACAGGGCGAGAGGATAGTGAAGGCAGCATTTAGTATGTTTGCATTTATTGGTCAGAGCATTGAGTACAAGAGTTGGGAGGTCATGTTATGGTTGTTCTAGACGTTGGTTAGGCCACTTTTGGAATATTATGTGCAATTCTGGTCTCCCTCCTATAGGAAGGATGTTATGAAAGTTGAAAGGGTTCAGAAATAATTGACAAGGATTTGAGGTACAGAGAAATCAGCTACAGCTGAATAGGCTGGTGCTGTTTTCTCTGGAGTTTTGGAGGCTGAGGGGTGACTTTATAGTGGTTTATAAAATCATGAGGGGTGTGGACAGGGTAAATGGACAAGGTCTTTTCTGTGGGGTGGGTGAGTCCAGAACTAGAGGGCATAGGCTTAGGGTGGGTGGGGGAAGATTTAAAAATGACCTGAGGGGAAATGTTTTCATGAAGAGGGTGGTGCATTGTATGCAATAAGCTGCCCGAGAAAGTGGTGGAGGCTGGTACAATTACAACATTTAAAAGGCATCTGGATCGGAATATGAATAGGAAGGGTTTAGAGGGATATGGGCTAAGTGCTGGCAAGTGGGAATAGATTAACTTAGGATATTTTTCTTCATGCACGAGTTGGACTGAAGGGTCTGTTTCTGTGCTATCCATCTCTGTGACTCTATAACCCGTTCGGAGATGGTTTGGAGGTGCCGATGTTGGACTATAATCTGGTGTTGTATGATTTTTAACTCTGTTCAGAGATATTATTACTCAGCTCTGGAGCAGGTCAACATGAAGCAAAGCTACTGGCTCAGAGGTAGGGATGTTACTGTTGCATCACATTAGTCTACATCTGTGGAATCGAATGACTGAACACTCATTTAAGCTGGTTAACTGTTTAATTGGAGTATTTAAAAAGAAACAGGGAACACCGAGTTTGTGAAAGGTGTTTGGACCTTCAAAACTGGATGATGGAAAGACCCTTCTATAACAGTTCTATTTGCCTCCCTTCTGTAACCTTTAGCTTTACCTTCTCTCATTTTTCTCCCATGTTTGTACTAATTCTTGTTTTGGGTCTGGATTTTTAAAAATTGTATTTAACCAATATGTGTTTTTAGCTTGATCATGAAGTTCAACACAAACAAAAATGTTAATTTTGCAGGTCTTCAGCTGATTTTCCTTTTGAAAATAGTGATACACATACTGTAGAGTTTATTTTTTTTCACAATAATATGAACCAGAAATTGTTAACTGGGAGTCCACTCTGTTTTGCAATAAAGAGTGAAAAACACTCCCTTGCAACGATGCTGCTAATTCTAATAAGGTCACTGTTGGCCAATAAATGCTGCTTTCTCTGCTCGATTTCTTCTCATTCCTTAGAGTTCTCACCCCCACACACATACACGTACACATACAATCTCCCCCCCCCCCCCCCCCGCCACTATAAAAAGCCATCATTTGTATATATTTTAGCACATGTCTCCACCCTTCCTATGTAGAGAAGATGTATAGCTGTACTGGAAAATGCAAGATCTTATGTTTGAATAGTTTTCTTTGTTAGTATTTTTGAACAAGGGTTTGTTTATCGTTACTGTTGGAACCCACAGGACATTTGTTTTCAACTATTACATTAAATATGTAGACTGGGGGCAGCAGGCACTACAGAAGGAATGTCTGCAGGTAATCTATTAATGTATCATTGGTGATGCTACACCTGGTCATGGCTACTGGATTTGATATCGTTACTGCAGTCCAGTCTGGACCTTCCCTGTCCATCTCCCTACATGGAAGGATTAGGCTTTCTATAATAAAAGTTCTGGTAGTAAGACTCTTTGAAAGGTATCAGTTGAACAAGGGCCAAGTACAGGTCAAATTTAGCAATTCAAGTCTAATGACTCTCTTAATAGCCAACTTCCCCTGAAGTTCAAGTAATCTTATTAACTTGTAATGACTTAAGTGCAAATTTCAGCTTCTTCAAGCAGTAACATTAAAAATGTTGAGAAAAATCTAAATGTCATGAGTGGTGTTGCACAGATGCATGCTATAAATTTAAATGCCAACTTAAATTTCTGTTGCACTTTCAACTTGTGTCTTTTTAAAATTGGACGTTGTTACCCAGTTTCTAATCATTTGAAATATTAATGATTCAGTATGAATAAAGGCATGTATTCACTTAGAGTCGACAATATAAGTGCACATTCAGTCTCACAAACTGAATTAAATTAATCTGTGAGGCTGTCATTGAATATGTAGTTAGCAACAAGTGAAACAAAGTTTATTTTATACTTTGTGTTTTATATTTCATTATTTACTGACCCACCATAAGGGCTCTTGGAGCACAGTGGTAGTGTCCCTACCTTTGAGCTAGAAGACCCAGGTTCAAGTCTGACCTGCTACAGAGGTATGCTGTACATTGATAAAAACAGACATGTGCTCTGACCTAAATTAATATGTAAATAGATCGCCTATATAGACCCTGGTGAATCCAGCAATTGATCCTCCTTTTGCATACGCAAAATGAAATTAAAAGTCAAAATATTAACACTTTTCACCATATCTCAGTACGTGACAACATTAAACCAAACTCATTGCCAAAGTGGAAGCCACCTTTTGTCAAGTGTTTTAAATCAAAACTGTGTTCCCCTTTGAAAATACTCCGAATACTTATTATGAATAATCTTTTAATGTTGGACATAAGTAATAGGAGCAGGAGCAGGAGTAGGTTGTTTGGTCCCTTGACCCTGCTCTGTTAATCAGTAGGATCATAGCTGATCCAACATTCCTCATATCCACTGTGTTGCCCTTTAGCCATTATCCCTCATTCCCATACTGACTAAGAATCTATGTCTATAAGATCTTTGGCTAAACCGTCTTTAGTTGCAAAATTGAGGTGTGCTTAGTTGCGGTAGAACAGGATCAAGGGACTGAATGGTCTACTCCTGATCCTCTATTTGCTTGACTGGAAATAGCATGAGAAATAATGCCTAACTTAAGGTTATGTGTGTTGTGTTGCAACTTTAAATTCAGCAGTCAAATCCATTTGTCACCATATCTGCTCCTGGTAGCCGAAATTAGTGTAATTTGAGAAATGGAGCCTTGTTTTAAGAACCTCAGTTTAACTTGACATTTTCACTTTTCTTAGATCGATATGGGCTTGGACAAGCTGGTCGATTGCCTCCTACAGTAAATGCCATGAGGGTTCTCAACACAAGCACAGAGGTGGAGGCTGCTGTTGCAGATGCCTTGGTAATAAACAATTGAATAGCTAAGTGTAGAAACGAAACAAAAGTTCAGCCTTACAAAGTATACTTTTTTGAAATGTAATTGTTTACTTCTTTTTCAGAAAGATGGACCTCAGCTGATTACCTTTTCAATATTTTTACGTTGAATTATTATTGCATACAGTTGTGATTTGATAGTTTTACATTCCTGCATCGTGAAATTTTGAGACTCAGTTGTCTTGATGTTCTCTCTTCATGCCACCCCCTCAAAAAAATGCTACCACTGCAGTCAGTGTTTCCTAAGGTTGTTAACCCATTTTCAGTGCACATTAAGCAGCCAAATCTAGTCGAGTGCTCAGGTTTATCTTCATTCATGTGAGTTTAAATAACGCAGGCTGATAGTTCAACAATGGAGCACATTATCACTATACAAATTTATATGATTTATACTTCCTTTCTTCTTCAGATTGCAAATGCATCATTATTTGCACATGGGTTTTCATTTTTGCAATTCCGATGTTAGATGTCTTTCAAACTATCAATGATACTGCTTTCCTTTTCTCGGAGGCAGTAGTTGATTTTTCTGTGAAATTGTCTTACTGTGACAGCAGTTAATTTCTAGTTCTCTTTTGGTCCATCTTTTCTTTCTTTTTGTCTTTGCTTCCTAATACATTCCTTTGATCTCATCTACTTGTCTTGCTATCTTTTCTCCTTATCCTATATGACATCCTTGCTCTTGCTTTCTCTTCCTTACTCTGTCCCAAGCTAAAAATCTCAACGCCAGGCTATAGTTCAACAGGTTTATTTGGAAGCACTAGCTTTCGGAGCGCTGCTCCTTCATCATTCTCCACAACCACCTGATGAAGGAGCAGCGCTCCGAAAGCTAGTGTTTCCAAATAAATCTGTCGCACTATAACCTGGTGTTGTGTGATTTTTAACTTTGTATACCCCCGTCCAACACTGACGTCTCCAAGTCATTACTCTGTCCCCACATGCGAGAACCTGAGGGGGAGTTTCAGAGCATCAAAGGTGTTGGCAGGTCCTGACCTTCCATTTAAATAAAATTAAAATTTATTTTTGCCTGGCATTAGTTTCTATTGTTGAATGGTACCAAGCAGAGGTACAGTCAGCTCATTGCCTTGAGTTTTGATTTTCCAGGTCTCTCACTTTGAGCACGTTATTGAAGTATGGTTACGATATCAGTAATTGGTTTTGTTTCTTATCTATCATTAGCCTGTACAAAGGCAAGATAAATCTTGGTCACCCTCTGCCGTATTCATGCCATTTGTTGATATGATAGCAGGATTTTGTTACATCCCTTACACCCATTTATTTAAACTTCTCTGAAAGTAAGCAACTCAGTCATTTTTCAAGTGCTTTATCCGTTTTGTGTTTGACATACTTTAATGAATTCATCAATCTGTTGTAAAAATATGCGATTATTCTTCTTTTGACATAATTCTTTGTACTTTCTCCCCATAAAAATTGTTGTGCTGCAAACAGCTGTTAGGAGACTCCAGGACTAAGGTAGTGCTGCTTTTTGATCCTGTTTTCTTCCAATCATTCTGTTATTTCTTTACTATTTTATGCTTTCAGACCCTTAGAATAAATACATACAAATAACAGATCAGAGGTACATTTCATTATAGAGTTGTGGATGTCTTTGACTGCATTGCTATGTTGTTGTTATGTTACAGAACTTTGAAACCTCAACCAGTGAGGCTTTTGAGCCTTATTGAGATGCTTGGTAACAATTGAGTCATGAGTTAATTAGACATTTACTGCTGTGAACAAATCAGCCGCAAATGAGTGATTCCAAAGGGGGAGTTGGATTTTCAAAGTACACAGTTTCTTCACCTCTTAGGTTTATGTTTAAATTCAACCCAGTTTGGGTTGAGGGAAATTTCTTTTGTCATCACTTTGAATCCAATTAGAATTTAGGTTGGCTGATATTGGCCCAGTCCTTAAAGTAAAAGCGGAAAATATGGAAACATGCATAGCAGCTTAGAACAACCAAGTGAATGTTTCTGATGTGGATCCATCTTTAAAAGCTGTTTTAAAGAAGGCTGTACATGAGTCGTCACTTTACCTGTTCCCTCCTTAATCCTCATCCTTCTGCTGTTTATTTTCAGAGTCTTGCTTTTGTTTTTAAAAAGTGCAGATACTGAAAATCTGAATTATTTTCCTTTTTGGTGGTCCTTAATGCAAATGGATCCAAAGCAGAAAATGGTCTATTGATAATCTATTTAGTTTTCAGCATAAATATTCATAACATTAATGTAAATCAAAGAAATATTAATGCAAGAAGAGACATTCCACACTTTATTTTTCGTATCGAAAGATCTATTGTTTTATGTATTGCAGCATGCTTCCGTTTTTTTAAATATATAAAGTATGGCATTAAGTATGTTCAATAATTCTAATTCAATAGGTGAAGGAATGGAGTTAATTTTCCCTCCAGACAGGTTCGATTAGAGAGATGTGTTGGAATTGGGACGATTTTATACCTGAAAGCAACAAAATGCTGGAAATCATAGTAGGTCAGGCAGCATCCAGGGAGAGAAAGAGCAAGCTAATGTTTTGAGTCTAGATGATTTTTCAGAGCTCTGATGAAGAGTTATCTAGTCTCCAAACATTAGCTTGCTCTCTCTCCATGGATGTTGCCTGACCTGCTATGATCTCCAGCATTTGTTTTCAGTACAGATTCCAGCACCTCCAGTAACTTACTCCTACTTGTTTTTTACCTGCCTGGTTTTGCAGACAATAAAATTAGCCTGATAGTTAGTGGATCCATTCCCACTGAGTGGGTTAAGTTAAAATGGTTCCAAAAAAGTTCTGGCAATGTAACATTCATTTTTGTAAAACTCTGTTCCAAAAACAAGTATCAAAGTTTGAAGCTATGCATTCAGATAGTCTATTGAAGATTTGCTAAATACTATAGTATGAAGATTGCCAGAAGTAATGATGGGGTTGTGACTTCCACATATTCATATAACACACCTATAATTGCTGTAGGACTGTATTCTAGGCAAAATGTGCCCCTGGGTGTTGATGTTTTAATTATTTTGTATGTGTTTTCAGAGTTTTTTTTAAACTAAGATGTCAGTTTTGAATGCACAGTACTTTTTTTCACATTTGAATGCTGTTATGACTTAACTGGATCTGAGGTTGTGTGTGCAAATGATCTGTTTTTGAGATGGGAAATGTCTTTGTCTAAATTGAGGGAGTAAGCAGGGCTTCTGTGGAATCATTGACTGGGCCGAAAAGTGTATCACAGTTGCAGGTGTGCTCATAGAGAAAATTAGCACTTGGGAGTTTCATTTTTGCCTAATCAGAAGATGTGACGATAGCCCTGCAGTGGATGTAGTGTGCAAGAATGTCAAGAAAGCTTTTGACAAAGTATCAAATAGGAGATTGCTAGAGAAGGTCAGGAATACGATCCAGATCATGCTGTCATGGCTAAGGGACTGCATAGGTGGGATGGCAGTAATTAGTAATGAAGTCATTTTCCCTATAATGGGGTGGGCTGAAATTTCTGTACAAGTGTCAGAGTAAAGGACATCACACAGCAGGTGCGAACAATTTGGAGGGAGAAGGGGTGTGAGCACGACCTTTTTGCATGCTAATGTTATATGGCCTAAATAATAAGCATCTCTATGGTCACACATTCAGGAGCTAGAGAAACAAGTTTATATTTGAATGAAGTAATCTGTAGATTGCTCCCAATTCCATGTGTCAGTGAGAGTAGAAACCAGAAGATGGGTGGGATCAATATGTGGCCTCTAATATGGCTCAGGAAGGCAGGCTTCAGATTCTTTAGGCATTAGGACCAGCTGATCTAGTTAAAAAGGATAGGTTGTCCCTCAACATGACTGGACCTGAAGTTCCCATGTGGAGGTTCACTGGTATGGATGAAGAGTATTTGAACTAAATTAGCATGAGGTGTATAAAAATGGAAAAGATGAGTAAGGTGCCTAAAGTGAGACTTGGATAAAACTGCCGAAAGAAGCATTGCAATCATACCCAAAAGGAGTTGACTAACACAGACAGAGAGGAAACAACTGCAGATTTAAAATTTCTGTACATAAATGTACAGTGTAGTGAATAAGATTGGTAAGTTACAATTGCCTTTTGGGAATATAATCTGATGACAATAATATAGCTTTAACGTAGTGAGAACCAGTGCTTAATATTCAATGGTACAAAGTGTGCAGAAGAATACAGAAGGGGAAAAACAAAGTCAGTGTGTGACAGGACAGGTGGGAGAATGATATTGTGATGGAAAGAGAGAATGTCGTTGATAAGGACAGAATCTGTTTGGTTAAAATTGAGAAATAAGAAAGGCATTATCATACTGCAGGACTATTAGCTTCCAAATTATGGAGAGTGAGGGAAGGAGACAGAAAAGTAAATCTTTAAGGAAATCACAGACATGCAAAGACTTTAGAATGGTAACGTTGGGGAATATTAATTACCTGAATGTTGAAACGGGCAATGTTAGAGGAAGAGTAAAGAAGAGGGGAAATGCTGAAATATGTTTCGGAGAATTTCTTTGAACATATTCTTGATGCAGCCAAAAAGGCAGCTTTGCATGATCTGTGTTGGGGAACGAAAGGCTCCCAGTGCACACATTGTCTGTGTAGAATATCTGGGTAAGAAAGTGTTCGTAGTATCAGAAGATTTAAGTGAATAATGGTGAAGAGCGTAGAGCCTATTAAAGCAGGACTTTTAAACAGGGAGAAAGTGATAACATAGAAAGTTTGTGGTAGGGTAGAAGTCAGGAGAGATTAAATAATAAAAGGAATGATGGTGCAAGGCAAAAGTGATGTGTCAAGGAAATACACAAAAAAGAAGTCTGAAAGTGGTAGCAACGATTGTCATTACTCATGGTTGCTGTCTGAAAACATTTAAGAGCAGTGGTTATGATGTGAAATAGTTGAACATTTCAGGTGAAAGATGAGCTTGTTGTTTCTTTGAGCTTCAGTTGAACTTCATTTGGAGAATGGAGACACAGAGCTGAGTTAAACTGAGTGATGTGAGTCATTAAAATACTGATGATAACTGGTTGTGTTGAATAGACTGTTTTTGTTATGTAAGCTGCTTTTATTTACAATATCTATTTTGATGTCAGCTCATAACATGAGCTAAACAATGGAAGATGATTCATATTGATAAAACTTTGTGAAACATAGCTTTCTTGAAAACCTGTTCGAGGATTCATTTATATCTATCCAGATTTTTTTTGCAACTGAAGCTAAGATATTGTCTCCTTTGAAGTAGTGCATTTAAGAAAGAACTTTTTTCCTGAATACTATTTAAATTAAATGTCAAACTTCAAACAGGGTTTTAATTTTTTTGTTGAAAGCATGAAACAATAAATTTTAGCCAAGATGTTGTTTTGCTCACGTACATGGGTTTGTGAACGTAGGTTAGGAAGAAAAGCAAGTGAATTAGTGAAAAGTAGTGATTGTAATACTTTCATAATCACCTCATTTTGGTTTACAAATGTAAAATCTGTGGGGGTGACAGTTATTTTTATTATAAAATAATCCCAATCGGGCATGTTTGCATTTATATGTCACATGATTGTGTTGTTCCAATTTTTTGAACGATTTTCCTGAAGTGGTGTTAAGCTTAGCTTTTCTTTTGAAGAAATAAAATGATCATTTTGAACACGTTTTAAACATCTACAAATTCACAAAATGTATAAACATGCATTTCGATTTTGTTTGCGGTTAATAAAACAATGCTTTATTTTCACTTTTAGAAAAAACCCGTGAGAAGGCGATATGAGCCGTATGGGATGTACTCTGATGACGATGCGAACAGTGATGCATCTAGCGCTTGTTCAGAGCGGTCATATGGCTCCAGAAATGGAGGCATTCCACACTACCTGCGTCAAACAGAGGATGTGGCTGAGGTCTTAAACCACTGTGCTAGTTCAAATTGGTCTGAGAGAAAAGAGGGACTTGTCGGCCTTCAAAATCTGTTGAAAAGTCAGAGGACATTAAGGTGAGGTCCTATAAAATGTACTATCATGTTGCAGAATTCTTTCAACTTACTTTTCAAACTATTCAGTTATTTTCATAGCTTGTGTTAAAATAATTCGCTGTAGTAAATTAATTCTTCTCAGTTTGGCACTATCACCATGTATCCAGAAGTAGAGGTAATGTAATAAGTTAAAATTGATTTGAAATTTGGGGTTTTCCAGTCTTCAGGCTTAATGTTAGCCTTCACTAATTTAAAATATGTTTGTATTCTTAATTGGATCAAAAAAAACTTCAGTACAAACGTTTGAATTTATCAAGGTGGAATTTTGGAACTGAGTTGTTAGTTAAAATTAGATCAGTTAAGTTGCATATACATCAAACACTTCACCCATAGCTTTAAAATATAAATTAGGTAATTGACTTTACTCTTGAGCTGTACAAAATTTCCCAATTAAAGAAAACAAGATATACGTGTACCTTCAAGCACTATATTTTGATTGGAAAATTGCTGTAGTGACTCCCTTGTTCAAGAAAGGATCAAGACAAAAAATGGAAAATTAGCTAACCTTGAGTGTAGGTAAAATTCTAGAATCTATCATTAAGGATGAGATTTTGTTGTTAAGAAGTATAGGGTTGAATTAGAACAAGTCAGCATGGATTTAGTAAGGGGAGATTGTGCCTGACAAACCTGTTCGAATTCTTTGAAGAGGTCGCAAGTAGGTTAGACCCGGGAAACCCAGTGGATGTTATCTATCTCGACTTCCAAAAGGCCTTTGATAAGGTGCCTCATGGGAGGCCGCTGAGTAAGGTGAGGGCCCATGGTGTTCGAGGTGAATGACTGGCATGGGTTGGGGATTAGCTGTCTGACAGATGGCAGACAGTTGGGATAAAAGGTTCTTTTCTGGAATGGCAGCTGGTGACAAGTGGGGTCCCACAGGGTTCAGTGTTGGGGCTGCAGCTGTTCACTTTATATATAAATGATCTGTTTGAAGAGACTGGGGGCATTCTGGAAAAGTTTGCAGATGATATAAAGTTAGGTGGACAGGCAGGTAGTTCTGAGGAGGTGAGGAGGCTACAGAAAGATTTAGAAGTTTAGGAGAATGGTCCAAGAAATGGCTGCTAAAATTCAATGTAAGCAAATGCAAGGTCATGCACTTTGGAAAAAAGAACACAGGCATGGAATCATTTATAAATGGTGAGAAAATTTATAAAGCCAAATACAAAGGGATCTGGAAGTGCTCGTACAGGATTCCCTAAAGGTTGACTTGCAGGTTGAGTCTGTGGTTAAGAAAGCAAATGTAATGTTGTCATTTATCTCAAGAGGGTTGGAATGTAAAAGCAGTGATGTGCTACTGAGACTGTATAAAGCACTGGTTAGGCCCCTTTTAGATACTGTGTCCAGTTTTGAGCCCCACACCTCAGGAAGGACATTATGGCGCTGAAGCGTGTCCAGCAGAGATTCACATGAAT
This sequence comes from Hemiscyllium ocellatum, assembly GCF_020745735.1. Classification (NCBI taxonomy): domain Eukaryota; kingdom Metazoa; phylum Chordata; class Chondrichthyes; order Orectolobiformes; family Hemiscylliidae; genus Hemiscyllium; species Hemiscyllium ocellatum. Next base: position 23,361,974 of record NC_083407.1, on the reverse strand, counting down.
GCCCCCTGGAACGGTAGACCTAACATATGATGAACGGCTGAGGATCCTGGGATTGTATTCATTAGAGTTTAGAAGGCTGAGGGGAGATCTGTTAGAAACTTAGAAGATAGTACATGGTTTAGAAAGGGTGGATGCTGGGAATTTGTTTCTGTCAGGCAGGGATACTAGGACCTATGGGCACAGCCTTAGAATTAGAGGGTGCCAACTTAGAATGGAAATGAGGAGACATCTCTTCAGGCAGAGGTTGGTGGGCCTGTGGAATTTATTACCACGGAGCGTTGTGGAGGCCGGGACTTTAAATTCTTAATCTCACAAGGAGTTAAAGGGATATGGGAGAGTGCGGATAAGTGGTGTTGAAATGCCCATCAGCCATGATCGAATGGTGGAGTGGACTCGATGGGCCGAATGGCGGTACTTCCACTCCTATCTCTTATGGTCTTATGGTCTAAATGCGGATGAAGGTCATATAAACTGGCAACTACAAATTAAAATTATCCTGTTCCGACTATGTTAAAACATTTTAATAACAGGCAGAATTTTATTTATTTTTCCATTGCTGTAATTTGTATGTCTAGAAAGAAAGTAAGTTATCAACCACCTGACTTCATCTAATGTGACAATACTATGTTTTTAATAAACATATTTTGTATTCGTTTATAGCCGAGTTGAATTGAAACGATTGTGTGAGATTTTCACTCGTATGTTTGCAGATCCTCATAGCAAGGTAACTTCTAGTTGAATGGCATTCATGAAAACAACTTTCTGCATGTACATATAAATAACTCTGTTTGGTGTGAATGCATGCAACATTTTAAGTATTTGTTTACATTGGACCATATATGGAAGATTGTCTCAAAAATGTGCTGTGTTTTTAATTACTTGATTAGAGCTATGCAGGGCATTTGTAAATATAGACTATATGAAGAATTAGTCATCAGAAAACATACAATTTTGGGGCGGCATGGTGGCACAGTGGTTCGCATTGCTGCCTCACAGCACCAGAGACCTGGGTTCAATTCCCGCCTCCGTGTGGAGTTTGCACATTCTCCCTGTGTCTATGTGGGTTTCCTCTGGGTGCTCCGGTTTCCTCCCACAGTCCAAAAAAAATTCCGGTTAGGTGAATTGGCCATGCTAAATTGCCCGTATTGTTAGGTGAGGGGGCAAATGTAGGGGAATGGGTCTGGGTGGGTTTCTCTTGGGAGGGTCGGTGTGGACTTGTTGGGCCGAAGGGCCTGTTTCCACACTGTAAGTAATCTAATCAATTTTTAAAAGATGTGTTCTTTAAAATCAACATGCATATTTTCCAGTAAGGATTTGATTTTTCAAAATTCTTTTAGTTAGTAATCCCTATACAATTGTAACCTACCTCTTCTAACCTGCAGCAGTAGAAAAGAACCTATTAAGCTAATTTTGAAATGTAACTTCCTAAAATGGTTTTGTGTAAACCCTAGTCCAAGTGATAACCTATTTGATGAATGTTGATGAAGTAAGCAATTACTTAATTGTACTGGAAGTTAAATAACAAGAAATTATTAAAATGATATACTCTAATTTCTACTTTGGAATGGAGTGAGCATGGGAGTTTGTTTGTAATTTGTTTGTAATTTGCTTAGCTTTGTCCAAAAGCCTGTGTTTTATGAAATGATTACTGAACGTTAGTAACCATTGCAAAGCACTGTTGCTTTTAAGCCTACTGCATTAATCAATAATTTGTTTTCTTGCATGTCCTGTCCTTTGTTGGAACTCACAACAGAGAGTAAGTGTTGTTTTTACTGTTTATCACAAACTAACAAATAATGAGGCTATTGAAAAATACTTTCTTATTTGCTGAGGAAGTTTGTTTCAAACACTATTGCAAAGCTAAATCTCAATTACTGGAGTAGCTGCTGAAAGTTTAAAATGTGGCATCCTTTATATTTAAGAAGAAATAATACAAATACCTTATTCTGACCACTCAAGCTAAGTTGCAAGATATCATATGAAAGTTTTAAAAATATAGTGTCAGAAGAATGAAATAAAATGAGCACTGTTAACTCAATCTAGTTTCAAGTAATATTTGGTCAGATTTGCTTTTTTATTCCACCAAGAATTCTCATATAAAACACAAAATCTTCGTTATTTATTCCTGCAGGGACTACCCATAACATGCCTCTGGAGACTATCTTTAATTCCACTTTGTTCCATCCTTTCTTGGGGATAAGACTTGAGATCAAGACCTCTTAACTGTAGATGCCTCAGTCCTTTTACTCTGGTTACTTATCTCATGCTTCCACATTACTTCAGCTGGTTTCTTTCTTTTGTAATCAGACAATGTGTTTCCCCTGTAAATTCTCCTACTGGTGTCAAATCAAGCAATTTTTCAAATAAGATTTGAAGCTGTAATTAAGCCTTGCCCATCTCAGCACATGCTCAGTATTGAAGTCAGTGTTTTTTTTTCTCCGCCTACAGTGCATGTCTTATCTGTCGTTTACTTCGACGGTGTTCCCTTAGTGTAATGCGAACACGATAGGTTTAAATTGCAATTAACCTTTCCAGCAGGTACCCAGATAAATTGAAAGGAGAAGACCTACTCAAATACCACCCATGATGATATAGCCGGCTGTGAACTTTGTTGAAACTGATCTTTCAGTTCATTATCCCTCATTTGCTATTTCTTTGATCTGGTGAGGTAAATAGATTGTATACCCCCTTGTAAGTTTTCAAAGTATGTTAAATGTTTTTAAACAAATTTAGCTCGACCTCCAAGACAAAAACATCACCACACTTCTTTGCAAGCATTGTGTAGGCATTTTGTGAATCATTCTTCAGCTAGCTAGTTTTGCCAACTATTTTGTCATGATTTGGAGATGCCAGTGTTGGACTGGTGTGGACAAAGTTAAAAGTCACACAACACCAGGTTATCGTACAACAGGTTTATTTGGAAGCACTAGCTTTCGGAGTGCTGCTCTTTCAGGTGATTGTGGACAATTCTTATTCTGAAAGCTACTGCTTCCAAATAAACCTGTTTGACCATAACCTGGTGTTGTATGATTTTTAACTTTACTATTTTGTAACTCTGTCTCTTATCCTTTTAACATATAACTGTGAAGTTAGATTCTAAAGTATGTGAACTAGATATCTGCAACAGCAGGATGCATGTATTCTGCCATTAAATATTAGTTCACTGAAAATAGTTTGCTGAAGGCTATTTTTCAGAATGTTACAAGTGGGATTTAGTGAGTATTGCTTGACTTTTTTTGTTGAATTAGCATTTATGCGCAAAATTGATATTGCATCAGTTTCGAAATAGTTCGGGAGCAGTGACAGAAACTGTGCAATTTGAAGTCTTGTTGCTATTTTATTTCATGACATGAACAAAGCTGATTTTCACCAGGTGGGAGCAAGGTAATTTGTGTTCCTAACACATTGGAATCCTTAGCTTTTTTAAAAAACAAACTCATTCTCTACAAAATCTGAAAGTTTCTATAAATTCTAAAGACAAGAGCTGTACTTGAATTAGGGCAGTGGTGGTGTATTGCTGTCATTGGTTTTGTAAACCAGAGCACAGGCTAATGTTCTCCAAACCTGGATTTAAATCCCATTGCAGCAGAGAGTGTATTTTGAAATCAGTAAAAATCTGGAATTAAAAACTAGTTTAATGATGACTATGTAACTACCCATAAATTGTTGTAATAATTGATCTGGTTCACGAATGTAATTTGGGGACGTAAATCTGCCAGCCTTACCTGACCTGACCTATGTTTGACTTCAGATCAACAGCAGAAGTAGTGCTGGAGACTCTTAACTGCCCTCTGGACATTTCAGGGTGATTATAAATGCTGGCCTAGCCAGAAAGATCCACTTCCAATGGACGCATTCTTAAAAACACACTGTCCTCATCCCTTAAATGGAGTTTCAATGGAGTGAACTGCATCTGGACCATATGGTGTTAAAGTTTTTATTTAAAATTCATATAGCTAATAAGTAATGTAATCAAAATTGTAGAATAGCGTTTTTCAATTTTATGTCCAGTCATCTGTCTAGGTATGCTTTGTTTCAGTGGACATTACTTTATTTCATTCACCTTCAATACAAATTAATTGTGTATAAGAAAAGGGAATGATATTTGCAAGGTGGTTTCTGCAGATTGCTTGTTTATTTACAGTGTCAAATGAATTTCTTGTTGGTTGGTATTCTATTGCCCTCAACAAAAAATATAAATACATCCTCCTTTTTCAGGTATTCAGCATGTTTTTGGAAACTTTAGTAGATTTCATCATTATCCACAAGGAAGACCTCCAGGATTGGCTGTTTGTGCTCCTGACTCAGCTTTTAAAGAAGATGGGTGCAGATTTATTAGGTTCTGTACAGGCCAAGGTTCAGAAGGCACTAGATGTTACCAGGTCAGACAAGGAGCAAGCAGTTTCTTGTAACTTTTAGTTGTATGTAATATTTTTCTGGGTATACTTTCTCATAATGGTGTTTGACATGGTGGTATTATGAAATAAGAATAGATGTGGTCTTTGGTCAAGCCTGCTCTACCTTCAAAACTATCTTCTACCTCAACTCCATCTTTTCACACTTGCCTCCTATTCATAAGTTTCTTTGTAGTTCAAAAATGTCTCAGTCTCTATCTTGAATGTACTCAATGACTGAGCATTCATGGCTTTCTAGAAGGAAAAATGGCAAGATTCACAATGCTTTTGAATGAAGTAATTTGTCATTGTCACACTCTTTCCTGATTCTTGAAGCAGTCTGCTTCTCTTAAAATTCATCGCAATGCATAAGTTCAGTAAAGATCTTGACTGAGCATCTCCTTTGATTGTACGTTTCAACAGATGGCTACCAGCCAAGAATGAATTGCAATTGTAATGTAGTCTGGTGCCATCTGAGATGAGTTAACTGCACTCCCAGTGCTGAGGGTGAATCATCAAAACAAAATTATCTTCAGATTATTTTCAATATTTGAGTCAAATATTTATAGAATATTTATCGATTTTGTCTGACAAACAAACATGTTAGACTATTATATCCTATGCATTCACGTTTCAATCATTCATGTATAATCAAGAGCAATAATGTCTTAACTTCCTTGCTTTATTTCAATGTTATCAATTCTCTCCTGGCCAGAGCATACCCTTTAATTAATGCAACTAGTAATAAACTCCTGTCATTATCACATTGCTGTTTTTTATCACTATGAAAGCATTTTGTTGCTATGAAGTCTTAATAAAGAAACAAACCTGGACAAACTCATGATATCGACTTAGGCACTCAAAAAGACAGAATCAAAAAGAGCCCTATCGACCCTGCAAAATCCTCTTTTCTAATGGGCCAACGGGCTGAGAAGTGGCAGATGGAGTTTAATTCAGATAAATGCGAGGTGCTGCATTTTGGGAAAGCAAATCTTAGCAGGATTTATGCACTTAACGGTAAGGTCCTAGGGAGTGTTGCTGAACAAAGAGACCTTGGAGTGCAGGTTCATAGCTCCTTGAAAGTGGAGTCACAGGTAGATAGGATAGTGAAGAAGGCATTTGGTATGCTTTCCTTTATGGGTCAGAGTATTGAGTACAGGAGTTGGGAGGTCATGTTGCGGCTGTACAGTTCATTGGTTAGGCCACTGTTGGAATATTGCGTGCAATTCTGGTCTCCTTCCTGTCAGAAAGATGTTGTGAGACTTGAAAGGAAAAGATTTACAAGGATGTTGCCAGAGTTGGAGGGTCTGAGCTACAGGGAGAGGCTGAACAGGTTTGGGCTGTTTTCCCTGGAGCGTTGGAGGCTGAGGGGTAACCTTATAGAGGTTTACAAAATTATGAGGGGCATGGATAGGATAAATAGGCAAAGTCTTTTCCGTAGGGTTGCGGAGCCCAGAACTAGAGGGCATAGGTTTAGGATGAGAGGGGAAAGATATAAAAGAGATCTAAGGGGCAACTTTTTCACGCAGAGGGTGGTACATGTATGGAATGAGCTGCCAGAGGAAGTGGTGGAGGCTGGTACAATTGCAACATTTAAGAGGCGTTTGGATGGGTATGTGAATAGGAAGGGTTTGGAGGGATATGGGCCGGGTGCTGGCAGGTGGGACTAGATTGCTTTGGGATATCTGGTCTGTTTCCATGCTGTACATCTCTATGACTCTATCTGGGATCTGGTCCCAAAATAGGAAGATCTGTCTTGCAAACTAGTCAATCAACAGCTTGACATAGTCATGTTCATAGAATCGTACCTTACACACACTGTCCCAGACATCACTATTACTATTCCTGGATATATCCTGTCCCACAGGCAGTACTGACCTAGCAGAAGTGGCAGCACAGTCAGGAGGGAGTTGCCCTGGGAGTCCTCAACATTGACTCTCGATCCTGTGAACTCTCATGGACAAGGAAGGCACCTGCTGATTACCACGTACCATCCTCCCTCGACTGATGAATCAGTACATCTCCATATTGAACGACACTTGGAGGAAACTGAGAGTAACAAGGACACAACATCTGCTCTGGGTGGGGGATTCCAAAGTCACTACTGAGAGTGGCTCAGCAGTAGCACTGATGATCAAGCTGATTGGATTCTGAAGGGATATCTGCAGCATGTAGTGAAGTAACTAATGAGGGATAAACATACTTGACCTCATCCTTACCAGTCTCCTGGCTGCAGATGCATCTGTCTAGTCTAGGACTGTTGTGGTAAGAGTGACCATCAGACAATCCTTGTGGAGACAGTCCCACCTTCACGTTAAGAATACCCTCCATCATGTTGTGTGACGTGATTGCCATTCTAAATGGGACAGACTCGAACAGATGTCACAAGTTAATACTGGATGTTCATGAGGTGCTGTGGGCCATCAGCAGCAGCAGAATTGTATTCCAGTACAACCTGCAATCATGGCCAAGAGCATCTCCCACTTGACCATTACCCTCAAGCCAGGGGTTCAACCCTGGTCAGCAGAGATTGCGGGAGGGCGTGCAGGAAGCAGTTCCAGGCATGTCTGAAAATGAGGTATTAACACAGTGAAGCTACTAAACAGGACTACTTGCATGTCAAACACCATAAACAGCAAGTGATTGACAGGGCAAACCAAAACGACCAATTAGTATCATAGGATCCCTACAGTGTAGAAAGAGGCCATTTCGCCCAACAAGTCCGCACCAACCCTCAGAAGAGTATCCCAACCAGACATGTTCCCCTATCCTATTACTCTACATTTCCCTTGATTAATGCACTGAACCTACAAACCCCTGAACATTATGGGCAATTTAGCATGGCCATCCACCTAACATTGTTGGATTTTGGGAGGAACCAGAGCACCCAGAGGAAACCCACGCAAACACTGAGAGAATGTGCAAACTCCACACAGACAGTCACCTGAGGGTGGAATCTAACCCGGGCCCCTGTAGCAGCAGTGAAAACCATTGAGCCTGATTAGGTTTAAGCTCTTCAGTCTGCCACGTCCAGTCATAAATAGTGGCGGACAATGAAACAACTCTCTGGAGGAGGCAACTCCAATAATATCCCCATTCCCAGTGATGGAAGAGCCCAGCACATCAGTGCAAACGCTGAGGCTGAAACATCTGCAGCAATCTTCAGTTGAGTGGATGATCCACTTTTGCCTCCCCCAGTGCTTCCCAGCATAATACATCTACATCTAACTTCATTCGTTTCATGTATCAAGAAATGGTTGGAGTCACTATACTGCAAAGGCTAGCAGCCATAACAACAGTCCATCAATAAAACTGAAGACTTGGGCTCCAGAACCTTCCACTCCATTAACAAAGCTCTTTCAGTACAGGTACAGCACTGGCATCTACCTGACATTGTGGCAAATTGGCCAGATAGGTCCTGTACGCACAAAGCAGAAAATATCCGACACAGCAACTTACCACACCAGTCAAGTGATGGAAGTATTCCTTCCTGTTCCTTCACTGTCTCTGGCTGAAAATCCAAAATCCCTCCCAAATAGTGTTGTGGGTCAACATACAATACATGGACTGCAGTGGTTCAAGAGACAGTTCTGTGCCACCACCTCGAGGGCAACAAGGGACAGGTAACAAATGCTGGACTAGCCAGCAATGCCCACAAATGAATATTTGTTTTTCAAAACAGCAAGGTAGATGCTATACTGTGTTGCAACAAAGAGTGAGAGCAAGGTTTTCCCTTTGAAGTGGGAATTGAGTTAGAGGGATTTCATATCATCCTGATCCTGCCCCCAGTTTGATAGATGCCACTCCTGCTTTTCCAACCTCCCGAAGCAAGCCTAAGGCAAGTAGGTTAGGAGGCTTACCTCAGTTTGCTGGACAATTGATCCAGTTCTGTACATCAACATTAGATACTGTACTGTTTGCCCTCACACCTAAACGGAGGTGCGGTAAGAGGGAAACAGCAAAATGAAAGGGTTTTTGAATTAGAAAATGAATGATAAAAGGGATGAGGGTGAAAGGCAAAATAATATAAAAGTTGCGTTTTAAAGTTTTTAAAAAGATTTGTTGCTATTTTTAATTTTATGTAGGAGTATTTTGATATATAAATGCTAACCAGTCACAGAATATTAAATTATGAATTATGAAATTCTAACTCCTTTTCTTTGCTTGCAGAGAGTCCTTCCCATTTGATCAGCAATTCAATATTCTTATGCGTTTTATAGTGGATCAAACACAAACACCTAACCTCAAGGTTGGTTTAAAAACATTCAATGCTATGCTAGATAAATACTGGAAAAACATCTTGAATTAATGTACAATCCTACTTAAAAAATAATAGCAACTGAAACTTTTGAACTAGCTGAAAAGAAGAGATTCAGAAGATCCAATTCAGATTTGTACATTATACTGAATTATACATTATACATTAGTTCCTACTTAATATACAGTTGTACCATTTCTTGATTTCTGCTAAATGCCAACATAGAGTGTAAGTGGGCATTTGGCTCATCGACTCCACAATGACCCCTAAAGAGGTCCCATCCAGACACACCCTAACCCTGCATTTCCAATAGCTAATCCACCTAGCCTACACACTGAACACTGTGGGCAATTTAGTATCGCCAATCCATTTCATCTGCACGTCTTGGACTGTGGGAAGAAACCTGAGTGCCCAGAGGGGAGAATGTGCAAACTCCACACACAGTTATCCAAGGGTGGAATCGAACCTGGGTCCCTGGTGCTGTGAGGCAGCAGTGCTAACCACTGAGCCACCATGCCACTGCATCATGGAGCAAATTAACTGATGTTTAGCAGAAAGTAACAGATATTTGGATGACCAATCTTTTAAATGAGAAAAGAAAATTGCCATTTAATTTTCTTCTCTCTTGTGATGTAAAGTATTTTCCATTCTACTTGAATCCCTTTGGGAAGTTCTTTTTCATGATATTGGTAGAGGTCTGGGAGCTGATGTCCAACACTATGTAAGCTGGGAAAGATACAGCTTGCAGAGGAGAATTAATAATACTTAATGTAATTTTATAGTTTAACCCAGAATAAATTATATGTAGTTGGAGTGTCATATGTGGAGTGAAGAATTAAAAAAATCTCATCTTTCTGGACTTTGTGTTTACTTGTTCTGTCTAATTAATCCTGTTTCATACTTGCTTGTGATTTGAAAGGTTAAAGTTGCAATCTTGAAATACATTGAGAGGCTGGCAAGGCAGATGGACCCAGTCGATTTTGTTAATTCCAGTGAGACCCGTCTTGCTGTTTCCCGAATCATAACTTGGACAACCGAACCAAAGAGCTCTGATGTGAGAAAGGTGGGTAGTTTAAAATAGCTTAGCTTAGATTTTTTTGTTCAGCTGAAATACTGTATAGTGGGCTATAACCTCCTCCTGTGCTCTATGATTCTGTGAATTAAACTTAGATTTGGTTTCCCACTCTCAATTCCAGCTCTTACTTAAGGGCAATGTTTGTTTGTACCTCAACCTCATGACAGCAGCATAAATCACTGCAAAATATTTGTTTCTTTTTAAGATTACCTTACTGTTTTAATTTTACTGCTCAGTCTGTCACAAAGATTATCCAGATACAGATGGAATTATTGGCCTTTGGCCAATGTAAAACATGATTGTTAAACCATAAAATTAATTTGTTATGAAATTAAGCAATAGTTATTTTAATTGATTTGACCTTTTGGTTACTTAGAAGCCAGGTTTCTCAGTAGGAGTTCCTTAGTAATCACGTACTAGAGCTTTGTGCAGTGATTGGTGCAATTGGTTACTCTGGAATGTGATGTGAAATATCTTCAGTTATCATTCAAGCCTAAAGAAGATTTTAGAAAAGAATTAATGTGTACTCTGTAGAAAAGGAAAGGATTGCTTATTTGCTTTGCTGTAATTTTGAATGTATTTTCTCTTCTTGAGGTCTTTTCTGTTACTATCAACTGGAGAATGCATTTAATGTAGGGCTTAATGGCAAATTAAGTGGAGTTCTTTGCAGAAAATGTCAGGCCACATTTCTGATCAAATGTGGGATATGGTGCATTTAGATTTCAGCAAGTATTTAAATATATTATGAGATGAGCAATTAGCCTTCAAGTTAGGAATGCATGTAATGAAAAAGAAGCTCCCAAGGTAAATTATTTCTTTAAAAAAGTGAAGGATGATGATGAATGGAACTGAGTTGAAATGGCAAGTTTTGCTGTCAAGCTGTCGTGGATCAGGCATAGGACACTCTCTGATTACAGTTTGTGCGCATGATATGGAGCTGGACCAGAAAGGAAGCGCTTTCATTTTGCAGGGGCAAACAAATTAAGGTGAGGACTGTGGTGGGGAAGAGATAAACTAAATAATTTGTGAAAGTAGACAGATGACTGGAAACTTGCAAGATTATAAGACCAAATGTTAGAATAAATAAATGCTTGTGACTGCAGGATACAAAACTATAGGGATCTTGAAGCATTGGCGAAAAGCCCATTGAAACAAACACCACAGTGCAGGACAACAGTAAACAAAATAAATGAAACAGAACATAAATTTCAGAAGGTGATAATAAACTTGTTCAATAACTGATGTCCACACCAGTGGATTACTGTGTAATATTTTGGTCATGGTACAATTTCAAAGATCCAGTCATTGGAGCAAATGCAAAAAGGGAAAGCCAAGTTGATAGCTTAGGAGAATTAATCTACAAAGTGAGATTGAAGAGTTTAGGATTGTCTCATGTTGAAGAAACAGCTTGGACACGTACTTTTTCAACTAATAAGAACCACAACATAAGAGATACTCAGCACCAATTTTTCTATCCTCAAACCCAGGCCTGCAGGCTAATTTTGGAAGGAGGGGAGGCCAATTTGGATTCCGCTAATTTAAACAAAGAATGTCATTGTGTAGAATAGTCTGCCCAGAATGGCAAATTTTGTTAACATTAAAAGATAAATATTTGTGCTACTGGACAGTTGAGAAGTGTTAATTTTTGGAATGCATCATTTGGCTTCATACACTTTTCTGGCCCTCTGACTGCCTCTGTTCTTATTTAGGAGAGAGAAGTGTCAGTCTATTTTTCTCAGTTTGTTTTTTGTAAACCAGCAACTCTGATATACTTCGTAGATGCAATTTAAAATGACTTTGTTGTGAACTTAAATAATTGTTTTGAGGTGATAATTGAAATGAGATGACAAACAATGAACGCTTCGAATAAGGTATCTGCAGAAGACTTGCAAATGAAGTTGCAATGCAGTGTCAACTGGAATGTGGAAAGTTGATTAAAGACAGAAGATAGTGTTTAATGGATGTATTTTGTATCAGAGGAAAGGGCAGAGTGGTGTTTAAACTAGTGCCCTTAAATGCTTGTGTCACATTCACAAGTTTGATTAACTGAACGTAACTTTTAGGTGACTTTGGGTGGATGTAGACAAGTTAGTAGATTGATCAGATCTTACTAGCTGCATGTGTCTTAGGGAAAGGAAAGGGAGATGCATTAAAAATACCTATACTTTAGAATAAATAGAGCACAGATTCTTAAGACTTCAGTAAGAGCGTAAATCAGGAGTAATTATGAAACATATTAGTATAATATGGGGTAAATTTGGTAAAGTTAGAAAAGTTTATGAATTTTGAGAATTTGCCCGTGCAAGCAGAAGCAAAGACTTAAGTTGTTATGATATTGCTTAACAAAGACATTTTAGAAAAGCTTTTCATCTCACTTCACTTCAAAAGAATTCTGTTTTGTTTTAAAGAGATGTCGAAATTGTTTGCTATTGCTGATCCGAGTGTGTCGATCCCAATCTTCGTTTTGCCGTCTAAACTTGGCAACAAAATAGCGTGCATTCACTTCTTGGTTTGCTATGCTCAGTTTTATTTTCGGATGGGTGTCAGAGTCATGCCAAATTCTTTAAAATTCTAGGGTAAGAAGCTTAAACTTCGTAATGAATAACTTTTAATTATAGTAAAGGAGATTAAGAGGAGATCTGATGACCAGTCAATTGAGGGATAAGTTTCAGATCATGAAAAGAACAAATTAATAAGTGGGAGTTTTTTGAGACAGAGGGTTACTGTGAGTTGGGGTTTCCTACCTATTAGTACAATTGCAAGCACAATGCTACATTATTTTAAAAATGTAATTCCTATTTGAAAAGAACATATGAACGTCTAGAAACTTGGGCCAGAAGTATTGTGTGCTGAATTGAGTGATTACCTTGATGAAATTGTACTTTCCTTCTGTAGTGATTTCTGAGAAGGGCAGATCAGATTTTGAGATGTGGGGATTGTTCAAGGAGCAGCTACTGCGTGTCCTCGATAGGTATGTACCAGTCAGGCATGGTGTAAAGGGCCTTGTGAGGCAGCCGTGGTTTAGTAAGGAATTGGAGTCCCTTGTGAAAGGGAAGAAGGCGGCATATGTAAAGATGAGGCGTGAAGGTTCAGTAGGGGCGATTGAGAGTTATAAGGTAGCCAGGAGGGAGCTAAGAGAAGCGAGAAGGGGACATGAAAAGTCTTTAGCTGGTAGGATTAGGGAAAACCCAAAGGCTTTCTATAGGTATGTCAAGAATAAAAGGATGACTAGGGTAGGTATCGGTCCAGTCAAGGATAGTAGTGGGAAGTTGTGTGTGGAGGTGGAGGAGATTGGAGAGACATTAAATCAGTACTTTTCATCAGTATTCACTCAGGAACAGGACACTGTTGCTGATGTGAATATGGAATCACAAATAATTAGAATGGATGCCCTGGAAATATGCAGGGAAGAGGTTTTGGGAATATTGGAAAGGATGAATATAGATAAGTCTCCTGGGCCTGATGGCATTTACCCCAGGATCCTATGGGAAGCTAGGGAGGAGATAGCAGAGCCATTGGCCTGGATTTTTATGTCGTCATTGTCAACGGGAATAGTACCAGAGGACTGGAGGATAGCGAATGTGGTCCCATTGTTCAAGAAAGGGAGTAGGGATAGCCCTAGTAACTATAGGCCAGTGAGTCTGACTTCAGTGGTGGGCAAAGTCTTAGAGAGAATGGTAAGGGATAAGATTTATGAACATCTGGGTAGGAATAACGTGATCAGGGATAGCCAGCATGGTTTTGTGAAGGGCAGGTCGTGCCTCACAAACCTTATTGAGTTCTTTGAGAAGGTGACTAAGGAAGTGGACGAGGGTAAAGCAGTAGATGTTGTGTATATGGATTTTAGTAAGGCGTTCGATAAGGTTCCCCATGGTAGGCTAATGCTAAAACTACGGAGGTATGGCATGGAGGATACATTAGAGGTTTGGATTAGGAATTGGCTGGCTGGAAGGAGACAGAGGGTAGTAGTTGATGGATTATGTTCATCTTGGAGCGCAGTTACTAGCGGTGTACCACAAGGATCTGTTTTGGGACCATTGCTTTTTGTTATCTTTATAAATGATCTAGAGGAAGGACTTGAAAGCTGGGTAAGCAAGTTTGCGGATGACACAAAAGTCGGTGGAGTTGTGGATAGTGAGGAAGGAAGTGGTAGGTTACAGCGGGATATAGATAAGTTGCAGAGCTGGGCGGAAATGTGGCAAATGGAATTCAATGTAGCTAAGTGCGAAGTCGTTCACTTTGGTAGGAATAACAAGATGATGGATTACTGGGCTAATGGTAGGCTACTTGGTAGTGTGGATGAGCAGAGGGATCTTGGTGTCCATGTACACAGATCTCTGAAAGTTGCCACCCAGGTAAATAGTGCTGTGAGGAAGGCATATGGTGTACTGGGCTTTATTGGCAGAGGAATTGAGTTCCGGAGTCCTGAGGTCATGTTGCAGTTGTATAAGACTCTGGTGAGGCCTCATCTGGAGTATTGTGTGCAGTTTTGGTCGCCATACTATAGGAAGGATGTGGAAGCTTTAGAACGAGTGCAGAGGAGGTTTACCAGGATGTTGCCTGGAATGGTAGGAAAATCTTATGAGGAAAGGCTGAGGCACTTGGGGCTGTTCTCATTGGAGAAGAGAAGGTTTAGGGGAGATCTGATAGAAGTGTATAAGATGATTAGGGGTTTAGATAGGGTAGATACTAAGAACCTTTTACCGCTAATGGAGTCAGGTGTTACTAGGGGACATAGCTTTAAATTAAGGGGTGGTAGGTATAGGACAGATGTTAGGGGTAGATTCTTCACACAGCGGGTTGTGAGTTCATGGAATGCCCTGCCCGTATCAGTGGTGAACTCTCCTTCTTTATGGTCATTTAAGCGGGCATTGGATAGGCATTTGGAAGTTATTGGGCTAGTATAGGTTAGGTAGGATTCGGTCGGCGCAACATCGAGGGCCGAAGGGCCTGTACTGCGCTGTATCCTTCTATGTTCTATGTTCTATCAAGGAAATTGTAGCTTGTCTGCAGATGCATGAGTGCCATTAGTTTGCCCCCTGTTGGCAGTCGGGAGCTTTTAAGCATTTGTGTAAATGAGATGTTTTGAAAGGGTGACAGTTTGCTTTTAGACTAAATCTAAAATAATAAAGGAGGATTGTTTTGTCAGAGATTTTTCATGTATTCTGTACAAGATTCGTTCACCCAACATAGAGTAATAGAGAAATACTGCACGGAAGCAGACCTTTTAGTCCAACTCATCCATGCCGACCAGATACCCTAGGTAAATCTACTCCCGTTTGCTGGCACCCAGCCCATTTCCCTCTTAAACCCTTCCTATTCATATACCTATCCAGATGTGTTTTTAAATGTTGTAATTGTACCAATCTCAACCACTTCCTCTGGCATCTCTTTCCATGTACACACTACCCTCTATGGAAAAGTTTCTTCTTTTGTCCCTTCTAAATCCTTCCCCTCTTACCTTAAAGTTATGTCCTCTAGTTTTGGACTTCCCTACTCCAGGGAAAAGACCTTGGCTATTCACACTATCCATGCTTCTCATGATTTTAATAACCTCTATAAGGTCACCCCTCAACGTCCAATGCACCAAGTTAAATAGCCTCAGCCAATTCAGCCTCTCCCGATAGCTCAAACACTCCAGCCCTGGCAACATCCTTGTAAATCTTCTCTGAACCCTTTCTAGTTTCACAGCATCCTTCCTAAAGCAGGGAGACCAGAGCTGAACATAGTATTGCAAAAGTGGCCTAACCAATGTCCTGTACAGCCGCAACATGACTTCCCAACTCGATGCACTGACCAATAATGGAAAGCATGCCAAACACTACTTCACTATCCCATCTACCTGTGACTCCATTTTCAAGGAACTATGAACTACACTCTGATGTCTCTTTGTTCAGCTACACTCCCCAGTACCATACCATAAAGTGTATAAGTCCTGCTCTGATATCTTCTGATAACACAGCACCTCACGTTTATCTAAATTAAACTCCATCACCCATAGGCCCGTTTGATCAAGCTCCCGTTGTACTCTGAGGCAATCTGCTTTGCTATTCACTGCACCCCCAGTTTTGCTGTCATCTGCAAACTTCTTAACCATATTCACATCCAAATAAATGAACAAAAGCAGTGGACCCAGCACTGATTCTTGTGGCACATCAGAAACCTCCAGTCTGAAGAGCAACCCTCCTCCACTCCCCTCTGTCTTCTAGATTTTGAGCCAGTTATGTTTCCAAATGGCTAGTTCTCCCTGTAGCCCATGTGATCTACACTTGATAACCATGAGTCTACCATGAAGAAACTTGTCCAACGCCTCACTGAAGTCCGTATAGATCCACTGCTCTGCCCTCATCAATCCTCTTTGTTGCTTCTTCAAAAAAGTTAATCAAGTTAGTGAGACACGATTTCCCACACAAAGCCATGTTGACTATCCCTAATTGTACCTTGCCTTTCCAAATACATGTAAATCCTGTCCCTCAGGATTCCCTCCATCAACTTGCCCACCACCAATGTCAGGCTCGCCAGTCTTGATGATTGAACAAACTAATAGAAGCAAAATAATGTGGATGCTGGTATCAGAAGCAAACACAGAGAATGCTGGAGAAACTCAGTTGGTCTGGCTGCATCTGTGAAGAGAGGGAGAGACAAAGTTAATGCTTTAAGTCTGATATGACTTTTCCTCAGGACCAGTTAACTCTCAAAATGTTAACTGTTTCTCAAGATTGATCATACAGATTCAGGTTTTGCAGCAGTGCCTTCTTTCTGGAGGAACGTTAGCCTGGATTTTCCACTAGCCAGACAGTTGTTATGCCAGCATAAACGGGAATTGTGTAAGCGGTCCCTGTGGAATTCCCATTGTATCACATTGCCTGGGAAATTGAATTTTCTGCTGTTCAATTTCTCTATGTCTGTAACCTTCTGAAGCTCTTAAAAACATTGCCTAACTCCTGAGTAACTATTACACTGATTCTGTCCTTACCTACACATCCCCAGCTACACCTTCCCCAAAAAGTGAACTGTCACAACCTAAACTTGACCCTCAGTGTCCCTCACAAATAAACCCATCCTGGTCATTCTTGCCACATGATCTGGTGGCATGGGTGACCTGACCCATCCTCCCCTCCTGCTGAACCTGTCCTGGCACCTATGCTGACATTGGACCTGTTTGTTTGGTATCTTATCCGAGGCATCCTCGTCACTTGACACCCTAATCTCCCTACCCATCTAGCACCCTGCCCTCCCAGCACCCTAACATCTCACTTATTTCATGCACTTAATGGGTTGACAGTAGCTATCAGGACCTTTTAGATTTCAGAATATAACAGCTGACTGCTTTGAAAAGGGAGGTGCAATTTGTCTTCCTCTGACACGTCTATGCTGTGAAAGAACTGTCAGAGTTGAGGTATGACTGAGGGTGCATTGAGTGGACTCTCCCCTCAGAAATGCGGGGCACCCTTCTTCCACTTGAAAGGAAAGGGCAGAGAAATCTGACCCATTAAATGCTGTGAAACCGCACTTAAGGGTAGCTCCTGCTTATTACCAAAAAAGGCTCACCTATATGTATTGACCTTCCTGCATAATTATTTTTCCAAAACGGCATCTGCTTTGCCATTTCTTCTGAAACACGACAAGTAATTTAAGTACCATCCTCGTGAAGCTACATCTCTGGTCTGCTTGCATGCTAAACAATGGAAGCAGCTTGCAATAGACTTGGATTAGATCTAAGCTCTACAGGGCTGCAACATCTAGCCATTAATGGTGGCGGGCAATTAAACAACCAACAGGAGGCAGAGGCTTCCCAAGTATTCCTATCCAGTATGCTGGGGAAGCCCAGCACATCAATCCCAAAGATAAATCTGAAGCATTTGCATCATTCTTTAGCCAGAAGTACTGAGTGGGTGATCTCTGCCTCCTCACCCAGTCCCTAGCAACACAGGTGCCAGTCTTTAACCAATTTGACATGCTCCACATGAAATCAAGAAATGGCTTAAAGCACAGGACACTGCAAAGTGGGAAGGCCTTTGTCAACATTTTGTCATAGTACTGAAGACTTTGCCTTCAGATCTTGCTGCACACCAAGCGAAGCTGTTTCTGTATGGCTGAAACATTGGTGTCTACTTGACAAAGTAGAAAATTTCCCAGGTATATTTCCAAGGTATATCACAAAAATATAACTAATCCAACCTGGCCAATTACTATCCTAGTAGTCTGCTGATAATCAGCAAAGTGTTGCAAGGGCGGCTTGACAGCGCTGTCAAGTGGCATATCCTCAGCAGTAACCTGGTCATTGGCACTTATTTATGTTTCGCAAGGGGTACTCTCTGCTGGCATCAATATGTAAGATGCTGAACTTAAAATATGTAGGTGACTGTATTTGGCAGTCCTCCCTGTCCTGCCTTTCTCAGGTGACATTCTTGACATCAACGAGCACTTGCAAAACTAGATCAGTGGGAATTGGGGTTAGGGGCGAAAACCTACTTGGCATAAAGGAATATGCTTGTGGTGGTTGGAGATCATTCATCTTAATCCCAAGATATCATAACAGGGTAGTGTGCTTGCCCCATGATCATGAACTGCTTCATTAATGACCACTCCTCCATCATGAACTCTAATATTTGCCAATGATTGCACAATGTTCAGCACCCCCTGCAACAACTCAGATACTGAAACATCTCCTGTTTGAATGCAGCAAGACCTAGTCAGCATCTAGGTAAGGCATGACAGCTGATAAGTAACATTTGTGCTATACAGATGGCAGACATTGACCATTTCCATCATGGAGAATCTAACATTGCTGATTGACATTCAAAGGCATTACTAGTACAGAATTCTTCACTACCAATATTTTGTTGTTACCTTTCCCCAAAAACTGAACTTGATCATCCATATAAATATTGTGGCGACAGAATAGAGCAGAAGGTTGGATTTCTGCAAAGAGTAGCTCCCCTCCAGGCTTTCAAATACCTGTCCACCATCTACAAGGTGTAAATCAGGTGTGCGATAGAATACTCTTTGCTTGTCTGAATGGGTACAGCTTCAACATTTTAAATAAAACACAACTATCCAGAATGAAACAGCCAACTTAAATAACACTCCATCCATCCCTTTCAACCGACACTCCCTTCATCAACAACTCACTGAAGTTTCTTTGACAGCACCTTCCAAACCCGTGATCTCAAGGAGGACAAGGGCAGCAAACTTGAGAATACCACAGCCTGCAAGTTGCTGTTCCCCTGTTGTTTTTCAGTCAATATCCTGGAGCTCCCCCTCCATCATGGCCCACTACCTGGCATAGAGTCATAGAGATAAATAGCATGGAAACAGACCCTTCGGTCCAACCTGTCCATACCGACCAGATATCCCAAACCAATCTAGTCCCACCTGTCAGCACCTGGCCCATATCCCTCCAAACCCTTCTTATTCATATACCCATCCAAATGCCTCTTAAATGTTGCAATTTTACCAGCCTCCACAGCATCCTCTGACAGCTCATTCCATATCTGTACCACCCTCTGTGTGAAAGAATTGCCCCTTAGATCTCTTTTATATCTTTCCCCTCTCACCCTAAACCTGTGCCCTCTAGTTCTGGACTCCCGACCCCAGGTAAAAGACTTTGTCTGTTTATCCTATCCATGCCCCTCATAATTTTGCAAACCTCTATAAGGTCACCCCTCAGCTCTGATGCTCCAGGGAAAACAGCCCCAGCCTATTTAGCCTCTCCCTATAGCTCAGATCCTCCAACCCTGATTTACGTCCTTGTAAATCTTTTCTGAACCCTTTCAAGTTTCACAACATATTTACGCAAAGGAAAATCTGACTACCCTGTAAATAATCAGGAGAAAATCTAAATATCACAAAACCTGTAAAAAAAAAATGAATTTTGCGTTTGTCAATCATTTTCAGTGTCCAAAGTCATGCCTTCCATGATAGAGATATCCCTGTTGGTTAATGCCATGGGAGAATGTATCTGTGTTTGCAAGCATTACTCTTTGCAGTGAAATACTCTGTTGTATTTTGGTGAGAGGAATTAAGTTCCATGGGAGAGACTGTACACGCCAAGTAACGCAATCCATTTTAAAGACCTTTTAAGTATTTGTATCAAGTAAGTGCTATTAATTTAAAGAGAACTGTTAACACTCTGTGTTGACTTTTTTTTAATGGTTTTTAGCTACATGTTATAATAGTCAACTTGGTGTTTACACTGCTTTCTGCAGTTGACTTTATTATTCTATTTACTGACATTCCCTGACGCTTGAATATCATGACCTTGTTGAACTATATCTTTTCCTGAATAAGTCGCTTTTCACATTTTTTTATTTGCCACTTCAATATTGGCAAGTTGTACTTGTGTGGTTTCTTTCATGCAAATAATATTGCAAGACCCTTCACACATGAGGAAACATAGAAAATTTTAAATTAAAATCTTCACAATGGAGATGAAGGTTAGGGGAATGATCAAATGGTTTAGTCCAGCAGGTGACGATTACAAATATCATTGGAAAAAGAGAGGGTGAAAGTTTTGGAAAGAGTTTCAGATTCGAAGCTATGCTATCCGAGTTTTAAGAAAAGAAAAGAATAAGTTATGGAAGTAGGATGAGGTCACGTACGAAGAGGCAGGGAATTAAATTTAATGGCCAAGTTGTTGCAGCCCATATGAGGACTTTGCCTGTTCATTTTGCTGACAACTCCCCGTAAAAGTTGGTTTTAGAGTGTGACCTTGCTCTAATCTGTCTGCATGGCTCCATCTATGGGGGCCCTGGCTTCTGTGAGCAAGGAATAAGAAGTTGACGTTCTTGAATCAATTGCAGCAAATATTTCTCAGGTGTGCAGTGCTACATTTTAACTCGAGTGACCAGTAGGTTTGGGCTGGGTGAGGCAGGTTAAAGTTTCAAAACTACATTGCTGTTACTTTGATTTCACTCAATGAAGATACTGGAAATGCTTCCCGAACAGCACCATGAGGATATCTGCAACAAATGGCTGGCAGCAGTTTATGAAGGCAGCTCACCAACATCATCTTGCAGGCAACTAGGGATGGGCAATATATTCAACAAATGCACAACTTCAGAAAATTTAACAAATGTATTTTGCTGGTTCAATCTAATGTGCACAGTGTCTGATCAAATGATTTATTTATAATGTGTACTTATTGCAGAATAACTGTGGATTTGTTTTGCAAAAAATCAAACTTGTAAAGTATTTGAGATAGGAATGTTAATCATATATGTGCAGAAGTCCTTTATTCTGTTATTTGGGCACAAACTTGAGAAACTACTGTTTGCTATTTGCTGATATTGCAACTCTATATTTAAATTAAGAGCTAATTGGACAATGAGCCCCTTTGAATGTCTTTTTTATCATACAAGAGAATTATTACAAATTCCACAGATTGACATCATGCGAGACCTTAACAGTTCCTGAAGTCAGACATGTTCCTGCCTTAGAAGCAGTGAACGACACATGCTTTGACAATTCTGTTCCTTTGGTATTGTATACTAGAGGTCAAAAACTCTCACGTCATGCTATAGTTGATTTAGATTTATGCTTTATACTATGCCTTCCTTCTTTTCCATTTGGTGTAAATGTAAACAACTACGTTGGTGAATTTTAGAAATTGTCTAATTCATAGAATGGTGCAGCACAGAAGGAGGCCATTTGAGCTGTCATGTCTGAGTTGTTCATATTATTCAAAATGGATGAGTCAGCTTCTTAGTCTTTTGTGTCACCGGTCAAAGCACAGCAGGCCAGGCAGCATCTCAGGAATAGAGAATTCGACGTTTCGAGCATAAGCCCTTGAAGGGCTTATGCTCGAAACGTCGAATTCTCTATTCCTGAGATGCTGCCTGGCCTGCCGTGCTTTGACCAGCAACACATTTGCAGCTGTGATCTCCAGCATCTGCAGACCTCATTTTTTACTTTTGTGTCACCGTCCATTTGATTATTCCTTGAATTGTATTGCATTGAACATTCCAAAATATTTTATAACATTTTGAGGGGTGACCTTATAGAGGTTTACAAAATTGTGAGGGGTATGGATAGGGTAAATAGGCCAAGTCTTTTCCCTGGGTTTGGGGAGTCCAGAACTAGCGGGCATATGTTTAGGGTGAGAGGGGAAAGTTGTAAAAGAGACCTAAGGGGGAACATTTTCACACAGAGAGTGGTACGTGTATGGAATGAGCTGTCAGAGGAAGTGGTGGAGTTTGGTACAATTGCAACATTTAAAAGTCATGTGGATGGGTATATGAATAGGAAGGGTTTGGAGGGATATGGGCCGGGTGCTGGCAGATGGGACTAGATTGGATTGGGATATCTGGTCGGCATGGACGGGTTGGACTGAAGGGTCTGTTTCCATGCTGTACATCTCTATGACTCTAATAATAATATATGGCCATTCACAAATGAAGGTAACTAGAAAAGCTTTAAAAAACAATCTGCATGACGTGGATGAAAGTAAAGGGAATGATCAAGTGGTTTAATCAAGAAGGTGGCATTTTTTGTTATAATGTTTTTTTTAAATTCCTTACAGATTCAACAAATATCCTTTGCTTTTTTATAGTCTGGGTTTATTTGCCTGTAGCATTGCTGTTTGTTCATTTTATATATGCGACTGAAGTTTTAATGAATAATCATTCTTCTGAGACGAGCATTTCAAAAATGCAAACTTTTAAATACTGGACAATCTCAACCCTAAGTGTCGCTACCAGTTCATAAAATACTTTGGAAATAATGTTTCCTGCTCACGTTAGGCTGTTTGTTACCGATGGGCAAAAGATTGTGGCATTATTTTGACATTTGAGATGTAGCAGGATCTTGCTTGATTACGGGAGGGGGGTGGGGTGAAACCAAATGTATAACTTTGTTGGCAAAAAGGGAGCAAATTGGCAGCTCCCAAGAGTGACAGCTGAAATAATGTAAATAATAATCTCTCTGATGCAAACACAACTAGTCACTTTCTATTGTGCTTGTCGGCTTTATATAATTTTGTTAATCATGCAACTGCTGTTTATTGTATACTGCAATTTTTCTAATACCTTCCCACCTGTCAAACCCAGACTGTGCATAGTTGGTTGAGTGATGAGGTGTTGGCCAGGTCCTGTTCGAGTACCTCTGGGCCTGGTGAAATTGGCCTGGAAGAAAAGTGTAAACAGGTAGAAAAATGTTGCACCTACTAATCTAAAGTTGCTTTTTCCCTGTATCATTACTTTTTTTTTAATAACTTGGCTGCACCAAGGTCTTGGCCTGACTGACTTCTGTTTCTGTGTAACAACCATGTGTTCACTTTCCTCTCTTGCCAAAAGCAATTGACTTCTGGTAACTACAGTGCATAGGTGGTGGTCTCTGGGAGTAAAGTTTGCCTTTTCTTTGCAGTCTTAATAAATAAAATAGAGCATTGGCCCTTTTATTGAGAATTGCTGCCTGTGATGTCGGAATGCATGCTCATCTGTTAACTAATGGATCTGAAAGTACATTAACACATTCTTTAAGTGTGTGTTTACTTGGGACTTGAATTTCTTTTTGTATTCTTTGTGCAAATTGAATTTGTACTAGCAAGTTTCCAGTAAATCTAATTGTGTTAAAGTTTATCTCAAATGTATAAAAGAAAAAAAAATAGTATTTTGTGGATAATATCAATGTAATACATCTTGTGTATTGCACACCTTATTTAGAAGCACCACTTTGTTTACTAATTCTGACAGAACATTAACTTTTTTATTCCAGCACATTCCTAGCAGTTTTATGCATTTGATTTACATGTATTATTCATGTTTTGCTGACTCCTTTGAGTATAGGAGTTGGAAAGTCATGGTGAGGTTGTACAAGACATTGGTGAAATTTCTTTTGGAATACTGTGTCCAGTTCTTTTTGCCCAGTTATAGGTAGGATGTTATTAGGCTGATTCATGAGATGTACCAGGATGTTGCCAGGTATGGAAAGTTTGAGTTATAAGGAAAGATTGTGACTTTTTCACTGGAGAGCTGAAGATTGAGAGGTGGCTCTGTAGAATTTTTAAAAATAATAAGAGGTATAGAGTTAATGGTAGCTCGCTTTTCCCTCGGATGGTAGATTTCAAGGGTCGGGGGCACTTTTTCACGCGGACAGAAGAGAGACTTAAAGACATGAGGGGCAAACCTTTTACATACAGGGTGGTTCAAGTGTGGAATGAACTTCTTGAGGAAGTCATGGTCATAGGTATACTTACAGCGTTTAAAAGTCATTTGGGTAAATACTTGAATAGGAAAGAGGGACATGGGCCAGGAGCAGGCAAGACCAGTTTAGTTTGGGATTATGTTCGGCTTGGACTAGTTGGACTGAAGGGCCTGTTTCCATGCTGTACAACTATGACTCTGACTCGTGAGTTAAAGGTTAAAAGTTAATGCTATCTTGAATGAAGATTCATTCAACATTTGATGAAGTACCACATAATAAACTTGTTAACAAAGTGTAAGTTGTAATTTAAAGGTGAATTGGCTGTGTGGGTACAAATTAGATTAGGAACAAAAGGTGGAACGTATTGATGAGTTATTTTTCAGTCTGGATGGAAGTGCGCAATGATGTCTCCAGTGGTAGATGTTGTAACTGCTGGTTTGTTTTTCAAATTAATAACCTGGACTTGGGGCATAATGAATAATATCAAAGCTTACAGATAAAAAAATGAGGAGGATAGACTGGCTAATTAATTAAACATATAGATATGGCCAATGAAGTTTAACAAAATGAAATCTTGAGGTGATTCGCTTTCATGGGAAGAGGAAAATGAGCAGGAGCTACATGGTGTAATTTTAAATGGAGTGTAGGAATAAATCATTTGAAGGTGATAAGGCAAAATGAGAAGGTTTTTAAAAATCCATATAGGATCCTTGGATTCATTAATATGGCATTAAAGCAAGTTGCTGAATCTTAATGAAACACCGATTATGCCCCGATGGAAAATTATGTCCGGTCCTGGGTACCGCATTGTGAGAAGGCTATGGAGAAGGTTGGAGATGGTTTTAAAGGACAATTACTCAATCGGTGCCAGCTATTAAATTCCTCAGTTACTGAGAGAAACTAGGCTTGTTCTACTTAAAGCAGGTATGGGAGATTTAATAGAAATATTCTACATCTTGTATGGTCTGGATTAGAATAAATAAAATGGATCTGTTTCCAGTGCACAAGTAGCACACATGGAACTGGAAAATAATTATGGCAACAATTATGATCCGGGATGGGCAGACTGAAAGTGTACAGTCATGATTTTTACATAGAATAGGTTAAATATTTAAAAGAAGAAAGATCAAGTTGATGGGACCAGAAGAATTGGCTACTTAGAAAAGTTTCAAAAAGTGAGCACAGATGCAATGGGCTGAGTGACCTTGTTTAGTGTTCCAATTCTATGCAGAATGTACTGCAGGTTTTATAATACATCTGTCACCATCTTTTGCAAACTAAAAACAGTAAGTCTAGACTGGTGTTTCCTTTTGAAATCCTGGCAGTCTGCTGTTCATTTGTTTCACAATTTTTATCCATGCCTGCCCTGTCCAACTCCAGACTCATCATTTTAGAAAAAAGCACAAGAAAATACCAAGCACTGACAGTTTAGTTATAAGCAGTGTATAATTAGAATGATGTTTGCTAGAGTTACTGGCTGATCGAAGGGTGACTGTTCCCTGCTGGGAATTTAAGTTTTAAATGTGAACTGCTTGGAAAATTCTTTGTATCAGTGTTTGATGGTCTTTATGCATGTTGGATTTCAGTGATGCTATTTGAGTGTGCAATACAAAAGTACATGAGCACTGAACCAGGTGAGCTCTCTTTAAAAGAAATGCTATTGGGAAATTGGCAGTCTGCTGCATAGTCTTTTAACAAAAAGCCAATAACCTTCAAATAGCGTAGCAAATGTTAGTAATAGGGTTTTCACGGTTTCCATTGAGTGATTGATTTCTTAGGGTCTGTTTGGTGGTTGATGAGAGTGCCAGAAGTTTTAATGAGTAACTTTTAATTTCTTTGTAATCACCGTTTCCCTTTGTTTTCCCCAGGCTGCGCAGGTCGTGCTGATTTCTCTGTTTGAGCTGAACACTCCTGAGTTCACTATGTTACTTGGTGCCTTGCCAAAAACATTCCAAGATGGTGCCACCAAGCTCCTTCACAATCACTTGAAGAACTCTAGCAACACTAGTGTGGTACTTGGCTCCTGCCACTTTTTGTTTTGCAATATTTCAGTGATAATGGAAAGCTAATGTGCAAAAAACAGTGTGAACTAGTATTGTGGTTATGCTAATGTGTTAGCAACTCCGAGGTTGAGAGTTAAAACCTCACCATGGTAAAGTGAGAATTGAGCTCAGTAAACTTGTGGGCTAATGCAATAAAACTGATAAATTGTTGCAAAAACCAATATAGCTCACTACTGTCCTTCAGGAAAGAGTGCCTAACTAGGCCTACGTATAACACCAATCCCATTCTATATCGTTGAATCCTACGATACGAATCCTTTGTGGGCACTTTGAGCTGGATAATAAAACCAGGATTTTTTTGTAAAAGAATGGGACACTGTTTCTTTGTGAGCTGGACAAATAGTTTTATCATGAAATTAACTTTTAGTCATGCTTTCATGTCTTTGAATTATAATGGTTATTTATTTTGGAATAGAGAGCTTAATATGCAGTAAAACACTAAAAATTCGAAGGGAGAAAGAAATTTGTAATTGTAAAACCCTTTTTAAATTTCTTCATCTCTCATATTTAGATATATGTGAGGTGTATGTGCCATTAATCTGTGCATTGTTTTTCTTCTAATCATACTGTGCATAATAGAAGTAGATGTGAATTTTAGACCACAGCTGTGAAAGTCAGACTATGCCTTGCAGTGTGCTCTGTGTCAAAGAGTGCTCTGGCTGGAAAAGCACAGCCAGTCAGGCAGCATCCTGCTTATCCTGGATGTTTTGAGCATAAGCTCTTCATCAGGAATGAGGGGGTGGCCCAAGATGGCTGAGAGAGAAATGGGAGGAGGGTGGGGGTGGGGGGATGGTAGCTGAGAATGCGATAGTTAGAGTTGGGGTTGAGGGTGATAGGTCAGAGAGGAGGGTGGAGCGGATAGTTGGGAAGGAAGATGAAGAGCTTACGCTCAAAACGTCGATTCTTCTGCTCCTCGGATGCCGCCTGATTGGCTGTGCATTTCCAGCACCACACTCTTCGGCTCTGATCTCCAGCATCTGCAGTGTTCCCTTGTACAGTGCTCAGTTCTGTGCATCACTCGTTCGGAAGGATAGATTGGCTTTTGAAGTAATGCAATATAGATTTGCTTGGGTAATAAATATCTGAACTCCAAGGGCTTAATTATGAAGAGTGATAACAGTGGTCATACTTGATAGAATTAAAATGGTAGAAGATAATTTAAGTGAATCCTTGGGGTTATTAAGTGGGCCAGATGGAGTAGAATAGTTGCGGAGTTTTAAGACCAGTGGGCAAAAAGAAAGTAAAAGACCAGTTCTTGTGGCACAGTGGTACATTTCAGCCAGGGTGGCTGGTTTCAGGACACCTGCTCAAGAGGTGTGTTGTAATGTTTCTGAACAGGTTTGATTAGAATTTTTTTTGAAAAAAGACCATTGAGCGTACTGCTTGGTCTGTCAGAAATGAAGTTAACAAATATCTCGACACAAGGGTGGTAGAGTTTGTGAACTTTCTTCAGCCAATAGCTGTTTTAATTACTGGTTTTTAAGTTTGTGCTGAATAGAAGATAGGGGATATTGGCTAAGGAGTTAGAATTGGATTATCAATCAACTGTAATCTCACTGACTGTAGCAACAGGTTGAGGGGCTAAGTGGCCAACTGCTGTTCCTAAGTCCTGAAGGCTGCATTTCTGGATTCGGATCATTTCATGATTGCCTTCTGAAGTCCATATACGATTGGGTTACCGACTTCAAGTTAGTGCCTGACTCAACTCTGAATTTCAGCTCCCACTGTGTAGTTCAGATCTTGTGATTGTGTATGTTATCTCAGTAATTGTAATTTTACCAGTGTTGCCCATTTTCTCTTTAGTGGAAATAATATCATTAATATTCTATGATCTTTTCTGTTCTTGCTACAGAGTTCACCTAGCAACACAATGGGACGCACACCTTCACGACACTCCAGCAGCCGAACAAGCCCCCTCACATCTCCGACAAATTGTTCGCATGGTGGTCTCTCCCCAAGGTAATGATAAATTATCATTTTAATTATCTATTTTAAAGTTGTTGATATATTTATAGTTTCTGCATAAAACCCATTATCAAAATGAAATTAAAATCCTGGTGGTTTTCTGTCCTTGTAATCTTCAAAATAAAAATCAGATGCTTTTATCAAACATTTCTTTTCTGCATTTCATTTTGACTCCATTGTTGTTCTCTCACCCTGAATTTTGAACAGCAACAGTAAGTTTCTTCAATAATTTATAAGACCTGGCCTGTAGAGTCATCTTTTGTAACAGTAAATTTGTATCCAAGTCTTATCATTTCTTTACTGCCCAGTGTCCACCCTCACAATGTGGCAAATAACTTTAGAAATTGTACATAAAGAATGAACCTATGCAAACCTATACCACCTTCTGGTTCGGTTCAAGTATTTTATAAGACCTGATCCTTTGCTGCTACCTGAGAAGTAATTTATGCAAATAATTTAGGTAAATAATGTAAATTACACATTTTAATCCTGTAATGTTGATTAAAAATGAACAAATTTTAAGAATGAGAAGAATTAAGATTACTTGACAAAAATTACTTGCACTGGAAGCAAACTATTTTCCTCTAGGCAATGTGGCGGCCTTAAATTGATTTCTTGAAGCTGCATGTTTCTAGGAACTCATCAAACCAAAAGATCCCAAAAAGATCATAAAGCAAATGCATATGTCAAAATTATACCATGTCCCTCTTTCATTTCTCTCGATCAAACCTTTTCTCTTTATAACCCATCGTGTGCATCAACTTCTCACTACCACTCCACCATCACACCAATTTTATTTGCATTCCCAAAAATTATATTTTTAAATCATGTTTAATTGTTCCATCATAAGCTTTTTAAAAAATGTGTATTATGTGTTTATTTTTGGGAAGATGTAAACAGATATGCTGATTCGTATTGTCTTGATGTTATTAACATTAGTATTTCTGGCTTATTTCACGTTTTAACAGAATGGTTCTTGGATAAATTAGCATTATTGACTTTTGGTTGCAATGTGATACTGCTAGTTTGAGGAACCTGTGTGTTAATAGAAACTCAATAACAAAATGGAACACTTCATCTGGAAATAAGTAGTATTGGTCACGGGGAAAAAAAACTATAGGTCACAGAAATGTGCTGTCATTGTTCCTGTTGATCTTGTGTAAGTACAAATGAAAAGAGCATGTGCAAGTAACTATTATGGTTTACATTCATGGTGAAAGTACTTGCCTTTTTTGATGCTGGAAGTATCTGCTTTTTTTGCATTTGAAAGGGATTTAAGTTAGTGGATTGTCTTTTGAGTACATAAAAGTCAGGCAGTTTACAGTTCTATGCATTAGAATTTGTACAGTAAAAGCACTTGCTCACATTTTTCTCAAGTGTTTTTGAGGTCTTAACCACATCTAGTACGTAGTACTAGCTAGTTGATCCTAGTAAATGTAGGTGGGGAGGTTGGGTGAGATTTGGCAGATGTAACATGGGAGAAGATGAGACCCAGGGTATTTGAATATTTGTGTATAGTACAGCTTAGGAAGCCACCAGTAAAGTAATGGAGGACCAAAGCCTGAGAGTGATAATGGTGTGAACAAGATTTTCAGAGCCAGTGATGGTGAAGTAAAGATGAACGTTAATGACTTTGATAATGAATTGGTTGTGAGATATGAAACTTCGTTCAGAGTTGAATGGACCTTGGCAAGAAATCAGTAGAAAAGGGAAATTGGCAGGATCATGAACAATGCCACCCTAAATTAGAATGCAAATTTGTATTTTTGATTATTCATGGAGTGTAACTTCAGAGTGATTCTCAAGTTTCTTTCCCATGAGCTTATATTTATTTTGATACCGTACAGCATATACTAGCCAAAAGGTTTATCGGTTGTTCCAGCTGAATTTAATTAACTTTGTGAAAATGGAGATGTAGTTTTGGACTTGATTGAACTGAAGTCAGGTGATACGAGCAAGAATGAAACATTTGTATGTTATGGACATATTATAAGGCCAGTTGGAAATGTTAAAAGGAACAAGTTTAAATAAAGGAAGTTTTCTTAAGATGTGGACATAGCCCAGCTTTCTAAAAGTAACTGAGCGAGTGAAAATATGCAAGATTATCAAAAGTGTGGCTGAATTTTTAATGCAAATTTTGCTGTACTGGCAGCACATTTGTTTGTTTTGTTTGTGAATTTGTCTAGATTTTTATGAATAATTAGGTTTAACTAATGTATTGTAATAATCTGCATTAATTCCAAAATTTATTTCTTCCCATGTGATCTAGAGGCGTATTTATTCCTTGAGACTTGAATAAATGAGTACCCATCAAGTGGGCATCATTTTATTCTAAATGAGTGGATTGAGAAGGGCACTAATTTGAACTTTGAAATCACCCAACTAAATGGGTTAATTTTCCAAGTTGAGCACTTGTGCCAGCTTTTAGTAATCTATCATTAGCGGACATGATTTGGAGATGGCGGTGTTGGACTGGGGTGTACAAAGTCTAAAATCACACAACACCAGGTTATAGCCCGATAGGTTTATTTGGAAGCATTAGCTTTTGAAGCGCTGCTCCTTTACAATCAACTGATGAAGGAGTAGTGTTTGGAAAGCTAGTGCTTCCAAATAAATCTGTTGGACTATCACCTGGTGTTGTGTGATTTTTAGCATCATTAGTAGGCACATTGCAATAAATGCTGAAATTTGTAGTGGTTGGTGTTAAAACAAATCTGCTGAAAGGCATTATATAAGATTATGAAAGGATTGGACACTCTGGCAGCAGGAAACATGTTTCTGCTGATGGGTGAGTGCCGAACCAGAGGACACAGCTTAAAAATACGGGGTAGACCATTTAGGACAGAGATGAGGAGAAACTTCTTCACCCAGAGAGTGGTGACTGTGTGGAATGCTCTGCCCCAGAGGGCAGTGGAGGCTCAGTCTCTGGATTCATTTAAGAAAGAGTTGGATAGAGCTCTCAAAGATAGTGGAATCAAGGGTTATGGAGATAAGGCAGGAAGAGGATACTAATTAGGAATGATCTGCCATGATCATATTGAATGGCGGTGCAGGCTCAAAGGGCTGAATGGCCTACTCCTGCACCTATTGTCTATAATTAGGGCAGTGATTTGTGATCCCAGAATTTGCTTTGTATCCTGAAGTAAAATGGGCCTGGAAGAACTTAAATATTTTAATAATAAACTGAGTTGTGAATTAAGATATAATAACTTGTATATACCAACATATCAATTAGGAGCATAAATAGGAATGTGACCTCACGCGAATGCTCAGCAATTCAATAATATTGTGACTGTGTAACCTTACTCACTCCAATAGCCTTTTACCCATTGGACACCAAGAATCTATCTGACTCTGCGTCCACTTCCTTTTGCAAAAGGAAGCTTCAAGGCCTAAAACACTCTGGGAGAAAAAAAGTGCCACTTTTTAAGAAAGGAGGGAGAGAGAAAACAGAGAATTATGGACCAGTTAGTCTGACCTCAGTGGTGGGAAAAATGCTGGAGGCAGTTATAAAGGACGAAATTATGACACATCTGCATAGCAGTAACAGGATAAGTCAGAGTCAGCATGGATTTACGAAGGGGAAATCATGCTTGACTAATCTTCTGGAATTTTTTGAGGATGTAACTCTAAAGATGGACAAGGGAGATCTAGTGGATGTAGTATACCTGGACTTTCAGAAAGCCTTTGATAAAGTCCCACATAGGAGGTTAGTGAGCAAAATTAGGGCACATGATATTAGGGGCAAAATACTGACATGGATTGAAAATTGGTTGGCTGACAGGAAACAAAGAGTAGTGATAAACAGCTCCCTTTCGGAATGGCAGGCGGTGATCAGTGGTGTGCTGTAGGGATCAGTGCTGGGACAACAGCTTTTGACAAGTACATTAATGATATAGATGAAGGTATTAAAAGTAATATTAGCAAATTTGCTGACGACACAAAGCTGGGTGGCAGGGTGAAATGTGAGGAGGACGTTAGGAGAATACAGGGCAACTTGGACAGGCGAGGTGAGTGGACGGATGCATGGCAGATGCAGTTTAATGTGGATAAATGTGTGGTTATCCACTTTGGTGGCAAGAACAGGAAGCAGATTACTACCGAAATGGAATCAAGTTAGGTAAAAGGGCAGTACAATGAAATCTAGGTGTTCATGTACATCAGTCAATGAAAGCAAACATGCAGGTACAACAGGCAGTGAAGAAAGCTAATAGCATGCTGGCCTCATAACAAGAGGAATTGAGTATAGAAGCAAAGAGGTCCTTCTGCAGCTGTACAGGGCCCTGGTGAGACCGCACCTGGAATATTGTGTGCAGTTTTGGTCTCCAAATTTGAGGAAAGACATTCTGGCTATTGAGGGAGTGCAGCGTAGGTTCCTGAGGTCAGTTCCTGGAATGGCGGGACCATCTTACGTTGAAAGTTTGGAGTGACTGGGCTTGTATATGCTTGGGTTTGGAAGGCTGAGAGGGGATCTGATTGAGACGTATAAGATTATTAAAGGATTGGACATTCTGGAGGCAGTAAGTATGTTTCCACTGATGAGTCCCGAACCAGAGGACACAGTTTAAAAATAAAGGGTAGGCCACTTAGAACAGAGTTGAGAAGAAACTTCTTCACCCAGAGAGTGGTGGGTGTATGGACTGCTGAATCAGAAGGCTGCAGAGGCCAAGTCTCTGGATACTTTCAAGAAAGAGTTGGATAGAGCTCTTAAGGATAGTGGAATCAAGGGTATGGGGATGAGGCAGGAACAGTACACTGATTGAGGATGATCAGTCATGATCATAATGAATGGTGGTGCTGTCTCGAAGGGCAGAATAGCCTACTCCTGCACCTATTGTCTATAATGGGTGACTCCTAATTTTTATACACTGATCCCTGAATGCTATATTTCCCCACAAGAGAAAACAGCCTGTTGGCATCCATCCTTTCAAGCACTCTCAGTATCTTGAATGTTTCAATCAAGTTGCATTTCACTCTTCCAAACTCTTAACAGATATGAGCCTAACTTCTCCAACCTTTTTTTCAAACATCAATCTGTTGATTTCTATTATTGGTTGAGTAAATCACCTCTACACTGCTTCCAACCCAGCTATATCCTTTCTGAAATAAGGACATAGAAGAAACCAATGCACCTGATATAGCCTCCCAATATCATGTGCAATTGAAGTATAACCTCACTACTTATGACTTGGAGATGCTGGTGTTGGACTTGAGTGTATAGTCCTACAGGTTTAATTGGAAGCGCACTAGTTTTCGGAGCGCCGCTCCTTCATCAGGTGATTGTGGACTCCACAATCACCTGATGAAGGAGCGGCGCTCCAAAAACTAGTGTGCTTCCAATTAAACCTGTTGGACTATAACCTAGTGTTGTGTGATTTTTAACTCCCTACTTAGCTATCCAATCCTTCCAAGCAATATCATTCTATTAGCTTTCCTAATTACATGCTGCACCTGTATACTAAACACAGGCAAAATGTTATTAAACAGAGGCAAAATGCTAAACTTATCATTTTGGTTTCATCAATGCACAAGAAACAGATTTGTAAAGAGGGACACCAAGCGCTGCTTTGATGTTTCTTCCGGTATTTATAGTGGTTTGTTCTTGCCGCTTCCGGGTGTCAGTTTCAGCTGTAGTAGTTTGTATGTGGGGTCCAGGTTGATGTGTCTGTTGATGGATGTTCTTGCCGCTTCCGGGTGTCAGTTTCAGCTGTAGTGGTTTGTATATGGGGTCCATGTCCATGTGTCTGTTAATGGAGTTTGTGAATGAATGCCATGCCTCTAGGAATTCCCTGGCTGTTCTCTGTCTGGCTTGTCCTATGATGGTAGTGTTTTCCCAGTCAAATTCATGTTCCTGGTTGTCTGAGTGTATGGCTACTAGGGATAGCTGGTCGTGTCGTTTTGTGGCTAGCTGATGTTCATGGATGCGGATTGTTAGCCGTCTTCCTGTTTGTCCTATATAGTGTTTTGTGCAGTCCTTGCATGGTATTTTGTAAACTACGTTAGTTTGGCTCGTGCTGGCTATTGGGTCCTTTGTTCTAGTGAGTTGTTGTCTGAGTGTGGAAGTTGGCTTGTGTGCTGTTATGAGTCCTAAGGGTCGCAGTAGTCTGGCTGTCAGTTCTGAGACGCTCCTGACGTATGATAGTGTGGCTAGTCCTTTTGGTTGTGGCATGTCCTTGTTCCGTGGTCTATCTCTTAGGCATCTGGTGATAAGTTGCGTGGGTATCCGTTTTTGGCGAATACCTTGTATAGGTGTTCCTCTTCCTCTTTTCGCAGTTCTGGTGTACTGCAGTGTGTTGTGGCTCTTTTGAATAGTGTCCTGATGCAGCTTCGTTTGTGTGTGTTGGGGTGGTTACTTTCATAGTTTAGGACTTGGTCTGTGTGTGTTGGTTTCCTGTGTACCCTTGTGGTGAATTCTCCGTTGGGTGTTCTCTCTACTAACACGTCTAGGAATGGGAGTTGGCTATCCTTTTCCTCTTCTCTCGTGAATCGTATTCCTGTGAGTGTGGCGTTGATGATTCGGTGTGTTTTTTCTATTTCTGTGTTTTTGATGATTACAAAGGTGTCATCGACGTATCTGATCCAGAGTTTGGGTTGGATTTGTGGTAGGGCTGTATGTTCTAACCTTTGCATAACTGCCTCTGCTATGAGTCCTGCTGCAGCAAAAACTTCCAGCTCGGCGAACAGAACCACAACAACGGACACCCGAGCTACAAATCTTCAACCAGACTTTAGGGACACCAATTTGTACAACATGGAAAAAGAGTGCTGATTGGTTGGGCTATCATTGTCATAGAGATGCAGCAAGAACCGTTATGATCCACCTGTCATTCAAATGTAAGGCTTAAATAGCTGGCAGCACACTGATACTGAAACATGTGTATTACATTACTGATTTGTGTGGCAGGCAAGCTGTTTCTTTGGCATGATGGGCGCATCCTGTTGGAGAAAAAAAAACTTGTTGCTACTTCACAGTAAATGAATCATGAGACTAGCTTCCCCAGTTCAAATTTTTGAGGCACCTTCCCTTTCCATGGTAATCTAAAATAGACAGAGTGCTGTTCTAGACCAAAAGTGATGGATATAACTCCTTTCATGTGTTTTCATACTGTGCAGTGAGACAGTTTGATCAGGTTGGCCCCTTTCTTGGGGAGTTTTGGTATAACCTACCTTGGCATCAAGCTAACACAGAGAGTAGCTGTGTCAGCACTATTCATGAAGTCACCAACAAACTTGATCTTACCTTTTCCCGCAATACTCGATTTGCTAAATCAACTTGTCAATTTGATTCGCTGATTTCTTTCAACGTTTCAACAATTTTTGGACATTAATGTGCAGTATAAACGCAAGGTTACCCATGGTGTTTTGCTACTGTGACTATTTATTTGAACTTTGGTCGCTATTGTACTTAAGGCAAACAAAGCAGCTAATTTGCACACAGTAGATGCCTCAAATATAAGTTAATCTTATTTGGTTTAATTATGAATATTGGCCAAGATACTAGGGAGCTTCTTGCCATGAAACTTTCACAACAGCCTTAATAGGTAAGTAAAATGTAAAGATGCTGTTAGGGGCTCTAACAGTGCTGCTCAGTAATGCATTCAAGTAAGAGCTCAGGTTAAGTATTGAAATCCCAGAATTGGATTGAACCTGCAAGTTGCTGGCTTGGCTGGAGTTAAGCTGACACCATAACACTTTAAATGTCAGAACTATTAAAAGGATCAGAGAACTGTTTCATACTTTATCAAGTGAATTCTGCACATACCATTCTTCCAAGTGAACACACATTGTATTGGGTTGTTAGATTTTTCAAAGATTTGAGTATTTAAAGTCTAATGATGGTCTATTCCATTAAGAACAAAGTGATATTTTCACATCATTAATTATTTGTCCCTCATCCAAATTTGATATCAGCGATGTGAAAATTTTATTTTGCATGCATTAAATGTAAATTTGTCTCTGTCCTGCAATAATTTAATAACATTTTCGTTCAGATTCTTTTCAATAAAGGTCAAAGATTAAATTATTTCTTCCCATTCTAAGTGTGATTGCTGTTGTAAGATAGTAAAGTTGATTTTACAGAGTTTTCTCTCAATTAAAAATCTCACATTTAAGCATGATAATACTGTAATTTAATGAGTCTGATTACTTTGCCCAGTCCTTGTATTTGTTAAAAACTTTTTTTTCATAAGTCTATTTGGCATTGTGTTGAATTTGAGAGAATGCACCCTTTAATTTTGCCACCGAGGTAAATTAGTTTCCAGAGCATTTAGCTCCTTCGATGGTATATTCAGGGCACAAACTGAGTATTTAATGACAGGGGGAACTAGAAATGGGTATTTGCTTTCATTCCTTGGCTCATTTTAAGACAATCGAGTAAAAAGTGAGGTCTGCAGATGCTGGAGATCAGAGCTGAAAATGTGTTGCTGGTTAAAGCACAGCAGGTTAGGCAGCATCCAAGGAACAGGAAATTCGACGTTTCGGCCCAGAGCCCTTCATCAGGAATGAGGAGAATGTGCCAGGCAGGCTAAGATAAAAGGTAGGGAGGAGGGACTTGGGGGAGGGGCGATGGAGATGTGATAGGTGGAAGGAGGTCAAGGTGAGGGTGATAGGCTGGAGTGGGGTGGGGGCGGAGAGGTCAGGAAGAAGTTGGCAGGTTAGGAGGGCGGTGCTGAGTTGAGGGAACCGACTGAGACAAGGTGGGGGGGAGGGGAAATGAGGAAACTGGAGAAATCTGAGTTCATTCCTTGTGGTTGGAGGGTTCCCAGGTGGAAGATGAGGCGCTCCTCCTCCAGCCGTCGTGTTGTTATGTTCTGCCGATGGAGGAGTCCAAGGACCTGCATGTCTTCGGTGGAGTGGGAGGGAGAGTTAAAGTGTTGAACACCTCTGGGACGCCCGGACCAACCAACCCAACCACCCCGTGGCTCAACACTTTAACTCTCCCTCCCACTCCACCGATGACATGCAGGTCCTTGGACTCCTCCATCGGCAGAACATAACAACACGACGGTTGGAGGAAGAGCGCCTCATCTTCCGCCTGGGAACCCTCCAACCACAAGGAATGAACTCAGATTTCTCCAGTTTCCTCATTTCCCCTCCCCCCACCTTGTCTCAGTCGGTTCCCTCAACTCAGCACCGCCCTCCTAACCTGCAAACTTCTTCCTGACCTCTCCGCCCCCACCCCACTCCAGCCTATCACCCTCACCTTGACCTCCTTCCACCTATCACATCTCCATCGCCCCTCCCCCAAGTCCCTCCTCCCTACCTTTTATCTTAGCCTGCCTGGCACATTCTCCTCATTCCTGATGAAGGGCTCTGGGCCGAAACGTCGAATTTCCTGTTCCTTGGATGCTGCCTAACCTGCTGTGCTTTAACTAGCAACACATTTTCAGCTCATTTTAAGACAATTATAACTTACTGAAAAATATAAATATTATCTAAATGTTGAGAGTTTGCTCAGATGTAGAGGGATCTGGGAGTCCTTGTGCGTGAATTGCAATATCCTGCAACAGCAAGTAATTATGAAGCCTAACAGAATGTTATAATTTAAAGTGAGGGGAATTAATTACAGAAATGGGGAGGTTATGCTTCAGTAATGCACAGCATTGGTGAGACTGGAGTACTGAGCACAGTGCTGGTCACATTATTTAAGGAATGATGTATATGTCTTGGAGGTGGTTCAGACCTGGAATGACAGAGTTGTTGGACTAGCTAGGTGAGGCTTTTATTCACTGGAATCCAGGAAGATTTGATTGGAAGACAAGATACTGACGGGTTTTGACATGGGTAATGTGCCCTCTTATGAGAATATATAGAACGAAGAGTCACTTCAAACATTTTTTTGAGGGCCATGAATCTATGGGACTGTACTTCTACCACATTTGCAGGAAGAAGAGTCCTTGAAAATTTGTACAAGAGTGGTTTGATTCTTGTTTAGCAAGAGGCTGAGAGATTATTGGATAGGCAGGAAAGCAAATTTGAGATTACAGTCAAATCCGCCATGATCCTGTGGAATAGGGGAGCAGATTTGAAGGGCTGAATGTCCTACCTCTGCTCCTGATTTATATGCAATCTTTACTTCTGTTCTAAAATCAAAATGTTCACATTCAGTAATCTTGTTCCCAGCAACTTTTAGATTTGACTGTTGAAAGAAACCATTAAAGATGCAATTTGAGATTCTGGCCTTAATCTATCAAATCAATTTAAATGTGGGTAATCCAAGACGGAGGGCAGGAAAAGTTTGTGGCTGTAAGAGCTGCTCTTTTTGTGAGGCTGTCAGATGTTGGAGTGATTTCCTTGAACTGCAGAAGAAGCAATTACTATTCTATATGCTGTTGCATTGTTTTGGAACTTGGGGATTGGCGTTGGGCCGGGGGGGGGGGGGATGCGGAGAGAAACGTCAAAACAACAGCACTTTTATAAGGAGGAAAGGCAGACAAAGAAAGCAAGCACATGGTCAGAAGAGAGAGAGAGGAAGAAACATGCTGACACAGCAGTGAATCTGCACAGTTACTGCCTTTGCTGTTTGAGTTCATGTATGCCTGGACATCGGAGTGCGTCTAGGACAAGTTAACATACAGCAAAATTCATAACTGACCTTGGAGGAACTGGCATAGGAACAGATAAGTTCATAGTTTTGTAGTTAACCTTGCTGTCAGTCAGCGGTACTTAATAGAGTGGGTTCTTTCTTACTTTAATCAAGAAACAGATTTCAATAAAATATAAGTTTTAAAACAATATGAATCAGAGCTACTAAGTCAACCTGGAGTACTGTTTTTCAGGGCAAAACATCGGTGCTAATTTCTGGGTCTGTAGATTGTGAAGGAGCAAAGATGGCCTTTAAAAGAGTCATAAGCTCTTCCCGTCAGCTGTGGGAGGTAAAGGAGAGTTTCCATGTTATTGATGATTATGTCTGCAGTAAATGTGTTTAGTTTTGACTCCTATCAGATCACATGGATCAGTTGGACCGAAAGTTAGAGGCAATGTGGAATTTACAAGTGCTAGGGGTGTGATTGATGGCAGTCATATAAAGGGAGAAAAGCTGCAGATACAGTCAAGTAGATGGGTTAACTCCAGGAAAAGTAGGAGGGGTAGGTAGATAGTGCAGGAGTCTACTATGGCTATCCCCATCTCATACTGCTGTTTTGGAAAAGGTAGGGGGTGATGGACTCTGGGGAATGTAGCATGTACAGCCAAGTTTCTGGTATCGCTACAGGCTCTAATGCTATGAGGGGTACGCCAGGTTCCAAATGATCAATTGTAATAGGGAACTCTCTACTCAAATGCATAGACATACATAGAAATGCATAGGGTGGCAAGGTGGCTCAGTGGTTAACACTGTTGCCTCACAGCGCCAGGGACCTGGGTTCAATTCCCACCTCGGGCAACAAGTGTGGCGTTTGCACGTTCTCCTCGTGTCTGCGTGGGTTTCCTCCGGGTGCTCCGGTTTCCTCCCACAGTCCAAAGATGTACAAGAAGGATGGATTGCTCATGAATTGAAAGGGAACTAATATACTGGCAGGGCAATTTGCTGGAGCTGCTCGGGAGGATTTAAACTAATAGGAGGGGGTGGTGGGGA
This sequence comes from Hemiscyllium ocellatum, assembly GCF_020745735.1. Lineage (NCBI taxonomy): Eukaryota > Metazoa > Chordata > Chondrichthyes > Orectolobiformes > Hemiscylliidae > Hemiscyllium > Hemiscyllium ocellatum. The sequence goes on along the minus strand of NC_083407.1, from coordinate 23,322,499 downwards.
GATCGGACCCAGGGCAATAATGAGGAAAGGAATCAATCTGATACTGGAGAACACTTGGGAAAGGGAGTGAGTCAAACAGTCAAGGCAGGAAGGAACAAAGCTGAGAACAAGGTAAGACTGACAAATTAAACTGCATTTAATTCAAAGCAAGAGATCGAACAGGGAAGGCAGATGAACTCAGGGCATGGTTAGGTACATGGGACTGGGATACATAGCAATTACAGAAACGTGGCTCAGGGATGGACAGATCTGGCAGCTTAATGTTCCAGAATACAAACACTACAGGAAGGAGAGAAAGGGGAGCAAGAGAGGAGGGGGAATGGTGTTTTTGACAAGAGAGAGCATGGTAGGGAATTTTAACTTTCCAGGCATAGACTGGGGCTGCCATAGAGTCAAGGATTTAGATGGAGAGGAATTTGCTGAGTGTGTACAAGAAATTTTTATGATTCAGTGTGTGGATGCACCTACTAGAGAAAGTGCAAAGCTTGACCTCCTCTTGGGATGTAAGGTAGGGCAGGGGACTGAGGTGTCAGTGGGGGCCAGCGACCATAATTCTATTAGATATAACATAGTGATGGAAAAAGATAGACCAAATCTAAAAGTTGAAGTTCTAAATTGAAGAAAGGCTAATTTTTACAGTATTAGGCAAGAACTTTCAAAAGCTGATTGGGGGCAGATGTTCGCGGGAAAAGGGGTGACTGGAAAAGCCTTCAAAGGTGAGCTAATGAGAGTCTAGAGATAGTATATTCCTGTTAGGGTGAAAGGAAAGGCTGGTAAGTATAGGGAATGCTGGGTGACGAGAGAAATTGAGGTTTTGGTTAAGAAAAAGAAGGAAGCACGTGACAAGTATAGACAGGAGAGATCAAGTGAATCCTTAGAGTATAAAGGTAGTAGGAATATACTTAAGAGGGAAATCAGGAGGGCAAAAAGGGGACATGAGATAGCTTTTGCAAGTACAATTATGGAGAATCCAAATGGTTTTATAAATACATTAAAGGCAAAAGAGTAACTCGGGAGAGAATAGCAAGGCAACCCAAGTATGGAGCCGCAGGAGATAGGGGAGATACTAAACGAGTTTTTTGTATCAATGTGACTGTGAAGAATGACATGGGAGGTATCAAATGTGGGGAAATAGATGGTGACGTCTTAAAAAATGTCCAGATTACAGAGTAGGAAGTGCTGGATGTCTTGAAATACATAAAAGTGGATAATAGTACCAGTAGGCACTAAATCCACCAATTAGACAGACTGTTCAATGCCCTGGTTCATCATGGAAGGATGAACTGAATAATTAAATCCATTAATCGATTATCATTTGGGATCAAACTCTTGGTATTCGTAATTAAGGATACAACTGTTAAATGTTTTTTGAAATGAGAGTTATTCAGGTGTAGTCAACAGTGATATGTTAAAAATGTCATATTTGACACATTTATAAATGTTGAAAAAATAATCATGAATGGACAGAGGAACTAAAGTAGATGTATCTGCATTTGTCAAAAGATGTCCGGAAAGATCTGTCTTCAGGTGTTTAGTGATCTTCAACCATTCAGTTTCAAGTCAAATGTTGCAGTGTGTATACAGAAGGTTGGTTGACTGGCAATAAGTAAAGTTATGATAAATAGGTGTGTCTCAGACTGGAGAGTGTTATATTCCAGGAGTCAGTGAAGAGTCAACATTTGTTGATTTATGAATAAATAATTTAGCATTGCTCAGTATAAAGAAGTAGGAGTTGACAGCTGGAAAGGCACTTTCGTAAAACCAGAACACAGCAGTCAATGGAAACTTATTAAAATCAACACAAAGCATTGTTATCTGGGGTGATGTTCCACGCCAAGTCATCCTTTCTGTTGAGATTCTAAGGGTCTATTTGGCTAACAGTGATACAGGATGAACCATCAGTGATTCTTCATGAGAAGAAGCATTTGTCTTAACAAATTGTAGTATATTCCATGATAGCAATAGGTGCAGGTTACACTGGCTAGTTCAATTTCATCACCATCTGGGGACAGTAATGTCACATCTGTCTCCACTGAGATCTCAAATACCTTTCGTATGCCCCACCTAAGACTGATGTTCCAAAGATTATTCTTCAACAAGGCCAGATTCCTACGGTTTCATTTTAAACCCACCCAGCTGTCTGACAACATACGATCACAGTTGGTCCACTGAATGAATGACCTCACTGTACCATTCCTGAGGAGGTTCCTGATCCATACTAGTTGCCCTTGGGCCAAATGTGCTGTTTCCCTAAGACTGTTTCACCTTATAATTTTGTGTGGACTCCCCATCTTTTATAGAATCGAGATAGTGAGATTTGAGTCTTTTTCATTTTATCCCCATTGGTAATTCTGGTAAGCCACACTCCTTGGATATGCTAGCTAGTTGGCTGGTTTGCAATATAGAGTGATGCCAACAGCATAGGTTCAGTTCCTACACAAGTTGTTTAGGTATTATGAAGAACTTCATTCTCAACCTTTCCCTTGGCTGAGGGATGCTGACCATCAACAGTCGGCTCTGCCTAATGAGGGAGCAGTGCTATGGTCTGGTCGGACTATAACGATTTTACCTTTATAAAAGTCAGTGATTTGGCTATCAGGGCCTTGTGCTCAGTTTCTCCTTTTGACAGAGTTTATCTCAGCAAGTTGGATATTTGTTCAGAACCAGATATGGCTGCAAACTGGCTGAGACAGTCGTGAGTAAACTGTGATGTATTAGCTGATACATAACCACAACAGGGATGCAATGCGTAATGAATATTTCCTGCAAGACCTGACAACAACTACTATGATGTGATAACATTTCACCTCTACCCATGACAAGAAAAGCCTAATTCAGACCATCCACCAAATGTAAATAGATCTGTTCCCTCCTGTTCACATGAACTGGTGGGAAAATAGTGGGGATCATTGCCTTTTTCTATTCTGGCCGGTAAATTGTGCAAGCTCCACAGACAGTATGAGATTCTCAGTTTCCTTTGAGATTCCTGGCCTCATGTAACCATTAAAAATCCATCTATTTCACTCATAATTTCAGAGAAGAAACTTAGCTCACCTTGCCTGGTCTGACCTTCATATGACATTAGGTAGTAATGCGATTGACTCACACTACGTCCTTGTGTCAGACAATTAGGTAGGTTTAAGTCATTTGGGACCTCCCCTTTTAGACCTAAGTTATTATATACCTGATTAAATGTGTTCAACTTTAAGTAATCTCTATAGTGTTTTATCCCTTTGCATCTGGCCTGAGTCTAACATTAACCCTTGGCTCAGTAAGGTGATACAGTTCACTATATATCCATCCCTTTTGAGGGCACTGCTCTATACAGCCAACCTCGTCTGAGAACTTAACAGGACTACAGTGAACTCAATGAAACTAAAGAAAATTTTCTTTATTGCTCTCTCTCTCTGTACGAATGTATACAAAACTCATTAAATTTAACCTAAGCCTCAAAAACACTTTTAAAATAAATCAGTATAAATATAGCAATGCTTGCAGGCTAATGATTAACTTCAGACGTGCAGCAAATCCATTGGTTATGAATTCACAACCCAGACTTAGAATAAAAAATATTGGAATATATATGCTATATAACATAGATATCAATATCTCACAGTTTACAAGTAATGCCTTTGTAGAATGTCCATATCATGCAAAATGAACTGTTTCCTTTAACTCTATCTTTTCCAGCTTGGTCCTTTGCTGTGTTGATTTAAAGTTAATCCACTTTCCAAACAGGAATTTTTAACTTTACTTTCAATCCCTGAAATGGCCACTTTTTATCCAAAGCTTGAATTGGAACTATCCCTGGCAGTCACAAAATCCTTAGAAAGGAAGGACTGATGAGTGTGACTACTGTTTTTATTTAAGATATTACACTGCTTCTGCTGTGCATCTTACTAGGTCTGAATTTAATGTTTTCGTCTGGAATGCTGTTTCTGCCTTTTTCCTTGCATGAGTACCACTAATTGTTCAAGTCTTTGCAGCTAACTGGCTTTTTTGTTAATGCAATGTGGACGTCATGGTGAGACCAGTATTTACTAACCATCCTAGTCACCATGGCGAAGTTGGTGCTGCAAGCTATCTTCTTGAACCATTGCAGTTCTTGGGAGCATCCAAGTATCATTAGGGGTGGAGTTCCAAGTTGTTTTACCCAGCAACAGTGGAAGAATGATTTTATAATTCCAAGTGAGGATAGTGTGTTGCCTGGAGGGGAACTTGCAGTTGATGGTGTTTCCTTGCAATTGCTATCCTTGTCCTACTAAGTGCTGGATATTGCAGGTTTGGAAGGTGCTATCAGAAAACATTGATTTGCTGCAGTGCATCTTGCACTGTTGCCATTGTGTATTTCTAGAAAATGGAGTGAATATTGAAGATAGTAGCTGGGGTCTTGTTCTCTTTTGGATGATGTTGAACTTTGAGTGTTGTTGGTGCTGCATTCATTCAAACAATTGGAGAGTGTTCCACCACACTGCTGACTTGTGTCTTATAGAAAACCCACACTAGGAAACAAATAATAAGTTGCAAGACCACCGAATGCTATCATTTAACATGCTTTTGTATCTTTGGAGTTTACTGAGATATTCACTGATGGTAATGCCACTGGAAGTCAAGAAGCAAAGGTTAATTGTTGAAGGTGGTCATTCACTGATGTTGTGTGACTCCAGTGTTACTTGCAACCTTCCAGACCAAGCCTGGAGATATTGTCCAGATCTTGCTGCATACAAACATGCATTTCTTCAGTAATTGGAGAGCTGTGAATGATGCTAAATATTATTCAATCATTAGTGGCCAACCTCATTTCTGACCTTATGATTGAAGGAAGGCCATTGGTGAGGCAGCTGTATATGATATGGTCTAGTACACTATCTTGAGGAACTCTTCCATGTGGGTTGAGCTGATTGACCTTCCAAAACCATAACCATTTTCCTTTGTGCTAAGTACAACCCTAACCAGTGGAAAGTTGGCCTCCTCATTTCCACTGGCTCAACTTTCAATGTGGCTACTTTGTGTGTACTCCATGAAATGCAATCTTAACATCAAGGACAGTCAATCTTACCTCACATTGGAGTTCTACTTGTGTCCATGTTTGGACCAAGGCTGTAATGAGATCAGGAGCTGAGTGGCCCTGGAAGAACACAAACTGAGTGTGAGTAAGCAGGTTATTCTTTGCAACTGTTGTTTGATGACAGAGTTGATTACCCCTTACATCATTTGTTGCTGATAAAGAGTAGACTGATTGGGCAGTACTTGGCTGGGTTTGACTTCACCTGATTTTGAGCACAGGACATAACTGGGCAATGTTTCATATTGATGCGTAGATGCCAGTGTTGTAATGGCACTGGAGCAGCTTGGATAGGGTGTGGTCAAGTTAGATAATGCTGGGCACCTCAGTAGTTAGATAAGATGGATCATTCACTCCACATTGAAATTATCCGAACACAGTAAAGTATTTAATGTGTCAAATTCACTTTTTGTCTTAAATTTATTTCTCCGAGGTTGAATAAATTTTTCCACCATTTTATTTTTACTTAAGCATATTTAGCAGCGTGGAAACAGGCCCTTTGGCCCAACAAGTCCACACCGACCCTCCGATGAGCAATCACCCAGACCCATTCCTCTACATTTACCCCTTCAGCTAACACTACGGGCAATTTAGCATGGCCAATTCACCAAACCTGCACATTTTTGTGTCTGTGGGAGGAAACCGGAGCACCCGGAGGAAACCCACGCAGACAGTTGCGTGAGGTGGGAATTGAACTCGGGTCTCTGGTGCTGTGAGGCAGCAGTGCTAACCACTGTGCCACCGTGCCGCCCATCATTGATCACTATGTTGGTGTTTGCAGAATTAACCACTCCCAGGTTGGAGTAGAGTGCTTTTCTCCTTTCTACGTTGCGTCTAAAAGTGCATTTCTTTAACATAGCAAAGAATTAACTATTAGTGAATCTTAAAGAACAGGCAATTCCTAACAAGATTTAGTTTATTGCATGATAGGAGTAGGTATAAGTTACATTGGCTAGATGGCCGGAATAACAATCTGTCTGCATTACAATCACATCTGGATTTTTTTTTAAAAAATCCAATATTATGTAATAACTTTGGATGGAACTTAATGCAGAATCCAAGATTACCATTTCAGAACCATTACCATACACCAACATATTCCTATAGCAAATAATTGACAAAAATTGGATCACTTCGCTCTGTGCCAAAAATGCCTACAGTCCTGATGAAGGGTTATGCATGAAACGTTGACTCTTTTCTCTTCAGATGCTGCCTGTCCTATTCCGCTTTCCCAGTGCCACACTTCATCGACTCTGACTTCTCCAGCATTTGCAGATTTCACTATCTCCTGTGGTTCTGCTTTGTTTAACAGCTTTTTGACAAATGTTTCTATTTCTTGTGGATATCTTGTAGTGCAATATTTTGCAGAATACCAAAGTACTGTTTTGAGAAAAGGCATACCTTTACTAATTATCTCATTTTTGCATTGACAGTATGTCATAGTTTGTGGATTATGCAGTTAAACTAATCAGTAACCACAATCCAGAGGTGGTTCTGAGGTCTAGAATATGGGCATTGTGATGTGTCCCACGAAGCACTAAGAAACTTTAGTTTTAATTTTGGGTAGTCTTTTTAGACTTATGAAGACTTTGGCATAAGATGGCTGTACAGAGTGCTGGTCCTGTGAAAGGAATATAGATTCAGTGAATTAGAGTACTTGTGGGGCATAGAACTCAAAAGTCTTTTTTAAAAAAAATTTAGCTGTATTTGAGATATTTTGTAGAAGTCAATCATTCAGTTAAAGCATTCACTAAAAATTGTCAAACTTAGTACAGACTGGAAGGATGATTTACATCAATGACTGCAGGTGTGTAAACAAATAGATAGTTAGTTTCTTGAAATATTGAAGGGCACGATGTGCAGTAATAGGATGAACTAGTAGGGGAAATATTGTGTGGTGAACCTCAGACCTTGGCTGAGGCAACTAAGATCTTGACCAAAGATTAAAGATATGAAAATAAACTTGACAAAGTACTTTTATACTCTCTTGCCTTTGTTTTGTATAAATGTAGAATTTTCGCCTTTATATTCGAAGCATAATTTGGAATTATTTGTTTCACTCAAATATGGTCAATATTTTTGATCGGTTCCTCAGGTTTGTGGATGTCCATGGGACACTGAACCAAATCTGAGAAACAAGTGGATATGGCAGTGGAATATTATTTAGTATTCCAAACAGATAAAATCCGGTGAACTGAAGTCTTCATTCAGCCCACTTTGTGTTTTGACTGAGTGTACTTTCAAGGATGCAATTAGTTAAACAGTCAAACTAAAGGGCAGTGATGCCTGGGGTTTATTGAAGTTTGTTGAGTGCGCCTGAGCCTTTGAAAGAGCGAGATTAGAGTTCTGGTCTCCACAGCAGTGTACATTTGAATCCCACCACCGTCAGCTGATTTTCCTTCCTGATATTTCAACAGATCACTTTCAGTGGACAACTGGCAGCTGAAATACAAGATGGAGCAGTGTATAACATTTCATTTTCCAAATTTGTGGGCCAAGGGGAAGAATCAAGGGAGTGGCACAAATTAAGTTGCCTTTTCAGAAAGACGTGGGTTTTTTTTTCCCACAGTCCAAAGGTTAGCTGAATTGGCCATGCTAAATTGCCCATAGTGTTCGGTATATTAGTCAGAGGGAAATGAGTCTGGGTGGGTTACTCTTCAGAAGGTCAGTGTGGACGTGTCGGGCCGAGGGGCCTGTTCTTATCTAATCTAATTGTCTGTTTCTGCCATCTGAGTTGGAAAATTCTGCCACGCAACACTGCATTCATGAAGGTAGAAAGTTGGCTGACATACACTAAAATATGCAGAAATGCTGGTTTGTGTTGGTAAATATATTTTATCAAAAATAATCTAGGTCCCTTCTTCCTTACTATCATGAGGTGATATTGTAAAAATTATTCTATACTAAAATCCAGTTCAGCAAGTGGAATAAAAGCTTGCAAAGCCTCACCTAAAATTTTCCTAATTGAAGGTCTGAAATATTTGTGTTGTGCAGTCTCTTGTCACCCTTGTATGTTTGTATGGTATTAGCTAGAGTAAATCAACACTGCTGCTGCTTGCTTGGATGAGGTGTTCTCTGTTTGCTATTCTGCTTCTATTAATGTTCTGAAATTTTTCTTCCGTAAAGCATGAACAAGCCACTCGGAATATGGTTTTCTTTCTCTTTTTTGCCTTTCTCGTTCTTTCTCTTTCTCTGACCACACTGTGACTGCAGTCGATACTGGGGTTGGAGTGCAGATGGGCTGTCAAAGCATCCCCCCACCCCTTCTCAGCCTCACTCCATCCCCACAGTTCCTACCCACAAGACCTTCCGGCGTTCTTACTCGCCCAGGTAACGAAGCCCCATCCACATCTATTCAAAATGCCTTGTCTCATCAGGCGACTCTTATTTTGGGCTTTAGCATGGTTTGTCATGATGTTTTGAGTGGCTATAACATTTGTTTGCTTTAATTCATTGCCAATTTTGTATTAATTTTCATCCTTCTTTCAAATAATAACATTGTACTTATTTATAAATGTGAACCATCACAATTTTGAATGAATCATCACAGCTGAACGTTTTTAGTAGCAGTGGGATGATTGATCAGCAGGGAGCCATAAATTTAGCATAATTGAATAATTATTGCCTATTCTGAATAATTGAATGCAATATTAAATGCTGGCACAAGCGCAGTGGGCTGAATAGGCCCTTTCTGTGTTATATCATTCAATGACAGTGTTACTATGTTTTGAAGTATTTCAGTCGTATTTTCTAAATGTATTATCTGCTTTAGATTTGGTAGGGATTATAAACTGATTACTCACTGGCTGTTTTATCTATAGCATGTTGGATTATGACACAGAAAACCTTAACTCCGATGAAATTTATAGTTCTCTTCGTGGGGTCACACAAGCCATCCAGAACTTCAGTTTCCGCAGTCAAGAGGATTTAAATGAACCAATTAAACGCGATGGAAAGAAAGACTGTGATAGTGTAAGTATCCTCCTCCTAACGCAACACAAACCCCTCTCTTGATTATCCATGCAGTTGCCTTGATGAGGGAACCAAGGACATCATAATGATTCTCGCTATATATTTTTGCCACAGCACAGTAACACTTAGCTCAATATCTTATAACCTTGGGAAGACTAGAATTTCAGTATCCATAATCAACTCAATGTCCCCTTGACTTACTGTGAAGTATTTTGGTAAAAAACAGATAGTGGTCCCTTTTAATATAACTTTCCTTTCATTATTGCTTGTCTTGTCCTATTAACAAAGTGTGTCTTCCTGTTCTGTGAGACGATTAATAGAACAATTTTTGTCAAAGCTTTCATTAGCCAGGAGGAGCTAAGATCAATTCAATCAGAACAAACCTGAGACTTCCAATTTTACAGCTTCCTAAAACACACACAATGTATTGTAGAGATCTGTATAATGATACATAATTTCTGTTAAAGCATATTTGCATACGCAATTTAGTCGCACTTCATATTTCCTTGGTGGAACGCTAGTGAATTTCCAACTGTGTCAGTGCTCTTGCACCTGCTGTCCTCATCCCACCTAGAAGTTGATGGGCAGCAGTTGCATATGTTTGCCATCACCTTCAAATTCCCCTCCAACCCACACATCATCCTGACTTGAAATTAGTTGCTTTGTTATCAGACTGCAGGTCACCACGCTGGAATTTCCATCCTAACAGCACTGAATGTACCTTTACCTTGAGGACTGTAGTTGTTCAAGAAAGCAGCGCATCCACATTCTCAAGGGATTTAGTCTTGCTTGCAATGTCCATATGTAATGGACAGATACAAGTAAACTAAGGTTTTTTCAATTTTCTGTCTCAATGGGGTCTTTGTTTCAATGAAATGACAATTTAATATATCAAATTAAATTGAACTAAGTCGAATTGGGAAATGTCGGAAGGTTGAAATGGGAACTTTTGTTTTTCCAAATTCAACTCTGTGAAGAGACAGTCATACAAAGGTTTGTGTTAACCAAGTGGCACATCCCACTTTTGAGCACTTGGTCCACAGTCTTGAATGATATGACAGTCTAAATGTTCAGCCATGTATTTCTGAAAGATTGTGAGGTTTCCTGCCTCGACTACTCTCCCAGGCAGTGCAATTGAAGTTCCCAGTTCCTGCTGAGTAAAAATATTTTTCTCAAATTCTCTCTGCCCATGTTCCTCGTAATCTTATACACTTTTATCAAGAACCCCTCAGCCTTAGAGTCATAGGGACATACAGCATGAAAACAGACCCTTCGGTACAACTCATCCATGCTGACCAGGTATCCTAAATAGACATAGTCCCATTTACGAGCATTTGACCCATAGCCTTCTAAACCCATCCAGATGCCTTTAAATGGTGTAACTGTAATGGCCTCCATCCACTTCCACTGGAAGCTCACTCCATACATGCACCTCTCTGTGTGTAAAAGTTGTCTCTTAGGCCCCTTTAAATCTTTCCCCTCTCACCTTAATCTAATGTTGTATAGTTCTGGACTCCCTCACACTGGGGAAATAACTTTGTGCATTTGGGAGAAAGTGAGGACTACAGATGCTGGAGGTCAGAGTTGAGAGTGTGGTGCTGATCAGGCAGCATCCGAGGAGCTGGAGAATCAACATTTCAAGCTTAAGCCCTTCATCAGGAGTCTACTCTCGACCTTGTGTGTTTACCACTCATGATCTTATAAACCTCTGTAAGGTCACCCGTCAGCTTCCAACACTCCAGGGAAAATAGCCTCAGCATATTCAGCCTCTCACTATAGCTCAAACCCTCTAACACTGGTAAAATATTTTCTGAACCCTTTCAAGTCTTTCAACATTCTTCCTGTAGCAGAGAGAACAGAACTGCATGCAGTATTCCAAAAGTGGCTGAAGCAATGTTCTATACAGCCGCAATGTGCCCTCCCAACTCCTATGCTCAATGCTCTGACCAATAAAGGAAAGCATACCAAATACTGCCTTCACTATCCTATCCATCTACGACTCCACTTTCAAGGAACTATGAACCTGCACTCCAAGGTCTCTTTATTCAGCAACCTTTCCCAGGACCTTACCATTAAATGTAAATGTCCTGCCCTGATTTGCTTTACCAAAATGCAGCATCTTATATTTATCTAAATTACACTCTGTCAGTCCTTGCCCATTGGACCATGTGATCAAGATCCCATTGTATTCTGAGGTAACCACCTTTGCTGTCCATGACACCTCCAATTTTGGTAACATCTGCACACTTAGTAACCGTACCTCCACATTCACATCCAAATCACTGATGTGAATGACAGAGTAGTGAACCCAGCACCAAACCTTGTGGCACACTGCTGGTCACAGGCCTCCAGTCCAAAAAGCAATTCTCCGTAACTACTCTCTGTCTTCCACCTTTGAGCCACTTCTGTATCCAAATGTCTAGTTCTCCCTGTATTCCATGTGCTCTAAATTTGCTAACCAATCTATCATGAGGAACCTTATCAAGCTGAAGTCCATATGGATTGCGTCCACCATTTTGCCCTCATCAATCCTTTTTGTTACTTCTTCAAAAAACTCAATGAATTTATTGAGACATGACTTCCTTTGCACATAGCCATGATGACTATTACTTATCAGCCTTTACCTTTTCAATTATATTTAAATCCTGTCCTTCAGGATTCATTTGATTAATTTGCACACGCTGTTGTTAGGCTCACTGGTCTATATTTCCCTGGCTTTTTCTTACCACCTTTCTTAAGTAGTGGCACCAAATTAGCCAACCTCCTGTCTTTGGGTGCCTCACCTGTGGTTATCGATGATGCAAATATAAAGAACAAGGGGCTCAGCAATTGCTTCCCACAAAGTTCTATGATGCACCTGATCAGGTCCTGGGGATTTGCATTTTAAGCCATCCAGCAACACCACCTCTGTAATATGGATATTTTTCAGGTTGTTGCTATTCATTTATTTCCCCATGTTCTATATCTTCCATATCCTTCTCCGCAATAAACACTGATACAAAATACTCATTTAGTATCTCCCCCATCTCCTGCAATTCCAAACTAGGAGACCATACTGATCTTTAAGGGGCCCTGTTCTCTCCCTAGTTACCCTTTAGTCCTTGATGTATTTGTAGAGTCCCTTTGGATTCCGCATAACTCTGTTTGCCAAAGCTATCTCATGAACCTTTTTTGCTCTCCTGATTTACCTCTGAAGTAAACGCCAACTCATACACTTATAGAGATTCACTTGATCCCTTCTGTCTATGCCAGACATGTGCTTCCTTCTTTTTCTTGACCAAAACCTCAATTTCACTTGGCATCCAGCATTCCCTATACCTACCAGCCTTGCCCTTCACCGTAACAGGAACAAACTGTCTTGGGACACTCGTTACCTCATTTTTGAAGGCTTCCAATTTTCCAGTTGTCTGCTTACCTGCAAACATCCGCTCCTAATCAACTCGTGAAAGTTCCTGCCTAATGCAAGAACTAACTACCTAATTGACTTTTCTCCAATTTAGAACTTTAAATTTTAGAGCTGGTCTATCCTTTTTCATCACTGTTTCAAAACTAGTAGAATTATGGTCACTGCCCCCAAAGTGCTCCCCCACTGACACATCAGTCAGCTGCCCTGTCTTTTTTTCCCAAAAGTAGGGACATCCACACACTGAATCAGAAAATTTTCTTGAGTGGAGTATACATAAGAGAGAAATCAGGAGGGCAACTTAACAAAAACAACCCAAGTATATTCAGCCTTTCTTCATTTCTTTAATGCTGCATCCCAGGCAATTTCCTGGTGAATCTTCTCTGCATCCTCTCCAGTGTAGTCAGATAGTGCGGTGACCAGAACTGCACACACCACTCCAACTGAGGCCTAACCAAAGTTTTCTGTACAGCTGAAAATGTGTTGCTGGAAAAGCGCAGCAGGTCAGGCAACATCCAAGGAACAGGAGATTTGACGTTTCGGGCATAAGCCCTTCTTCAGCCTTTTCTGTACAGCTCCAAAATAACTTGCATGCTCTTAAACCTATGCTATGACTGCTAAGTGCAGACCTTCCATATGCTTTCTAACTGCCACATCAACCTGTCCTGCAGTCTTCAGCCATCTGTGGACAAGTAGTCCAAGATCACTCAGTTTCTAGTGTCTTGCCATTTGAGTTCCCTCTTGTCTTGTTACTTCCAAAGTGCATCACCTCACAGATCAGTGTGAAATTCCATCTACCACTGATCTGCCTATCTGAACAACACATTTATATCTTCCTGTAACCTAACACTTTCTCCTTCACTACTAACCTACCAGCCAGTCTTCATATCATCTGCAAACTTACTCCTCTCTCTTACCAATAGCACACCACTGAACATTCTCATCTACATAGTTTATGTTCCTGATGAAGGGCTTATGCTCGAAACGTCGAATTCTCTATTCCTGAGATGCTGCCTGGCCTGCTGTGCTTTGACCAGCAACACATTTGCAGCTGTATATCATGGACAATAAGGGACCCAGCACTGATCGCTGTGGTATACCAATAGACGCTGGATCTAATCACATAAACAGCCATCTGCCACTAATCTCTGTCTCCTACCATTAAGACATAGATCACAGTCATACAGCAAGGAAACAGACCCTTTGGTCCAACTCATCTGCTCCGACCAGACATCCCAATCTGACCACTCCCATTTGCTAGCATTTGGTTCAAATCACTCTAAACTCTTCCTATTCATCTACTCATCCAGATGCCTTTTAAATGCTGTAATTTTATCATCCACCACCACTTCCTTTGGCAGCTTGTTTCTTTTATGCACCACCCTTTATATTAAAAGGTTACCCCTCAGCTTCTTTTTAAATCTTTTCCCCCCTCACCTTAAACCTATGCCCTTAAGTTTTTTGAAAAAGACCTTGGTTATTCACTCTTTCTCTGTCTCTCATGATTTTATAAATTTCTAAAAGACAATTTTGATTCCACTTGTGAGTGTCACCTGAATCACGTACTTTTACCTTTATCAGCTTCCCATGTGGGACCTTGTCAAAGGCTTTGTTGAATTCATATAAATGCATAACCCTCATCTACACACCTGATCACCACTTTAAAGTTGAATTAAATTTGTTAGGCATGACCTCTTTCTGACAAAACTATACTGACTATCCCCAATCAAAACACGCCTCTCTCAACAATGATTAATTTCCTCCTTTCCTCTTTTCTCCAATACTTCCCCAGCCACTGATAATGGACTCGCTGGTGTGGTAATTCCCTGGTTTTCTCTATCACCCTTTTTAACAAGTGGAACCACAATAACTAACCTTCAGTCCTCTGGCACCTCCCCTGTGACCAGAGTGGAATTAATAATTTGATCACAGTCCCTGTAATTTCCACTTTTGCCTACCTCAACAGCCTGGGATGCAGGCTGATCCATCCAATTTTAAACTCATCAAAACTTCCAACTGCTCCGCATTCTCGATGTCAATCTGTGCAAGAATCTCATAATCCTTTTTTCCCCAGTTCCCTGCATCCTTCTAGTTGACAGTGAAGACAGATGTGAAGTACTTGTTTAACCAGCATCTGCTGGTTCCATGCCCAGATTGCAACTTGGTTCTTAAGAGGCTTTCTCTAGTTACTCTTGTCTCCTTAATGTAGTTATGGAATATCTTGGGCTGCTCCCTAATCTTACATACCAGTATTTTTTTTTACATGCTCTTTCTTTGGTCTTCTAATTGCTTTAAGTTCCCCATTGCACTTTCTCTTCTCTACTCCACTAGGGCCTTTGTTAATTTGCTCTTTTTGTAAATGCTGAAAGCCTTCCTTTTCCTTCTTATCTGGTCCTGCACACACATATACATCTTGGGCTGTCTGAGCTTGGTGGTCCTACATTTCTGTAGATTTTCCCAGAAGTATCTGTTTCCAACTTATTTTGGCCAGATCTTGCTTTATTTTAATATGATCTGCCTCCTCCAATTCACAACTGCTTTTTGCAGACCATATTTTTCATTTTCACATTTAACAAATCTTGCATTTAAAACATTTGGTGTTGTGGTCATTGTGAATGTCAATGTATGATATCATCTTAACACTATTAATACAACGTAAACATGGACAATTCATTGCATTATGTTCCTCTGTTGCCCACTGAGTATTTGGGTCCCTTTTAATATATTCCCAGCAATATCACTGATCCCTTTCTATCCTTAATCTCTCCCAATGAAGCCTCATTTGAAGACCCTCCAAAGAAGCTATCCTTTCTTATCGCAATAACTAACTCCATAATTAATTTGTGTGAGCTAACCTGGTTATCATGCTACTCTTTGATAACTGTATTTTTATATAATGTTCAATTACGCTTTGAATATTTAAAATGATTTGTATATCATTTTGTTAAAGGTATCAAGGGATGGAGGAATTGCATCGCCATCCTCTGACATCCGTGGAGGTGGTGAACCTGTAGAAGGAGGAAGAACTGCACTTGACAACAAAACATCTTTACTTAACACTCCACCACCCCGGTCTTTCTCTGGACCTCGCACTAGAGAATACAATCCATATAACTATTCAGATACAATCAATGTGTTTGACAAGACAGCACTCAAAGAAGCTATGTTTGATGATGATATGGAACAATTCCGTGATGGTAAGACTCTTTTGTATGATGCACTTTAAATAGTTTGGCTTCAGATGGTATAAGATTTCTGAATTATGTTGCAGATCAGCAATTAATTTAGTGTTAATACAGTCACTTGATGTAAAAGAAATCAACTATTTGAAGGGAAGTTCAACTATTTGAGATGTAGGAGGCTTTCAAAGATAGGTTAACGGTAGTGCAGGATAGGCCTGTCCCGTTGAAGGCAAAGGATAGGAAGGGCAAGATTCGTGAATCGTGGATGACAGGAGAAATTGTACGACTAGCCTAGAGGAAAAGGGAAGCATACATAAGGTCTAGACAGCTAAGAACAGAACGGGTCCTGGAAGAATATCGGAAGAGTAGGACAATTCTTCAACGAGGAATCAAGCGGGTTAAAAGGGGTCATGAAGTAGCTTTAACGAGCAGACTTAAGGAGAATCCCAAAGCATTTTATTCTTATATAAGAAGCAAGCAGGTAACTAGAGAAAGGATTGGTCCACTAAAGGATAATGAAGGAAGGCTGTGTGCCAAACCTGAGCGAATGGGTGAGATTCTGAATGATTACTTAGCATCAGTGTTCACCTGAGGGGAGGAACATGATGAATGTTGAGATTAGAGAGATAGAAGTTTGATCAGTCTGGATCACGTTGACATAAGTAGGGAAGATGTGTTGGGTAGGCTAAAGGTTCTTAAGGTGGATAAATCCCCAGGACCGAATGAGATCTATCCCAGGTTGCTGAGGGAGGTGAGACAGGAAATAGCTGGGGCCCTGACAGATATCTTCGTGGTATCCTTAAATACAGGTGAGGTGCTGGAGGACTGGAGGGTTGCTCATGTTGTTCCCCCAATACAAGAAGGGTAGTAGGGATATTCTGGGTAATTACAGACCAGTGAGCCTGACGTCAGTGGTGGGAAAGTTGCTGAAGAAGGTTCTGAGGGATAGGATCTATTTATATTTAGAAAAGAATGGGCTTATCAGTGATAGGCAACATGGTCTTGTGCAGGGGAGATCATACCTTACCAATTTAGTAGAGTTCTTTGAGGAAGTGACAAAGTTAATAGATGAAGGAAAGGCTGTTGATGTCATATACATGGACTTTAGTAAAGCATATGATAAGGTTCCCTGTGGCAGACTATTGGAGAAAGTGAAGTCACATGGTGTGCAGGATGTTCTAGCTAGGTGGATAAACTGGTTAAGCAACAGGAGGCAGAGAGTAGTAGTTGAAAGGAGTTTCTTGAAATGGAGAAAGGTGACCAGTGGTGTTCCACAGGAGTCAGTATTGGGGCCACTGCTGTTTGTGATATACATAAGTGATCTGGAAGAGGGCACTGTTGGTATGATTGACAAGTTTGCAGATGACATGAAGATTGGTGAAGTAGCAGAAAGCATAAGGGACTGACCGAGAATACAGGAGAATATAGATAGACTGGAGAGTTGGGCGGAAAAGTGGCAGATGGTTTTCAATCCAGAAAAATTGAGATGATATATTTAGGCAAGACTAATTCTAGAGCAAATTATACAATGAACGGAAGAGCCTTGGGAAAAGTTGATGGGCAGAGAGATCTGGGAGTGCAGGTCCATTGTACCCTGAAGGTTGCTGCACAAGTGAATAGAATGGTCAAGAAGGCATATACTATGCTTGCCTTCATTGAACGGGGTATTGGGTATAAGAGCTGGCAAGTCATATTAAAATTGTACAAGACATTGGTTCGGCCACATTTAGAATACTGTGTACAGTTCTGATCGCCACATTACCAAAGGATGTGGACGCTTTGGAGAGGGTGCAGAGAAGGTTTACCAGGATGTTGCCTGGTATGGAAGGTGCTAGCTATGAAGAGAGGTTGAGTAGGTTAGGTTTATTTTCATTAGAAAAAGAAGATTGAGGGGGGACCTAATTGAGGTTTACAAAATCATGACTGGTATAGACAGGCTGGATAGAGACAAGCTTTTTCCCAGAGTGAAGGATTCAATAACGAGAGGTCACGTTTGCAAGGCGATAGGTGGAAAGTTTAAGGGGGAATACACACAGTAAGTACTTCACACAGAGGGTGGTGGGCGTCTGGAGCGTGTTGTCAGCAGAGGTGGTGGAGGCAGGCACGGTAGAATCATTTAAGGTGCGTCTGGACAAATGCATGAGTAGGTGGAGAGCAGAGGTGTAGAGATGCTTAGCAATTGCCCGACAGGTTTAGACAGTACATTTCGATCGGCTCAGGCTTGGAGGCATGAAGGGCCTGCTCCTGGGCTGTAAGTTTTCTTTGTTTTTCTTTGTTCTAATTCCCAAATCTGATAAAATCAGAGATCTGCAGATGCAGGAAATCTGTAATCTGCAGGAAGTGCTGGAGAAACTCAGCAGGTCTGACAGCATCAGTGCAGAGAAAGTAGAGTTAACATTGAGTCCAGTGACCCTTCTTCAGAACTTTTCTGAAGGGTCACTGGGCTCAAATCCAACTCTGTTTCTGTCTCTATAAATGCTCAGACCTGCTGAGTTTCTCCAGCAGTTTCTGTTTTTGTTCCTGTGAAACAGGAGAAGAAGTAGGCTCTTCAGCCCCTTCGGTCTGTTCCACCACTCACTAAGGTGATTGTTCATCTTTGTGTTTTGAATTCCACATTCTCATTTACCCTTGATAACCTTAGATTATTATTAAGCAATAGAATTTATGTCCATAATTAAAAATATTGTGTTTCCACCTCCTCCACTTTGAGGCAGAAAGTGTCAAAGTCACACAGCCTAGAAAACAGTTCTCCTCATTTCTGTCCGAAAACGGCATCTCCTTATTTTTAAACTTTACCCCCTCATCAGGATGCATCCTTTCCATGTCCACTTTCTCAAGATCTTTCAGGGTCTTATGTACTTTGATCAAGTCACTCCTTCAGTGGAAATAAACTCAGTCTATGTAGTCTCTCCTCATTAGATAACCTGTTCATTTCAGGTATTGCATTTATATTCTTCTTTAAACAAGGAGATCAAAACTGTATGTAATACTCCAGTTGTATTATCATGAATGTATAAATGTCGCTTAACATTCTTACTTTGTTCCATTCCCCTCGTATTAAAAGATATCATTTCATCAGCTTCCTGACGACTTTCAGTACTTGCATTCTGACTTTTTACTGAGGCGTGCAGAAGAAAACTTAAAAATGTGGCAAGGAAGGCATCTGACCAATGAATGTGTTGGATAGTATTCACAATAGAAAACGTTGTACACATTCAGTTGAATAAATAGGGTTGATAGATCTACAATCTATCTTCAAATCAGAATTTTGAAGTTTTTTTAAAATAATATTATGCTTTTTTTTTGTTCTTCTTGTCAAAGTGAACAACTTCGCATTTTCCCTCCTTATGCTCCATCTGCCATACATCTTCCTGTTCACAGAGCTTATTGATATCCTTCTGCAACCTCCATATGTCCTCTTAATAAATAGTAGCAGCAGCAAAGACCATTTAGCTCTTCCAGACCGCTCCGTCATTCAGTGAGATCACAGCTGATCACCTTCTTCACTCCAAATATCCTAAGCTGTCTGTACCCCATGATGGTTTTTAATGTATCAAAATCGATCAAAGTTGATCTTAAACATGGTCAAAGAATAATCCAGAGCTTTCTGGGACAGAGTTCCAAAGGTTCACCATCGTCCAAGTGAAAGAATATCTCATCTCAATTCTGAAATCACCTCCTTTTCTTCTAAGGAAAGGAAAGGATCAGTATATTTAACCTACATCCATTTGATCCTTCATTTTAGGATAACCTCTGTATTCAAGGTGAACTGCATGATGGCTCAGTGGTTAGCACTGCTCCCTTACAGCGCCTTGGACCTAGGTTTTGATTCTACCCTCAGGAGACTGCTTGTGTGGAGTTTGCAAACATTCTCCATGTCTGTGTAGGTTTCCTCTGGGTGCTCTAGTTTCCTCCCACGGTCCAAAGATGTGCAAGTTAGCTGGATTGACCATACTAAATTACCCATAATGTCCAGGGATGTGTAAAATAGGTGGATGATAATGTTAATTATAAATGGAATACAATGTCAATAAATATGAAGTCATCCATTTTGGTAGAAATAGCAGTAAATAAATACTATTACTTGAATGGTAAAAAAAAACAGCATGCTGCTCTGCAGAGGCACCTGTGTGTCCTTATGCATGCATCACACAAGTTTGATCTGCAGGTGCAATAGGTAGTTAAGGCGGCAAATGGAATTTTGCTCTTCATTGCGAAAGGAATTAAGTTCAAAAGCAGAGAGGTTATGTTGCAGCTGTATAGGGTGCTGGTGAGGCCACTTCCTGGCGTGCTGTGTGCCAATTTGGTCTCTTGATTTGATAAAGGATGTGCTGGCATGAGAGGGTCGCAGAGAAGGTTCACTAGGTTGATTCTGGAGTTGAGGGAGTTAACTTGAGGAGAAACTGATTAGACTGAGATTATCTTCATTGGAATTTAGAAGAATAATGGGAGATCTTATAGAAACATATAAAATGATGAAGGAAATAGATAAGATAGAAGTTGAGAGGATGTCTCCACCAGTGAGTGAAAGTAGGACAAAAGGACTTAGCTTCAAAATTATAGAGAGCAGATTTAGGATTGAATTGAGGAGGAACTTCTTCATCCAGCAGTAGTCCAGGAGTAGTCTGACCAAGTCCTCTATATAATTGCTGCATGATATCTTCACTGCTATACTAAACTTCTCTTGTAATAAAGGTCTACATACCAAATTCATTGTCCCTATCTGATGTGGCCTGCATGTGATTCCAGAACCATAACAATGTGGTTAAGTCTTAAATGCCCTGTGAAATGACCTTACAAGTTCAAAGACAGTTGGAGATAGAAAACAAATTTTGGTCTTGCCAGTAATGCCCATGTCCTGTGAAAATAAAATGCTAGGAATTCTGGTTATGTTTATTTCTTTATTAGAGATGTTCAATACATGAATAAATGTTGTAAAAAACTTAGTGCGACAGTGACTTTTTAGTGA
Organism: Hemiscyllium ocellatum; assembly: GCF_020745735.1. Taxonomy (NCBI): domain Eukaryota; kingdom Metazoa; phylum Chordata; class Chondrichthyes; order Orectolobiformes; family Hemiscylliidae; genus Hemiscyllium; species Hemiscyllium ocellatum. Next base: position 23,301,908 of record NC_083407.1, on the reverse strand, counting down.
GTGCAGTATGTGCTAATTAATGCTCTCTAATTACTTGCAACATTTCCTCGATCAGGTAATGATGCAATTAATTGTTTATTTAAGCCTCTTGCATGCTTAATTCCTTTTATAGTCTTCAAACAATATGCCCAAAGCCAAACTAGAGGTTACAATATTGTTTTCCCACAGAATAGTGGGTACATTACTCATGGCTGAACCTGTGTTGATCAAATCTTTGAAATATTTGATTTCAGAATACTGTTGGTGAAATTATGTATTGTTGGTTGATTAAATATGTGTAAAATGCAACAGTTCCTGAGTTCTGGCACCATGAAAATGTGCCAGGGAAGGTATCTTATCAATTACTGGGTTGGATGATATTTACTAGAGAACACGTTGTACATGATCTGTAGAACAAATAGGTTTGATGGATTCAATTATTTGATTCATGATTTCTTTATGTTCTTATTTGAAAAAGTACATGAAGTCTACACTCAGGTGACAACTGACTGAATAAGCTACAGTGGGAATCAGTGAATGGTTTGGAAAACCAGTGAAGTGTGTAGATAAGAAATCTTGATGAATCACTTCCCTGGGAGGAATCTTAAGATTGCATAGCGATGATTATAAGCAATTTTGCATTGAATGTTCTCAAACTGTGTAATTAAGAATAGTGCTAAAAACTGACAACTTGTTTTGGAGACATGGAATGAAATTTTATTTTAAGGATGCTGTAAGTGTTCCTGGGTACAGTTGTGGTTTGTAGTTAAAGCTGATTCTCAGGAACTGAAAATTACTAAAACAAATGCTGAATAGTCTTCATTGCAACTATCCCTTGATTCAAAAATAATATCCACTCAGAAATGAGAATTTCTGCAATATGTCTTCAAGCAACTTAACATGCCAATTGTCAACCTACAGATTGTTTGGACATGTGCTGCAAAGCACCCAATGATTCAAAGTGCTGGATTTGCTTTGTTTTAACATGTTCAATGAATGGCAAAATTTCAAGGTTTCTTTTAACATAAAGATAATAACTCAGAAAGATATGGTTCTCCAGGAGGAAGAGTGGAAGGCACTTCTTCTAATGCTTTCCCTGTTTGTGCTGTGGAAGATATCCTGCAGAGGACCAGTCAGTCACAGATGCTGCTGCCCAAAGGTGCAGGTGTACCATCAGTGGTGTTCATTGACATTTGTGCATCTGTCAGCTGTGTGCAGATTCTAGATCTGAGACTCTCCGGGTCACTGCCCCTCGGCCTCCAGTTGTCCATTGCCACTAAACTTAGCAAATGTTCGAAGCCTGACACTTTTTCAACATGAAGCTCTGTGGACAGTGTCACTATCTAATTCTGCTGACAAGTTAGTCTTCTCATTTCATTGATATATTAAATCATGATCACTCAGACCACCTTGTTCTCACAGCCTTCTTCCACCATACAGCCAGTGATAAAAGTTCTCCTTTATCTATTCTATTAGCGAGAACTCTTTTGCACGACATTTTGTCTGGCATCCCAACCAATCTTACTGCCAAGGGTAGTCCTACTTAGAGAAAAATCATGGTAATGTCACACAAGGGTTTATATGTGCTCAACAACCAAATTTAGCACAAGTGAAATTTGTACATTTACAAAAAATACATTTATATGCAAATATTATCTATCTTATGAAATATTAAATATATAGACAGCTTTTTTTAAATACGGGAGTGTGAAATGCATTTAAGCACATGAAATATGCTGATTATGAAGTGAAAGTACACTATCAAGAAATTGAATATTTTTCTTCAAGTACTTGAGAGACTGGGGAAGCAATGAGGAAATTGATTTGTCTACAGTAAACTAATTTTTTCTCAATATACAATAATCGGTGTGTTTATCATCGATAATAGTATGCTCCCTAATGCTGACATTAGGCTAAACACGTCTGTACTTCCCAAGTATTCTTAAGAAATTAAATCTTTTCCTCTTTTATTATAAATTGTACTGGCGGTTCACATTCCAAGTTGAGCTATTTCAAATAATCAGCTATTTTGAAGAATTATTGGAGACCCACTGATATTAATCAGACATGATGGAAATATTGATGTGATGGAGAAGCTTCGTATTGAGCATATTTCATGTGCTTAAATGCATTTCACATTCCCGTGTAAATGCTGTCTATATATTTAATATTTCATAAGGTAGATAATATCTGCACGTAAATGTGATTTTGTAAATGTACAAATTTCACTTATGCTAAATTTGGTTGTTGAACAATTTTTGGGATCAAAATTGGAATCTGACTTTTAAGTAATACAAGAAGTCTTTCATACAGAGATATTTAGGCCAAATGACCACCACCTGTTCATAATAATTCGTGATTTACTTTACCATGGTTTACTTAACGCAACTGTCACCAGCCGCTCTATTTCATCAGGATTATCATTCTGCTTGGCTTGTAGTCATTATTGGACAAACACGAAAACTGAAACCATGTTGCAAGCTCTGTTCACTAGCCTCTGATTCCATTCCCCTCCCTGCTCACTGAACATTAGCCATACTGTTTCTAAGCTGAGTTCTTTCTGACTCTAAACTGGAATATGGGGAATGAACAGGGGAGTGTGGTGCTTGGGTTGCTTTACCAAAGGCATGCTAGTTCAGATGGTCTCCTACGTTGTATCCATAATATCAGATTGCTTCATTTGTTAATTGCTTGCATATTTGTCAAATTTTAAATCTTTTTGGAAGGAGTGACTAGATTTTGCATTTATAATTTTTACTTGGCTATAATTCAGAGTGTTGGCACATCAAACTTGCTTTATCTTTGATAGGTTTACAATATTTTGCAAATTATGTTCATAACACATCTCAAGAAATATGTTGTAAAATAGTATGTAGTTATAACTCTCACAAGTAGCAAACCTTATGTTAGAAATTCTATCAGAAAACCTGTTCTCGACGTATGGCTGTATGTATCATGTCTTTAATGTCTGAATCGAGCAAGGTGTGTTTTAGTATTCATTCTCATAGGCTGCAGCCTTTTTGGCCAAATGTAATGGATGTCATTAAAGATCTTACGAATTTTTTTTTTCTCTTTTGCTGTCAGTTCCCATTGATCATTCAGATTTGGTTGCTGACCTTCTGAAAGAACTATCCAACCACAATGAGCGAGTTGAAGAACGGAAGGCAGCGCTACTGGAACTTCTAAAAATAACCAGGGAGGATACTCTAGGGGTGTGGGATGAGCACTTCAAGACTATTCTGCTTTTGCTTCTAGAAACCCTAGGTGACAAAGATGTAAGTAAATCTTCAGAGCTCAGAGGGTAGGAATTGTTTATTAACCCAAAGCACAACATGGTATTTTGCAACAATAAGTGTTGTTTATGTTGTTATAAAACAACTGCATTGCTTGCTCACTATTTCCAATTTAGCAGGATTAGACTCATTCAGGAACCTGCTGTATTTAATGTGGAATCACTGAAGTTTTCAGTAAAACATTTCTTCGGTTCATTGAAATTTACAAAATTCTTGTCCCATCTCAGAAGTAACCTGGTTCATCGTTGTCAGTTTAAAATAGAATTCAAACAAAAAAAAGGTTGCAAAAAAGTGAAATATTGTAGATGCTAGAAATTAAAAGTAGACAATGTTGGAATTTCTCAGGAAATCTGTGGAGAGAGAAAATATTCATGTTCTTAGTAATGACCTGTTATCAGCATTTGGAACAAATCTGTAATAACAGTGGGGCAAGGTGGTAGACAACTAGAAGCTCAGGATCAATTTAGAGTCATACAGTAAGGAGTCACACCCTTCGGTCCAACTTGGCAATACTGACCAAGTTTCTCAAACTAAACTAGTCCTGCTTGCCTTCGTTTGGCCTATATTCCTATTTCTATTCATTTCCTATTCATGTAGCTGTCCAAATGTCCTTTTAAGTGTTGTAACTGTATCTGTATCTATCACTTCCTTTGGCAATCATTCTACATACAAACCACCTTCTGTGTGAAAACGTTACTCATCATGTCCATTCTAAATCTTTCTCATCTCATCTTAAACCAAGGCCCACTCGTTTTGAATTCCCTTACCCTAAAAAGAGAGCTTTGCTGTTCACCTTATCTATATCCCTCATGATTTTATAAACCTCTATAAGGTCAGCGTTATGGACTGAATGGTGCTGTTTTGCAAAATGGCCACCCAGTCAGCATTTGTTCTCCCCAGTATAGAACTGACCACATCATGAGCAGCAATAATAGTATATTACGTTGAAAATGCGAATAAATTGCTGCCCTTCCTGGAGAGTATGTTTTGGGCCTTGGACTGAAAGAAGAAAGGAGGACACCTTCACTTGCATGAAAAGGGGAGAGGTTTGAGGAATAGACAAGGATATCATGGAGAGACTACAGGATGCTAAAAGAGGAGGGACGAAGATGTGTTAATGTCATCTTCTGATGAATATTGGAGCTGGCGGGATGGAGGATGACAAGGGCAACTCTATTGTGGTTTTGAGGAGAGTAAGAGGTGAAAACCGAAGAAAGGACATGATAAAGGGGCCTGTTAATTGAATTTAGTGTTGGGTGAAATCCTGTTCAAAGGAAAATGAAAACCTACAGAAGCAGAGTATGAACATTTGAAATACGTTGACATTCTCAAGGTGAACAGCTCTGCATTCAATCAAAAAAATTACATTACAGTGCAATCCTGTTAATTGCAAGTCATTGAAAGAAAACCAAAGTGTAGCAAAAAGGGCAGGAAAGGTGTTGTTGACCTTTGATACTTTTTATAAACTCTAACATGATTGTTAATTTGTTAATATGTCTATGTGAGCAGTTGCACTCTGGCACTAATGGAAACTAAATGTCAGGGTGTCACATAAAATAATTAATTGGACTTTATCATGTTCTAAGTTCTTTACTGGGACAGCATGCCAATTGTTCATGGCGTAGTAAGCTGTCAGTATATTTTGTAACTTGACTAAATGACACTAGTAACCTGTACGAGGAAAATTGAACTTAGGAATACTCCCAGATTTACAACTGGTAAACAGCTAACAAATTCACAATTGCTCAATAAGAGAAAATTTCCTAGCTTTAAGTATTACTTTCAAATCACCACAAGTGCAACTTCAGAAGGCTATACTTTAACTTTCTCACCATGACATTTTTTTTCATGCTGATTTTGATGAAATAGTCTGTGATGTGAACTGAAACTCTGGAAAGGATTTGTTTAGATGCAGTAAGAGTACAATTTATAAGTGTATTTACAAAATATGTTTTAATCCTGTCTTAAGCATTCCATTAGAGCATTAGCCTTAAGAGTTCTACGGGAAATTCTACGTAATCAACCAGCAAGGTTTAAAAACTACGCAGAACTAACAATTATGAAAACACTAGAAGCACATAAAGATTCACATAAAGAGGTGAGTTGAGGTTTTCATATTTTTATAACTGAATCTTTTTATATACAGTATGAAAAGGCACTTACCAATTTTTTTCAATAAATTTATTTTTGATATTAAATATTTTTCTGTGAAGTGTACCTCGGTATCTGTCAGGTGTCTTTTTGGAGAAAATGGTGACTATTTGCATTGAATAAGAGATACAGAAAATGCAATTTCCGTCTTACAAATGTTCAGGCAAAAAGTACTGAAGGAAATGTCATAGTCTGAATAAAGGCTAAGAACATCCCTGCTTCTCGCCTTCTATATATTGTTTTCACAATTTACTACGGCAACTCTTCAATGTCTCATTGATAGCATTTCCTGAAACTACACCCTCCACTGCTGAGAAAGACAGAGGTAGTAAGTGCATTGGTCATCATTATCTTCAGGATGTATGTCATACAACTTGAGAATATGTTACTGTTTCTTCGTTGACGCTAAGTCAAGATCATGGAATTTCTCCATAGTAGTACGATGGCCTTCACATCAGTAGATAGCGATTTACATTTTATTTAATATATTGTGTAGTTATGGGTCCTATATTTACAAAGACATTTAAATTGTAGAGAACATAGAACAGAGAATTGACAGGATTGGTGAACTGTAGGTATCAGGAGAAATTTAAGCTACTGAGTCGACTTTAGAGTGAATTTTTTTTCTTAAAATTATCCCTTAGTTTGTTCTTGCTTCTCCAATTATAATTCAGCCCCAAAATGTCTTAGGTTGTTTAGTGAAGCCAACATTTGTTACACAGACAAGAAAAATAAAACAGAAATAATGGATTAGGAGAAGTGTTTTATTGTTATGATTACTGTGACAGGGGCTAATATTTTTTAATTTCTGCTAGGTCATACTTTAGCCAGGCTAATTAATTTGTTAGTAACATCGAAACATGGGAACAGGAAATGGTCACACCAATCTGAAGTATAAAATTATATTCCTTGATTCACCTAAAAGGGTGAAATGCGATGCTTAAATACATTTTAAACTTAATTTCAGTGTTGCAAAATGGTTGATAAAAAAGAGATATAGATCACATAGAAAGTTTTGTTGTGGACCTTGTACATATTACTTTACATTATTGACTTCAATTTTATTCAAATGTTTTATGTTCATGTAAACTCAGTCCATATGCAAAATCATCCTGACTCTTGTCAGTTTTGTTGCCTTACTTGTCCCATTATATCAATCACGGTAAGGTAATCTCTGATCATGTTGTATCATTTTCCTCCCACACTCCTACTCCTGAACTTGCTTTATGCTCTTAAGAAATCAGAGCAGGAGTAGACCATTCTGTACCTCAAGCCTGCTCTGCCATTTAACAGGTTCATGACTGATCTGACATTTCTCGTATCCGTTTTCCTCCATAACCTTTGATTTCATGACTGCTCAAGAATTTTTTCTGTCTCAGCCTTCAGTACACACAAACACTCTGCCTCCACTGCTCTCTGGGACAAGAATTTCCAGAGATTCTTGACCCTCTGAGAGAATAAATTCCTCATCTCAATCTCAAATTGACACCCTTTTATTCTGACGCTGTGCCCTCTGGTTCTAGATTCTCCCATGAGGGGGCACTTCTCTCAACATTTACCCTGTCAGGCCCATTAAGAATCCTATTTGTTTGAATGTTTCTTCTGTATGTGACTGCAATTTTAAAAATGTCTTCATTTTGGGTGACTGGAGCATTGGAGAAAAATTAAAGACATCAGTTGTGCAGGGAGGTACAATTCCCCAAATGTTTACAAGTCGGGGCCATGTGGGTTCAAGAGTCGCTCTGTCCACTGGTTCTCAAAGTGGATCCCTACTTGGCACACCGCTGCAGCAATCTACGAAGGAGCCTGTAATTTGTTCCATTAAGCTAATCACACCTAAGGTTCCTGGATGCCCCACTTGAAAAGCAAACCTAGTTTTCAGTCACCACAATTTTTCAGAGGGCCAGATTTGAGACATTGTACCTGTATTGCATCCACAGTGACTATGTAACTTGCATTTAGTTTGGACTTCAAACCTTTGTGTTTTTTTCAAAGTATGAGGCCATGATTAGATCAATTACTGGAGCATACTGGTTTTAGATTATTTTCATTTTTTGTGCGAAGGTGAACCTGCTAAACCAGATGGTGGGTCAACCAAAACTCTTACTTTTTCTCCCAACCCTTGTGTATCTGTTGTCTTTTCAAGCATAAGGTATATTGAGATGAATGATTATATAGAAGTTCAAATTAAAGCTTACAGTATTCTGAGCTTATAGTTTACTTTTTGCCAGTAACATAAAGGTGAAAATACAGCACTTTATTGACTTCAGTGAACATGTTTTCATTTTGTAGTCACATTTATTAGCATTGTTGCATGACAGATGCAGTGTTGTTGTCTGAAGGTCATGAGCAAACTGCTGGGTTTTTTTGTTTGTCTAAGTAACTTTTTATTTTCTGAAAAGCACTTCAACTTGCAGTTTCTTTCAATTAAATGATCTGTGTTAATGCCCTTTTATAGTGCATACATATTTATCTGTTTAATGTTTGAACATATTTCTGCATGATAATTTGTTTCAGGTTTGAGCTGGTATAGATTTGGTTGGTCATAGCTGTCTGCCATTCATATGACATTGTTAGATGGCCAAAATCTTCCCTAAGCTGCTGTGTGCAGAATTAGTGGCACATTGTTGTGATTATTTGGCTTTTATTCAAAGAATTTCCTAACAAATTTTCAAATAAGTGTTATACAGTGGTCTAGAACTTACTAGAGAATTATTATTGATTATTCTGTGATTATAATCAGACATGAAACATGGACTTCAAAGTTTATAATGGCCCCTCTTCTCCTAAAGTCTCACCTTAACTTGCCAGTGGATGGAGGAAATTTACTACAACAATGGTTTAGTTTTCATAGAAACTCACTTAAAGTGAATAGATTGCCATTGTATCATGAGTGGCAAATTACTGATTCAATATTTCTACTTCTGCAAGGAGCCCAGGAGATGTGGGCTTCACTGTCGAGCCCAACATTTTTTGCCTATTCCTAGTTCCCCTTGAATAGGTGGTGGTGAGTTGCTGCCTTGAACCACTGCAGATCATTTTGAGACCCAGTGTGTGTTAAGTATGAAGATCCAGGATTTTAGATTAGATTAGATTACTTACAGTGTGGAAACAGGCCCTTCGGCCCAACAAGTCCACGCCGACCCACCGAAGCGCAACCCACCCATACCCCTACATTTACCCCTTACCTAACACTATGGGCAATTTAGCATGGCCAATTCATCTTTGGACTGTGGGAGGAAACCGGAGCACCCGGAGGAAACCCACGCAGACACGGGGAGAACGTGCAAACTCCACACGTTCGGGAATCGGGAATTGAACCCGGGTCTCAGGCGCTGTGAGACAGCAGTGCTAACCACCGTGCCACCCACGTTTTAGGTTTTTTAGAATTGAAATTCTACCATCTGCCTTAGAGCTATTGCTTCATAACATTTCCTGGGTCTTGGGATTAATAGTTTGGTGAAGATGACAGGAGAGTGGGGAACAGTTAATATAGTGTACAGTGTTTTTACCTTTATTAATAGGGGTATAGAGTAAAAGAGCAGGGAGATGATGTTGAATTTGTATGAGACACCTGTTAGACTTCAACTGGAGTATTGTGCACAGTTATATGCACCAAATTATAGGAAAGATATGAACACTTTAGAGACTGTGCAGATGTAGTTTACAAGAATAGGTCCAGGCATGAAAAGTTTCAGTTATGAAGATAGATTGAACAGGTTAGGTCTGTTGCTCTTGGAGAAAAGAAGGCTGAGAAGAGATTTGATGGAGGCTTTCAAAATCATGAACAGACTGAATAGGGTAGATCGGGAGAAGCTGTTCCAACTTATGAAAAGAGAAGAACAAGCGAGCATAGATTTAAAATGAGATGAAGCAAGGATGATGTGAGAAAGGGTGTGTAGTTAGGGTATGGAGAATATACTGCCTGAAAATGTGGAGGCAGTTTCAAATGAGGCATTAAAGAGAACCTTAGATTGTTATTTAGATAGAAATGCTCTGCAACAAATTGGGGAGAAGATACTAGATTGGCATTTGGTAATAGAACCAGTGCATGCATGATGGATTGAATGGCCTCCTTTTCGCTCCATAACAATTCTCTGACTCTGAGACACTATCACAACACCATCCCTTTACCTTAGAGTAACACACAGATGGAAGATGACTGTGGAAAAACTATAGTTATGCAGGAAGTGTGGCCAAGTATTAAACAGATCAATCCATACCTCTGTCCAGATCACCATGGGTGTATGTGCACCATGTGGAGTGCAGCAGTTTAAGAAAGCAACTCACCATCACCACCTCGAGGGCAGTGGATAAAAAGTACTAAACTGGCAGAGTTACTGATGGCTTATGAATGAATAAATAACATGGCCTTGGTTAGTCTGGGCACTGAACTGGAGCTGCATAATCATAAGAAGCACTCTGACAAATGCCTTTCACCTCAGTTTAGGAATTAGCATCCCCAAATAGTACTGGGCAGTAAAATGCTGCATAAAATTGTATGTATGTTTTTATTTTGCAAATTTCCCTTCAATTTACATCAGTAAACTTATCTATTTCCATGTTGAAGGTGGTAAGAGCTGCTGAAGAAGCTGCTTCCACATTGGCGAGCTCCATTCATCCTGAACAATGTATTAAAGTGCTCTGCCCCATCATCCAGACTGCTGACTACCCCATCAATCTAGCCGCCATTAAGATGCAAACAAAAGTGACAGAGCGGATCTCCAAGGAGTCTCTGCATCAGCTTCTTCCTGATATCATCCCAGGATTGCTTCAGGTACTTGCAGCTCAAATACTTATGTAAAATAGTATACCTTGGTAATTAATTCACTGTTCAGTGAACTAACTGATAACATCGCCAAAAATAAATGAAGCTGATCTCTTTGGGCATTTGTTTCACAAATAGACCTTACGCCTGAAGGAAGCAAAATCGAAAGCAGAATGGCAACAGCAAAGGATAGGATTAGAAATTAACCTGAATTATAACAGAAGGTTGTCTCAATTAGATCTTTGGACAGCTATCTTCGGGGCAGGAGTAGGTCAACTAATAAACCAAAGCTGAAGGATATTTTCGAGGTTCACAATAAAACTGAAATGTTCAATAAGAGATTACTAACTCTCATCAAATAAGACAGAATCCATGACATTTTCTGTTTTTGGTATCATATTATTAAGTGACCAAGTTTTTCTTTAAAAAGTTTATTATATTTGTACTGTTATAAATTCACCATGGGTTATAAGTGATCTGCATAAGTTCAAAGTATTGATTATGAAGTGACCTGAGTGAATAATGTATGATCCCCAAACCTGAATGCAATCCCATGGGTCTTACCTTGTGTTAATTTTCTGTCAACTATTGGTGTCTTTCTGAATGTCCTTGTTGTTTTCATTCTAGGGGTGTTTCTTTCTTCCTGGGCACATCCTCTAACTTGGTGTCATTTTTATTGTTTTACCCACAAACCTAGAGGAGCTTGAACCATTCATGAGGCACATATCAGATACAAGAAACATGATGAAATTGATACTTTTAAAAGATCAAATATGCAGGAATTGTAGCCCAGACTGCATCAAACTTTTAGGAAAGCTAATACTTTGTGTTGTAGATTCAAAATGTTTTTGTTCTAGTTTCTTTTGTTGGTAACATTGTTGTCCTGGATTCAAGACCCCCTTGAAGATTGAGCACAAAAGTCAGAGCTGTGTAGAAAGGTACTGAGGGAATGCTACGCTCTCAGGCATGCTATTTTTTAGAAGAAACATTAAGTAGAGATCTTAGACTACCACCACAGGTGAACTTAAAAGATCGCATGTTATTTCAAAGTATAGCAGGGGGTGCTTGTAATTTATCTTTAAGGTTGTGAGCTGAGACTGATAACAGCATTAGCTCAACTGGGAGTTCTGCTCTGAGAGCTTCAGTAAGTTATTCACTTTGCTTTTTAAAAGAAATATTTTTTTCTTGTTTCCTTTTGCCAAGAGATGTAACATGTTTGAAGCATCTTGTTATTGATACTTTAATGGTCTTTCCAGGTTACACCTTTTATATGGTTGTCAAATCATCAGTTTTTCTTCCAAAAGCTGGACTTTTTAAAGATTCTGTCTTCCATTCTTGCCATTATTGTTAAAAACCTTGTTGGTTATGAACATTATTCACGTTGGGTGAATGGATGTGAGTATAAAGGGCTATAGTAATATGGTTGGGGGACATGAGTTTTCAAAGAAGGTTTAAGAAGTCATGGATTGTGTTGACTGATGGTCCGAAGCTGCAGCATCTTCTAGATTATCTGAAACAACTAGGCTGAAATCCAAGATAGCTGGGGTATACTTTCTAACTAGCCCAACTCAGCACTTGCCTGCCTACTTGATGGTTTGCTTATAAGGTCAGTATGTCTGACTCATCCCTGTATACGCATTCCACGTCAACCCTCACTGAGCAAAAAAGAGTATATTTTGGCAACTTTTCTTCAAGGCTGGAGTCATACCTAGTATAATGGACAATAGTATTGCATGACAATCAATTCAGTCAAGGACATCTTTCGGAATGGCAGGCAGTGACCAATGGGGTACCACAAGGTTCAGTGCTGGGACCGCAGCTGTTTACAGTAAACATTAATGATATAGATGAAGGTATTAAAAATAATATTAGCAAATTTGCTGATGACACAAAGCTGTGTGGCAGGGTGAAATGTGAGGAGAATGTTATGAGCATACAAAGTGACTTAGACGGGCTAGGTGAATGGATGGATGCATGGCAGATGCAGTTTAATGTGGATAAATGTGTTGTTTTCCACTTTGGTGGCAAGAACAGTAAGGCTGGTAAATATCTAAATGGAGTCAATTTAGGTAAAGGGGAAGTACAATGAGATCTAGGTGTTCTTGTGCATAGTCAATGAAAGCTAGCATCATGCAGGTACAGCAGGCAGTGAAGAAAGCTAATGGCATGCTGGTCTTCACAACAAGAGGAATTGAGTATAGGAGCAAAGACGTCCTTTTGCAGCTGTACAGGACCCTGGTGAGACTGCACTTGGGGTATTGTGTGCAGTTTTGGCCTCCAAATTTGAGGAAGGGCATTCTGGCTATTGAGGGAGTTCAGTGTGCATGAGGTCAATTCCCAGAATGGCGGGACTATGATATGTTGAAGATTGGAGCGACCGGGCTTGTATACACTTGAGCTTAGAAGGATGAGAGGGGATCTGATTGAGACGTATAAGATTAATAAAGGATTAGACACTCTGGAGGCAGGAAGCATGTTTCCGCTGATGGGTGAGTCCAGAATCAGAGGACACAGTTTAAAAATAAGGGGTAGGCCACTTGGAACAGAGTTGAGGAGAAACTTCTTCACCCAGAGAGTGGTGGATATATGGAATACTGTGCCCCAGAAGACAGTGGTGGCTAAGTCGCTGGAAAGTTTCAAGAAAGAGGTGGATAGAGCCCTTGAAAGATAGTGGAATCAAGGGTTATGGGGATATGGCAGGAACAGGATACTGTTTGTGGGTGATCAGCCATGATCATAATGAATGGTGATGCTGTCTTGAAGGGCCGAATGGCCTACTCCTGCACCTATTATCTTTGTGTATTGTCTATCTCTGTAGGAGTTTTTTACAGAAATATCCGCAGCACAACCTTGTGCACCAGCTTCAACAATGATCTCCCCTCTATCATAATGTCAGAGGTTGATATGTTTACTGACGTTAAAAACAATGTTCAGAACCATTCATGGTTCCTCAAATACTGAAGCAGTCCATGGCTAAATGCAGCAAGACCTGGACCATATCCAAATAAGAGCTAACAAATAACATTCATACCACATGATGCCAAGCAATGACCATCTCCCACAAGAGAGAATGTTAACCTTTGTCTTTGATACTTAGGCATAACCATCCCTGAACGCCTGACTATCAATGTCTTGGAAGGTACCTTTGACCAGAACTGAATTGAACTGGATACATAACTTTTGTAGCTGCAAGAGCAGGTCAGAGGCTATGAATCCTGCAACAAGTAACTTACTTCCTGTCTTCCTAAAGCCTGTAATGGAATACTCCCCACTTGCATGCAGCTCCAACAACATTTGAAGTTTGGCACCATCATGGCAAAGCAGCCTTATTGAATGGCACCACATCCACAAATATATACTCTCTCCACAATTGAAGCTCAGTGCGTACCATAGGTTGCACACCTTGATTCACATGTTGGGAATTTGCATCATCTAGTTTGTCAGTAAAGGCAAGAGAATATTAAGAAGCGACATAAAAAAGGTAAGATGCATAAGATGTGGTTGCTGCTCAATGACTAGGTGCTGAAGTCACCATTTCAAGCTTAAGGAGAACATTGGAAAAAAATTTTTCAACCTAGAGAATCTGACGCCATTATTCTCAGCATTCTCCATGTTGCTCACCTCCCATCAGAAAGGGGTAAATTTTGCCCATGGAATTTAAAAACAAAGAAATTATTATATAAATGGGATTACTGATGACCTCAGCTGAATGTTATGAACGAAACTGGTCAGTTCACTTCAGGTGAATTATGAGCCCAGCTAATATCATTACCGGCAAGTCCGATCCCAGACTGAAATCTTGCTTGATGGATCACATTTTGATACTTTGTTTTATTTTAATGAAGTGCTCTTTCATTCCTTAAATAAAGAATGCTGCAGGTTTGGTTTTAACAATAAACCAGAAATTTATTATGTAAAAAGTTAAGATAAAATAGAATAGCCCAATTATTTACTTATGACATAAGCTGAAAGATTTTGAAACTGCAAAATATAATCATATTATTTTCTCATCAGTCCTTTCCTGTACTCTCACCAAGGGGAAATGCCCTTCTCTGTCACATAATAGGTTTAACAGATGCATTAATTTCCAGACCTGAAGATCTGCTAGGTTTTTTTCCTGAGCCTTCAACAGAATGTAGACTTTCTCAGCTTTGAATGATCCCTTTGGTATTTAAACAAACATTTTTTTATAAGGAGCAACAGTTTTACATATCGGCCCGAGCAAATATTTATGCAAAACTGCCAATCTTAAACCCAAAAGCATTTTTCAAGCTATGAATGTTTCCATTTATCAAGAGGAGAAAAAAACATCAGTGATCTGATAAACTGAAAGCCAATATTATGTTTGCTGGTTAAAGCTAACTCATACACTTGCTTAATTAATCTCTCTCTCCCCCTCCCCCCCCCCCCCCAACTCTTTTGCCCTTGCTCTTGCCCCCCCACCTCGCCCAACCTAGCTATCCCTCCTCACTCCTCACCACCCGTTATTATTGCCACCCCTCTCACCCCCTCACTCCACTCCTCGCTACACCCCACTCTCTTCCACCCTACTCTCCCCTCTACCCCGCTCTTCCACCCTAACCCCCCCCTCTTCCTCCACCGCCCCACCGCCATCTCTCTTCCTCCTCCACCCCTGTCTCTCTCCCCCTCTCTCTCTCTCTCTCTCTCTCTCTCTCTCTCTCCTGCCCCACCCTGTCTCTCTCCCTTCCCCCTTCACCCCATCTCTTTCCTTCCCCCCCCACCCCACATTTCTCTTCCTTCCCCCCCCCACTCCACCCTGTCCCTCTTCCTTCCCCTCCCCCCACCCTGCCTCTCTTCCCCCCCCACCCTATGTCTCTTTCTCCTCCATCCCTGTCTCTCTCTCTCTTCCCCCCACCCCGTCTCTTTCTCTTTCCCCCCCCAACCCGTATCTCTCTCTCCTTCCCCCAACTCATCTCTCTCTCTCCTCCCCCAACCCGTCTCTCTCTTTCCACCCCCACTGTATCTCTCTCTCCACCTATCTCCTCCCCCCATCCCCAACTACAGAAATCCTTGCAAGTTAATCCTTCAGACACAGAAAAGAAAACCCTCATATCACCCTCACTAGTTCAAATTATTACATATAGATTGCACACATTCCAAAGAATGCACAAAAGGTTAACTAGAATTTTACTGGGACATTAGTTATAATATGATTGTAGCAAGTTGGGGCTGTTTCTTGGAACAGGGAATATTGTGAGCCTGTTCCAGTTTACAAGACGATGAATGGTTTAGATGGAACGCAGCAAAACTGTTGTGTCAATAACCAGATGTTCGAAGATTATCTGAAATCATTGTCTGATGATTTTAAAAAAGGGCAATGAGAATTTTCAGAGTTGCCAAAAAGTTAAATACAATACTTGAAAAGTAGTTGGAAGCTGATTGCATAAGTAAATGATAAAGTTATTTGTGGTTGAGAGGCTTGGCAATATTGTAACTAAAAGCACAGAATGGGATGAAATATGACATCTCTATCATCTCTGCGAGCGTAGTGGACTGAATGACTATCTCCTGTGTCACATGCTTGTATTCTGTTGGAAGTATTTACACTTCTTTCAGTGCTTTTCACTTACTGTTTTATAATCTTTTATAGGGTTATGACAACACAGAAAGTAGTGTGCGTAAGGCAAGTGTGTTCTGTTTGGTGGCAATTTATTCTGTAATTGGAGAAGAGCTAAAACCTTACCTTGCACAGCTCACAGGAAGTAAGGTAGGTTTACTTGCATGAAGTCCTA
The DNA here is from genome assembly GCF_020745735.1 of Hemiscyllium ocellatum. Lineage (NCBI taxonomy): Eukaryota > Metazoa > Chordata > Chondrichthyes > Orectolobiformes > Hemiscylliidae > Hemiscyllium > Hemiscyllium ocellatum. The sequence goes on along the minus strand of NC_083407.1, from coordinate 23,285,964 downwards.
CATTTCAGTGTTGTATGTCTGTTATAGCCTTTGTTTAATTGTAAGTTTGGAACACTGCTTAGTATTAGAAATTGAACTGGTTGAAGTCTTTAGTTAAAAATGATCAAGAATAAAGTCATCGAAATGTGCTAAGCACTTACTAATAATGCACAGTTTGATTTCAAACCATTAGGATTTCAGCTAGAATAATAGTGTAAAACTGATCCAGTTGAAAACCTTGTATTAATTTGAGTAGAGGTACTATTTAGTGAGCAAATACATGAATTGGTCTTCCCTGAGACAATTTCCTGATTCCTGAATTGATTAATCAGCTGAGATAAGCAGACCATGACAGGAAGGGATAGAGAGATAAAACTATCATGACAACAGCCATTTATACCTAGCTAGGCCCCACCTAAAATGACGTTGTATGTGAGCATTAAGCTACGTCACTTTGCTTTATTCATTCTTGAGTTATGAGCGTCACTGGCAAAGGTGGTATTTATTGACCAAGGGTCCAAGAACTCAGTGGCTTCCTGGGCCATCTCAACAAATGTTTTGAGTCAACCCATTGTTGTGCATCTGGAGTTACATATTGGCTGGACTGGATAAGTGCATAATAACAATTAGATTATCAGCGAGGCAAGAACTTTAATGTGGGATGTGAGTTCATCTCTCAGAGCTTTAGTCCAACCCTCTAGATTAATTGTTTGGTACCATTGTCATGACACTATTTTCACCGTTTAGTTTAATGGTTAAGACTTCAAGTAAGGATTTATGAATTGTTTTTTACTGAATCTAATTGATATCTGACTCTCTTGCAGATGAAATTATTGAACTTATACATAAAAAGGGCCCAGACAACAAACAGCAACAGTAGCTCATCGTCAGATGTGTCAAGTCATAGTTAACAGATGGCAGTCATGTTTCTTTAGACGGATGAAGCCGTGCCTCTTCAGAGACCTATCTGCTCAGATTTTGAAATCCATGTGCCCTTGGAGTGAACAATTGCTGCACATCAGTGTTTGTTCTTAAGTAATATATGCAGTTGCTTAGCTTTAATCTTACAGCTGTTACTTGATCATAATGTGATGCCTGTTTAATATGTGACCAGAATAAAAGAAGGCCTATAGTGAGTCTTTGACAGTCCAGTGGTGACATCAAGTGAAGCAGCGAGTGAAGGTTAAGTTATTGTCATCCTTAAACCTGAAGTATGTGACGTACATACATGAGTATTATTCCACTTGATGTAATTTTAAGTATTATACATAAAATATCTGCTGTTAAATTACACCAGAAGTGACATTTCCACACTTTTTCTTAGCAGCTACTGGTGTAGACATGTCAAGTTCTTGCTCAGCCAAGTGATATCTCACTGGATTGAACTATTATTACTGCAGAAGATTGAAGCAACTTTTTACTACTGCTGCCAGTATTTCACACTTCAGGTTTTAAATTGCAACCATCTCACAATTGAAGATTTGCATGGAAGCACAAAAAAAGGCATGATTGTCCTTTTGTGGGAACTGTAAGACTGCAATTTGGTGAAGACTAGCTACTGTATTATGGAACTTCTTTTCAAAACTATTGTACTTTCTTCTTCTTTCTCACTATTGGTTCCACTTCTCTTTCCTTCCCCATCCCTGGATAATTGCTTCATATTATTTGGAAATGCAGGGGGAAGCTTGTTGTATATCCATGCCTTTGAAATGGGTGCTCCTATCCTTGCCTTAGCAAGAACCAAGAAAAATCATCAAATTAATGCACCTGAGATTATATCAGCCTGAAAATGAAATCCAAATTTGTAGTTCTCTGTTTGAGAGTCCTATTCATCAGAGTTTTGGAAACACCCATTCATCTTGTAATAGTAGGTTTTATGTGATGGAACGTAAAAACCACTGAATTTCTACATATAATTTAAGTCTAATATGTAATTTAGTAGGTCTGTGTTCCCATTCCTCTGAAATGAGTTGGAGTGAAATTGGGAAGAAAAGCTGAAATGATCATGCAAAGTTTGTCGTTGTAGTTCAGTTTCCATTCCAAGTTTGACTGCCTGAAATATGATTTGTCACATCATGATTTTATATTCTGCTGTGGTGGAAACAAATCCATAGGTTTGGTATAAATCACCAGTTAACAATTATTCGTGTAATGAATATGCAAACTGTTCAATAGTAATACTTACCTCCTTAAAAACTTGAATGCCAACAGCATTCCCTATCTGCTTCCTTCTAGTCACCATTTTGGTTATGATTGTTCCATCTGCATAAACGTTTGTATGTTCTGATGCTGTTTTTTTTTAATCCAGTCCTGTATTTTGTGGATTTTGCCACAGGAGGTTTCTTCTTCAGTTTTATCACACTTTGGCATCTCCCAGAATGGTTTATGCCAGTTGTGAATCAATTGTGGGAAGCTATTCTTCTCCTCTATTCAGTCATGAATTGTACTTTAATTTTCCTTTCATTCAGTAGCTTCTGAATTCTAGCATTTGAAGAAAGAATGCCAATCAAAAGATTTTCATCGTTCAAGCTGAAATGTCAGAAGCAAAATCCTTCTTAAAAGCATAACTTTGTCTCTGTTGTACAACTTAAGTATTGCTTGAAAAAAGAGCCATGTTGCCAAAGCTGCTTGTCTTGCACTCATGCCAAATTATCCTGTACTGTTGAATGCAAGGTGAAAAGCTTTGCCAGTATGTTTCTTTTTTTAAGCAATATTAAAGTTCTAATGTGACCAAGCGACTGAAAGAGAACTCCTCAAGTTGAGTCATCTAACAACAACAAAAGCTATTGAGGGTTTGGAACAACCAAGCATAGTCTTTTGTGGCAGTGTTTATTTCTTGTTTGCTTTCTAGGTTGACATTAGGTAAATATTTTTCTCTTTAAATTAAACTTGGAGCAAAGAAATGCCCACATGGGGGCAGTGACTTAATGGTAATGTATTGGAGGTATGGGTCCAAATTCTACCTTAGCAACTTAATTCTTCCATAGGAAGAGCTAGTGGCTGGCAGAGCCAATATTTGTTGTCCACCTCTAATTGCCCTTGAGCTGAATAATTGGTACACTGTTTCAGAGATGAGCTAAGAATGAACCACATTATTGTGGACCAGGTGTCACATGTAGGCCAGACTGGCTCAAGATGGCACATTTGCTTCCCGAACGATATTAGTGAGCCATTTGGGATTTTACAATAATAGTTGTCATTATTCAGATAGCTTTGTATTCTAGATTTTAGATTCCATCAGCTGCTATTGGGTAATTTGAATCAGTGAGCCCCAGGAGAATATCCTGCACCTCTGAATTGTGCGTTGTGATATTACTATGATTTTGCCATCTGAAATATAAAGCTAGCCTCAGTAATAATGACCATCAGACAATCATTGGTTGTCATAAAAACCTACCTTATTCACGAATGTCAATTAGGAAAAGAAATTTGCCATCCTTGCCTTGTTTGCCTAATAATTGACTCCAGACTTGCAGCAATGTATTTGACCGTTAATTGCCCTCTGAAATGACATAGCAAGTCACTCAGTTCAAGGGCACTTAGGGATGGGTAACAAATGCTGGTCTTACCAGCGACACTCACTTCCCATGAAAAATGATGCTGTGGCCACCTCACCAGATTGTATGCTGGTTTCATTTTATTTTTAACTTGTAAAAAGGGTATAGAAGATTTATTCGAAGAAATGAAGTCCAAGGCATTCCTGGTCCCAAGTAATACTTAACCCATTGGTTAGTTGGCTGTGTTAAATTCCTACCAGTTAGGATTGGCCAACATCCTATAGAATACATGGGAAAATAATCAGACAATCATACGAGTAACTAACCAAAACACTTGTGACTTGAACTTGCCTTCAAGAAAATAATGCAATTAGTAGAGCTTTACTCAAATCTAGATCTCTGCATGTGATCTTTCTATCTCCATAAATTGTAGAATTGCTTTTTTAATTCAAATAATTGTTATCGCCCTCACATTGTAACATTGTTACTCTCCTCCATTCCCTGAGTCCCAACTCTCCAACATGTCTGACATTTTGTTATGGATACCTCCTCATGACTTTTGGGTATAAATGTGACACTTAAATTAATTGTATTTTTTTAAACATTTTCATGTTATTTTTGAGTTTTAAATATTCTGTTGATGTTTGTTTTAGTTGAAATTTTGGCTCCCTCCAATCTCAAATAAATGCTTAAAACTTTTACAGTCTGATCATTTTTTTTGCTCCCCACTCGTAAGTGGAGCCCATGTGATTGCCCCCACCCCCTTCGAAAAATAAACATTTTGCTGAATGCTTATTCTAGGAGAAGAAAAACTAAAGTTGGCCACCTGGGGGAGCTGTTTGTAGGCTACAAGAAATGTTAACCAGTTTGTCCAGTATGTTGTCCTTAGTTACCTTGACATGTTTTACTCTGAAGTAGAAGATAATTTTGATTTTTAAAAAGATCTTGACCCAACTTACAGGTGGGTGACCCAGGTACTATCACTTGCCTTTCATATATTTTATGCGGCATAAATGTTAGCAGCATTCGCTAAGGAAAAAGCAAAAGCAGAAACTCAATGTTGTAAACTAAGTATTATAAATAATTAATAAATTTAGGTTTGACTAAAGTTATCTGGCCCCAAATTGACTAGTTTATCCTTTCATGATCAACATTGGAAAACTATTGGATATTTTTATGTGAAGTGTTCATCATGATCCTTTTTAATTGTTTAATTGTTTATTGTATTTTATGTTTGTGTACCATTTATAAGAATTAAATAATCCAAACATTTTTAGTTATTTCTCTTGAAGTTAAAGACACACATGTACTGTAAGACCCAACCAATTGTTTCATCTTTTCATTTTACTTTTATAAAAGTTTGAAATGTGAATGAGTTTTTTTGAACTCTCAGTGAGCTTAGCACAGTGGCTGACATCGTCTCGGATTCAAAAGTGATCAGTGCACTAAATACATAGCTGGTGAAAATATTTTCCATGATTGTTCTCAACTTTGTGACTTTTATGCCTTCAAATTGTGGAGTTTTGTATTCTATTCTTTACAATGCAATTAATTTTTCAAGACTACTTTAATTATATGGCTGGTGTACAAAATTAAGAATACCCTCTTGCGCACTAGTAATATAACAAAGCTTTGTATTAAATGCACACTCCTCCTGGATTTAGGTGATATTTGTTAAATTCATGCCTGCACTGTTGGGACCAAAAACCCCAATTGGAGGAGAAATTCTGGAGCAGTTGTGCTCCTGCATCTTTTTATTTTTAAGATTAGTATGTTTAATGAATCATGTTTCAAAATGTGGCTTTTAAGAAGGCATGAATTGTCTAATGCTGTGGTGACTGACTGTCCAGGACATGGCAGTGCTCAACATTGGCAGATTTTGATTTGAAAATAAATACCCTTCATAGCAAATGGATTTTTCAGCTGTACCTCAAAATCACAACGATATTCAGTATCCATGTTGTTGAATATGGTTTAGGCATGTTAGCTTTCAAAAATACGTAATATCTCGATTTTAAGGTATATACATTATTGCAATGTTGATAATGCCATTTTAAACTGTATATACAGTGATTAAAGGATAATTAAGCAATCTGAAGCTGACTCTATACTTCAAGTATGTTTAGTTGTTGCATGCTATGCTCTTCCCCTTCTCTTTCTCATGTTTCCTCATACCCCTGTCTCCTCAACACCACCCCTCACCCCTGTCAAAGTTTCCCTGCTACAAATCCTCTGAATTCATTCAGCTAGAAATAACATGTGACAACAATGGGCCTTCTTTTATTCCTTGCAACTTTTGTGCTATAGGCAGGTAAATGATTGGATGTGTGATTTCTTTTGTTTCTGTGAAGAGGAAAGGTTTGCTGCTGTTGTAATTTTCTTGAACTATTGGATGTATAGGAAAGGACCTCACCTAGTTTTCAAAATGGGTGCTTTCCAGAAATATCTAATACAATCTACTCTGCCATGTTTGAGTAATGAACGAAAAGTTCTCTATTGTTTTGCTAGAACTGACTGAAATTTCACACCTCGAAGGTCAGCCTGCATGTTGCAGCAGTGTCGCCTTTGCCATTCATCCATCGGCTGCACGAATGGTCTAGGCATGGACGACCGAAATTATACAATCCTGGTGTTTTTACTTGTTTAGTCCTATGGTGGTGTTCTGTTTTGAGGCATGTGGCTTTTTTAAAGGTACACTATGTGTGCTCGCCTTGAACTTAAACTAACTGCAGAAACAAAACTGATGCCAAGAGTTTTTTTTGTCATCTGTTTTATGATAGCATACTAACTTAACAGCTTACAGGGACTGTGGATAAGTAATGTACATCACTGGCACAAGAATGCCCTTCCCTTGATATATAATCAAGCTTACTGTTTAATGAGGGATGGAAGCCAAGTTTTTTAGACTTTACCAGAACTTTGCTAAACTAGTTTAAAATGAAAACATTGGAGACACATCAATCATCAGAATGGTTCCTAGCAGAGTGTTCATTGTGCATGTACCTTTTTTCTTGCTTTTGTCATATAATATCCATATCGGTATTTATATTATTTGTTTCATCTGTGTGTATTCTGGCAACTGTACAGATAACTACATGGGTTTTGTTAACTTTCACCTGTTGATAGAATTTGCTAAAGAAAAGCAACAAAGTAAGACTTTTAAGTTTGCTGTAGAATAAAACCCTACATGAAGAGTTTGACAACTGTTAAGCCTTTTCATTTGTTCATGAAAAATGCACCTTGAAATCGATATTTCTTCTAGGCACTTGTACAGGGAATAAAGAATAAAGATTCAAAGGAGATTTTGAAGAATTCAGTTTCTTTGAGGAATACCTCAGTCTTGCTGTTAGTCACTTCGCTGCTGATCATTCGATAACTCTCGCTGGTTCCACTGATAGTTGATATGGTCAACGATTCTGTCTCCTCAAGTTTGAGTTTCCTCTCACCTCAAGTCTGTCTTTTCATTCTGGTCCTCAAAACAGTGATAATTGACACCTCAATCCTTGCATAATACTGTCCTACCTCTTAAATTTCATATTCTCTCAAGTCCTTGAAGGGGTGGATACCACAGAAATCTATGCCCATTTTTCTTGGAAACTCCTTCAATTAGGTTTCCATTGTTACCAGAGTAACAAAGTCAGTTTTTATCAATTTTACAATTCATATTATATCCTATCTGTTTGTGACAAAGATAATTTTAATCACCTTTTATCCTTTATTGACATATCTATAGTCATTGACAAGGTGGACTACACTACCCTCCAACACATCTCCACTATCAGTAGTTGGGTGGCACTGTGCAAGCTTTGTCCAATTCATCTGTCTAGTTTTAGCAAGAGAATCTCTTGTAATGCCTTACCTTCTTGTTTCCCCATAGTTAACCCCCTCCTCCCCACAGCCTCCTATTTCTCAGCTACATACTCCTCTCTAAGAGCATCATCCATAAAAATGGCATTGGGTTTTACAGGCCCAATGCCGGTGTAAAGCTTCATCTCTCTGTCTTTCTACTCAGTAGAAATTGTCAGACTGATCACACCAGGTCTAATGCTGGATGAGCAGAAATTTCCAGTTAGATATCCATGAAACCATTATTCTCATGACAAACTTGCTTCTGAAATACTGAATCCATCCTTTTGTTTACCAACTGCCTTCATGCTGATGGTTTGCAAGTTTGGGGTCATATGCCAACCACACATGAGCATCCAATAACACTTCTCCCGACCATCACTAAGACTGCCTATTTTCCTCTTGGTGGCTCTGTCTAACTCCATCCACATCTCACTCATCTGATGGTAATGCCCTCATCGTTGCCTTGGTAACTTTCAGATTTTTTTACTCCCTCCTCAGGCATGTTACCTGCCTTGGGGTCAACTGAAATTTTGCATTATCCAAACCATCAATCAGGCAGACCTGTTACATCTGAGATCACTCTGTTCCCAATTCACCTATATTGTCTCTCGGTTAAGCTTTGAATACTTTGAATTTAAAATTTTCATTCATTGTTATTTCTTTTTAAATATCTGTGGTCTCCCTCTCCCTTTCTTTTGCAACAACATCTAGCCTCAAAGCCCTCATTATAAAGGCAATTCTAATCTCTTGATATATTCAATCTTAATTCCTTCAGCTGCCAATGCTCTATACGTTAGTCACTCCACTGTTTCCTACCTCACTCTGCTCCTTTAGGTTTCTCCTGAGAAACTTACCTCTGATCAAACCTTTAGTCATTTTGTCCTTTTATTTTTCTCATGTAACTTTTTTGTTTTATAGCATTCCTGTGCAATGACTTGATAAATTTTATTTTTATTAAATGTATGATTGGAAACAGTAGTTCCTTCTCAAAAAGGCTTGTTTCAGTCAAGTACACTTTGGCTGCAAGTTTCTCTGTCAAATGAACATTACGAACGGAAGCCAGAAATTTGCATGCTTGCAAAAGTTCCCTTCAAAATATAACCAGGCATGTCACATTATCTTTAAGAAACTTGAATGGAACAGTTCTGTCATTTTGTGGAGAATGTTAATATTTTATTGTCATGATCACCAAGTAGTTTTACATATGGATTAAAATAGATTCTAAACCGTAGACTTGTCTTAACTTTCTCCCAGGATCCTTCTCTTGTAAATGAGCTTCTGTAATGAAGTTGTTATAAGGATTAAATTGTCAGTAATATATTGATATCAACATTACTATTTTACTCGTGATCAAAAATGAAATATATCTTTGTATAGAGGTAAGACTTTCTAGAGTTGTCTGCTGATCAAACCTCAGTGCTGTGGAAGGTGACATTCCATTTTGAACATCTATTATTCTCACCAAGTGCTTTCTGATCATTTAAGTTACTTTGAGAGCAAAGTTATTTTTATGCTGATATAATGTATCTCAGCAAACCTTCATGTACTACCTGACTCATTACTGAAGGGCTTTACCTCTATGTTCCAAACCATATTTTCTCTCTCAACTTGCAAGTTGAGGCAATCAAATTGGTGGAATTCTTTATTGGTAATTGTGTTGCTTTTCTATGGTTTTCCAAAGTGTACTGTGTAAATAGGCTGGACATGTCCATTCATTTTATTTTGTTTAAAAAGAAGCATTCCATTCAGCCTGATTGGAACCTAGTAATACTGGGTGGCATGGTGGCACAGTGGTTAGCACTGCTGCCTCACAATGCCAGAGACTCAGGCGACTGACTGTGTGGAGTGTGCACATTCTCTCCGTGTCTGCGTGGGTTTCCTCTGGGTGCTCCGGTTTCCTCCCACAGTCCAAAGATGTGCAGGTGAATTGGCCAAGCTAAATTGCCTGTAGTTTAGGTGAAGGGGTATGGGTGGACTGTGCTTCAGCAGGTTGGTGTGGGCTTTTTGGGCCGAAGGGCCTGTTTCCACACTGTAAGTAATCTAATCTAATCAAATACTTGACCACGGGCTGATGTTAATCTGATAAGTATGGAATCTCATATCTTGGTTATGATTTTATAGCAATCACTCTGTATCAGAATGAGTTAGACCATAAGACATAGGAGTGGAAGTAAGGCCATTCGGCCCATCGAGTCCACTCCGCCATTCAATCATGGCTGATGGGCATTTCAACTCCACTTACCAGCGTTCTCCCCGTAGCCCTTAATTCCTCGAGACAACAAGAATCTATCAATCTCGGCCTTGAAGACATTTAGTGTCCCGGCCTCCACTGCACTCTGTGGCAATGAATTCCACAGGCCCACCACTCTCTGACTGAAGAAATGTCTCTGCATTTCTGTTCTGAATTGACCCCCTCTAATTCTAAGGCTGTGTCCACGGGTCCTAGTCTCCTCGCCTAACGGAAACAATTTCCTAGCGTCCACCCTTTCCAAGCCATGTATTATCTTGTACGTCTCTATTAAGTCTCCCCTCATTCTTCTAAAGTCCAACGAATACAATCCTAGGATGCTCAGCCGTTCCTCATATGTTAGACCTGCCATTCCAGGGATCATCCGTGTGAATCTCCGCTGGACACGTTCCAGTGCCAGTATGTCCTTCCTGAGGTGTGGGGACCAAAACTGGACACAGTACTCCAAATGGGGCCTAACCAGAGCTTTATAGAGTCTCAGTAGCACATCTCTGCTTTTATATTCCAACCCTCTTGAGATAAGAGACAACATTGCATTTGCTTTCTTAATCACGGACTCAACCTGCATGTTTACCTTTAGAGAATTCTCGACTAGCACTCCCAGATCCCTTTGTACTTTGGCTTTACTAATTTTCTCACCATTTAGAAAGTAGTCTATGCTTTTATTCTTTTTGCCAAAGTGCAAGACCTCGCACTTACGTTAAATTCCATCAGAGTTGATATAATAAGTTGTTCCACATACAAGAATTTACACCTCTGGGCAGTAAGTTACATCAGTCATTAAATTAACAAAGTTTAGGAAGAGGACAAAGCCATTATTTAATAGTCAGCTCTTCTACATATTTTCCTTTGCTCGTCATTCTAAAAGGCTGTTTCAAGAAATTGGAGGGGGTGGGGGATGTGTGGTAAAATCCACGTATATGGTAGGGAAAGGCTTCTATGTTTTGGCATTAGCAATAAAATACATCTTGAGTGAAATTGTGCTTCCTTGGAACCTTTAGGCAGTTGATATGAAGACTAAAGCTGAAAACAGACAAATGTTCAATTCACACACAAATCTTCACCTTTACAAGAAATTTTCTGCACATGCACAAATATAAAAATATAGTGGAAGTTGCTGCTTACAAGCAGTCTGTTTATTTTTTTTCAAAGGTCTCACAATCTAATCTCTAAATATCTTTACTGCTTTGGGGGAACCACAGAGCTGTCACCCCTGTTTCTCATAGCAAGCCAAATTATTCTTGCAGCAGAAACGGTCAGCTTTCTTCTGTAAATGATTTAGCTCCACTTGTACAAACTCTGCTGGAGTTACTTTCTGACCACAATGAATGATTAATTATTCATTTAAGAATTTGCTGCTTCTCAGTTTATTCCTTCTAATCTTAGTGTTCAGTCTGTAAATTGACGTGGAAACAACATGAGAGCAGGAGAATGTTATTTGTCCTTCAGCATGATCACTGCTCCTGGTCTATCTCAATACCCATACACCTACCCCTTTCTGTTGTTAGTTAGTGTCTAGAAATTTGTTTCTCAAACATATCCAGTACATTGGCATCCACAGCCTTCTGTGCTCGAGCTTTTCACAGGTTCACCACCCTCTGAATAAATTCCACTTTATCTCAGTCCTAAGTGGCTTGCCACAAATCCTGAGACTGTGGCCTCGTGTTCTGGATACCTCTGACAAAAGGAACATTATCCATGCATTATTCTGACTAGCCCTGACAGAATTTTGGACTTTTCAATGAGGATTGGTGCTGGGCCCTCTATTTTTTGTCATTTACATAAATAATTTGGATGCGACCAAAGGAGTACAGTTAGTAAGTTTGCAGATGACACCAAACTTGGAGGGGTAGTGGACAGCAAAGAAAGTTACCTCGGATTACAAAAGATTCTTGACCAGATGGGCCAATGGGCTGAGAAGTGGCAGATGGAGTTTAATTCAGATAAATGTGAGGTGCTGCATTTTGGGAAAGCAAATCTCAGCAGGACTTATACACTTAATGGTAAGGTCCTAGGGAGTGTTGCTGAACAAAGAGACCTTGGAGTGCAGGTTCATTGTTCCTTAACCATGGAGTCACAGGTAGATAGGATAGTGAAGAAGTTGTTTGCTATGCTTTCTTTTATTGAGTATAGGAGATGGGAGGTCATGTTGCAGCTGTACAGGACATTGGTTAGGCCACAGTTGGAATATTGCATGCAATTCTGGTCTTATTATCAGAAAGATGTTGTGAAACTTGAAAGGGTTCAGAAAAAATTTACAAGGATGTTGCCAGGATTGGATGATTTGAGCTATAGGGAGAAGCTGAACAGACTAGGGACGTTTTCCCTGGAGCTTCGGAGGCTGAAGGGTGACCTTATAGAGGTTTACAAAATTATGAGGGGCATGGATATGATAAATAGACAAAGTATTTTCCCTGGGGTCAGGGAGTCCAGAACGAGAGGGCATAGGTTTAGGGTGAGAGGGGAAAGATATAAAAGAAACCTAAAGGCCAACTTTTTCACTCAGAGGGTGGTACATGTATGGAATGAGCTACCAGAGAAAGTGGTGGAGGCTGGTACAATTGCAATATTTAAAAGGCATTTGAATGGGTATATGAATAGGAAGGGTTTGGAGGGATATGGGCTGGATACTGGCAGGTGGGACTAGATTTGGATTGGGATATCTGGTCGGCATGGATGGGTTGAATCGAAGGTTCTGTTTCCGTGCTGTACATCTCTATGACCTCATTTTTCTAAACAGCAGTCAGTACAGGTTTAGTCAAACCAATCTTTTCTCATATGGCAAGATTAGTTAGACCATTTAAATGTATTACTTTTGCATCTTATCTCATGAAAATGTTTACGTCCTAACTTTATGGCATCAATGTTCTCCTAATCCAGTGCTGTATTCTGTTCCATACCATCAACTATAACAATAGTATGCTTAACAATCACATGAGTGAATATAAGGAATTGAAGGAGTAGGCCATTCAGCCCCTCAAACCTGTACTGCCATTCAACAAAAAATAATTATGGCTGAGTTTCACCAGGCCTCACCTCTTTCATGCCAGCTCAGCACAGCTGTCAACAGGGGTTCCAGCCTCTTGCTTGTCTACATTGGGTTCCAGCATCTGCAGTTCTTTTTTTGTCTCCATTGAAATAATAGCCTGTCTTCTGATTCTTCCTGAAGTGAATAACTTCACACTTTCCTACATTAAACTCCCTCTGCCAAGTTTTCTCTCACTACTCATTCAACCTAGGCTTTTGCAGTATTGTGCCCAAATTTGAATTTGTCAGATTCCAATCCATAAAGTCAGTAACAGAATAAATATTTGAGATCGTGGGACCAAACCTTGTGGCACTCCACTAGTTACATCTTTCCACCTGGAAAAGACTCATTAATTCTAACTCTGTCTTTTGTCTCTTGGCTGAAAAAAGTGTCGCTGGAAAAGTGCAGCAGGTCAGGCAGCATCCAAGGAGCAGGAGAATCGATGTTTCGGGCATAAGCCTTTCTTCAGGGCTCTTAACCAATCCTCAATCCATGCTTGTACATTAACCCCATTATCGTGAGCTCCTATCCCGTGCAATAATCTTTTGTATGGCCTTGTATCAAATGCCGTCAGCAAATCCAAGTACACTGCATTTACCAATTACCCTTAGCTCTGCTTGTTATATCATAGAATCCCTACACGGTAGAAGCAGGCAATTTAACCCATCAATGACTCAAAAGAGATTTCACCCAGACCCACCCCCACACTAATTCCTGTAACCCTGTATAATCCACCTAACCTACATATCTCTGGGCAATTAAGCATAACCAATTCATCTAACCTGCACATCTTTGGACTGTGGGAGAAAACCTACACAGACATGGGGAGAATGTACAAACTCCACACAGTTGCCCGACAGTGGAATCAAACTGGGGTCCCCGATGCTGTGAGGCAGCAATGCTAACCACTGAGCCACCACACCACCCTTCATTCATTTCCTTAAAGAATTCTATCAAATTTGTAAGTGTGACTTCTCTTTCACAGAACTATGTACACTGTTCCGTACCTCCTGTTAATTTTTCTTTAATGAACTTTCGCATTTCCCAATGACCTGTGTTAGGCTAAATGATGCATTTTTCCTGCTTTCTGCTTCTCTCTTGAATAGAGGCATCTCATTAGCAGTTTTCCAATCAGTTAGAGCCCTCCTGAAATCCAGTGAGACCTGGAATATTGTCTGCAATGTTTGTAGCTGTGTTCTTTTAAAACACTTGGGTCCAGGCCATCAGAGCATGATGACAAGTGAGGATGAAAGATGTAGATTACACTGCAGTTTTTGTGTATTCTTTGTTGAGTTGGCCTATGTGAGTTACCAGGTACGCACTAGATTAGCAGTAGCTCCTAATGGAAAAGAAAGGAATGAAAAGCAAGCTTCTCCACCTCAGCCTGTGCAACTCTAAACTAACTGTCAGATGTTTCTTCCCTCAACATGGATGTGAAGCATATCCTAGCTTGTATATCTTTCTTAGTTTACTCATATAATACTTATTCTTTTGCTCAAATGTAGTTAATAAAGAAAAATTAAAGTACTTAAAATCTATCGAAGCCGGTGATATGCAGAGGAACAGTTCAACCACGCAGTAAATAGTGTCCAACAGTTGGCAAATTAGACATTGATTTTTAGTTTCTGAAATGATTCCAATTATCTCAGTAAGCTAACAAAGAAGAGAGACTGCTACTAGAAAAAGTGAGAGACCAGTGGATCAGAATATATTTTTATATGCATTTATTCATGAGATGTAAATGTAGCTGCCTGGTCAACATTTATTGCCCTTATCAGGTGCATCCTCTGTAACATCTCGGTCATGATGCATTTGGACTGTCAGTATCTGAGGAGTCGTGAATGGTGCTGAACATTGTGTAATCAATGGCCATTCCCAGTTCTGATCATATGATGGAAGGTCATATGATGAAGCAGCTGAAAATGGTAGGGGCTAGGACACTACCATGATGAGCTTTCAAGGAACTACATAAAAGGTAATATCCCTACCTCTGAGCCAGGAGGCCCAACTTCATGTCCCGCCTGCTCCAGAGCTATGGAACATCTCTGTACAGGTTGATTAGAAAAGAGCCATCTTGAGGTGTTCATTTTGTCCCCCTCTCTGAGCTAGAAGGTCTGGTTTCAATTTCCACGTTGGAGAATGCTTTCCTAATTTCCCAGTCTCCATCACATCTCTTCTGATGATGCCATCTTTCGCACAGGGTGGCAAAGTGGTGGGGGAGGGGAGCAGACAGTTCCAATCTTTCCTTAGTTAAGGAAAAAGTGGATCTGTCTGATCCACAGTTTCCTGATGAAGGGCTTTTGCCCGAAACGTTGAATTTCCTGTTCCTTGGATGCTGCCTGACCTGCTGCGCTTTAACCAGCAACACATTTTCAGCTCTGATCTCCAGCATCTGCAGACCTCACTTTTTACTTGATCTGTCTGATTCCCCAATGCTGTGGTTGACAGATTTGCAGCTGGATTCTGGATTAGTGGTGTTGGAAGAGCACAGCAGTTCAGGCAACATCCGAGGAGCAGTAAAATCGACATTTTGGGCAAAAGCCCTTCATCAGGAATAAAGGTAGAGAGCCTGAAGCATGGAGAGATAAGCTAGAGGAGGGTGGGGACAAAGTAGCATAGAGTACAATAGGTGAGTGGGGGAGGGGATGAAGGTGATAGGTCAGGGAAGAGGGTGGAGTGGATAGGTGGAAAAGAAGATAGGCAGGTAGGACAAGTCATGGGGACAGTGCTGAGCTGGAAGTTTGGAACTAGGGTGAGGTGGGGAAGGGGAAATGACCCATCTCTCCCACTGCTGCTGTCTCCCTTTCTTTTCCTTCCACGACAACGATAGGATTCCTTTGTCTTCACTTTCCACTTTGTCAGCTTTTGTGTTGAAATAGTCATAAACCGCCATTTCCAGTGGGATGCCACCACCAGACACACGATCTCCCCTAGTCAACATTCTGTAGGAAACAGTCCCCTCAGGACACCTAGTTTCACTCCTCCATTCCCAACACCCTCCCACAGTATCCTTACAAATCCAGAAGGCCCATTTACCTGTCCAAGGTTCCAGTCACACTATTGAGATGAAGCAACAATACGTGTGCACTTGACTCAATCTAATGTGATCTCCTCTACTCTGGAGATGGTGGAGGGAGGCGATGCAGACTGGGAGACTGCTATACTGAACACCTATGCTCTGTCCATAAAAATGACCGTGAACTTTCAGTTGCCTGCTAGTCTGCACACCAGAGTGTTCCATACCTTGCTACAGTGCATTAGAGATGCTCATTGTAAGCTAAAGGAACAACACCTCATCTTTAACAACCTGCAGGACTCAGCACGGAGCTTAACAATTTGAGAGTATGAATATCTCCCTCCATGTTTGTTATCCATGTCGCATTCCCAAGTCCTGTCCTTTTCGTGTTGATCTTAGCACAGACAACTCATTTTCAGCTCCTCATTGTCTTCGTTATCACCTATTCAGTTCCTCTTACTGATTGCTTTCAGATAATGAAGCCATGTTTTTGTTCATATGCAGCCTTTCACAAAAGAGTAATATTGGCAATATCAATAGTTTTGCAGACACAAATGTTATTGTAGAAAATAAAAGCTTATGGTGTAAGAGGTACTATGGATTGAGATTAGCTGACAGATGCTGCCTGACCTGCTGTGCTTTTCCTGCACCACTCTAATCTAGACTCTGGTTTCCAGCATCTGCAGTACTCCTCACCTTTGCCCAGATGTCTTGACCACACTATCAACTTATCTCAAGACTTGCCTCACTTACCTTTTACTAACACAGGCATAGAAATGCAACTTTGTAATCTATGCATCCCATATTAGGAAATATTTCACCTCATTCCCCAGAGTAACTTCACAGTGAACGTCAATCTTGTGATTAGCTGGGAAAGTCAATAAGATCTTGGAGTGGTGAAATGATTTGGACTGCTTTCTATGTAACCAATTAGTGGATAGAGTTATATATGACTGGGCTGGAGGGCTCTTATGGTGCAGTAGTCTTAGATTACTTACAGTGTGGAAACAGGCCCTTCGGCCCAACAAGTCCACACCAACCCGCCGAAGCGCAACCCACCCATACCCCTACATTTACCTCTTACCTAACACTACGGGCAATTTAGCATGGCCAATTCACCTGACCTGCACATCTTTGGACTGTGGGAGGAGACCCATGCAGACACGGAGAGAACGTGCAAACTCCACACAGTCAGTCGCCTGAGGCGGGAATTGAACCCAGGTCTTTGGCGCTGTGAGGCAGCAGTGCTAACCACTGTGTTGTGTCTCTACCTCTGAGCCCCAAGGTCTGGATTCAATCCCATCCATTCCAAATGTGTGTTAACACATTTGAAGGGATTGATCAGAAAATATTTGTAATGGAGGTGATAGAATCTTAGTTACGCTAAAATATGAATGTGGGAAACTTTCTGTGGTCAAGAAATAATGTTAATTTTGCTTTAACGCTAAAGCCAAAGTTGTTTTGTTACTATAAATTTTGAAGTGTGATATTTTCAGTCATTGGGAACTCAAATATCATTTTAGAAGTACATAAAAGAAATGTAGCTGCTGGAAACCTAAAACAAAAACAGAAATTGCTGGAGAAACTCAGTGTGTCTTTGGAGGAAAAGCAGTGTCAACATTCTGAACAATTAACAGTTCTGAAGCAGAGTCATTGGAGCTGAAATGTCAGCTCTGCTTTCTTGCTACGGATGCTGCCCAACCTGCTGAGTTTCCCCAACAACTTCAGTTTTTATTTTGTGGCTGTCCTCCTTCCCTGCCTTACCATCAACAAACCTTTTGTCTGCTCTCCATTTTGCTCTCTCCCTGACACTATCTCCATCTATCCATCTCGTTCTTTCCCCCAAGCCCTGTCATCAATATAAATACTAGTGTTTCCCAGCTGCCTTCATTTTTGAAGAAGAGCCACTCGACTTGAGTTAATGTTAACTCTTTGTTTTCTCTTCTCCCTCCCCCCCCCCCACTTCTCCAGATCTGCTGCCTTTCTCCAACAATTCCTGTTTTTGTTTGTTTCAGATCTTCAGCACCTGCCATTCTTGCTTTTATCTTAATGTGCAACTAATTAACCACTGGTTGCAAGAAGGGTCTACATTTGAGGTTTGAAACAAATAGAGAGCTTTAAGCAGACTTAGAGTAGAATTATATCATAATGAATTTACACTTGAGCTACTCTTCTGCCTCTAAAATGAAAACACCACTCAAAGCACCACTCCTATGATGGAATAACAGCACAGTGACGATGTTGCTACTAATTCTGGAATAATACCCCAGGGACATGAGCAAACGGGAAAATTTAAACTGGATTTTAAAAACAGTCATCAGTAACAATTAAAAAGCTGGTAAATTGTTATCCATTAATGATGGAATTTGGTATCCTTACCCAAGTGGGCCTCCATGTCATGGTAGATCCATATTGGTGTGGTTATTATCTTAATTGCCTCTGTCTTAACAAGATACCCAGTTGTGCCAAGCTGGTTTGGAAAAGCCAAATAAAGATAAAACTGTATGGCTCCCAAGACCCCTGACCAGTTGATATCCCTCCATAACGAAGCTGATGCTAGTAGACACTTTGGAACACCAACATCTTTTGAAGTTTCTTTTCCCAAGTATGCATTTTATATACGTACCTTAGTGTGGAAACAGGCCATTGGGCCCAACGAGTCCACACTGACAGTCCGAGGAGTAACCCACCTGGACTGATTCCCCTACATTTGCCCCTGACTAATGCACCTAAGCTACACATCCCTGAACACTGTCAACAATTTAGCATTGCCAATTCACCTGACCTGCATATCTTTGGATTGTGGGAGAAAACCGGAGCATGCAAAGAAAACCCTCACAGAAACGGGGAGAATGTGCAAATTGCACACAGACAGTCGCCCGAGGCTGGAATTGATCCTGGATCCCTGGTGCAGTGCGGCAACAGTGCTAGCCACTGTGCCACTGTTTTACATAAAACGCAAAAGAGATTTCTTCAAAGATTTTGTGGGGTTCTGTGCAGAATTGAATTCCATGTATATTTGTAATAAAACCTCATGTCAACCACACACTGCCCAAGGGGTTTTACATCATGGGCGTTGTATTCCTTTCCCAGACAGCATCCTGACTTGGAACCTTAGCATTGTTCCTTAACTAGCACTGGACCATTTCCCTCTTTAACAACACTTGGATGCATTTCTCCCACATGAATTGGAGTGATTCCAGGAGACGGTGGAGGGCAATTAGGGATGGACAATAAATGCTGGCCCAGCCAGCAATACTTGCATCCCATGAATGAATGGAAACAACAATTTTGATTAAAGTTTCCTTGCTTTGACCAGTTTAGTTTGTATGAGGGTGTCTGTGTGGGTCACGCTTTCACTCGTTGAAACTGGAATATCCAGCTCAGTTGATTTGCAGTACTCAGCAAAATAAGGTGTTTTGAGATATTTGACATGAACCGAAGGAGATTGAAAGATTGCTGTTTTAACATGTGTATGATTTTAATTGGAACTTGATTATACCGGTTTCCTTCAAACCTGCTTTCCCTGCACCATCTACAAACTATTAGGTGACCGTGACATACTTTAATAGGGTGTGAGCTAGAAGTTAAGAAGCAATAGTTAGCCAGTGAGTGGATAGGTGGGTGTTAACAAGCAAGTGTCATTCAAGGCTGGGTGTGCGTTGTGTATGTATGTATTTGGGTGTTTTGCAAGCCTTCAAAACCTTAACTAGTTTCCTTCCATTGCTTTACCTTCACTCACTTCTCCCATATAGTAATAGCAAAAACTTGTATCGTTGCATTACACTAATAACGAAATGTCCCAAGGCACTTCAGCGGAGTGCTACAAAACAACATGTGACATTGAGCCACATAATGGAGATATTAGATCCGATGTCTAAAAGCTTAGTCAAAGTAGCGGGTTTTACTAAGTGCCTTAAACAAAACAAAATTACATAGAGGTACAGCAATGGTATTTCACGTCTTTCGTGATGGGCAAGTTGTTGGAGGGAATCCTGAAGGACAGGGTGTACGTGTATTTGGAAAGGCAGGGACTGATTAGGGATAGTCAACATGGCTTTGTGTGTGGAAAATCATGTCTCACAAATTTGATTGAGTTTTGTGAAGAAGTAACAAAGAGAATTGATGATGGCAGAGGGGTGGATGTGATCTATATCGACTTCAGTAAGGCATTCGACAAGGTTCCCCGTGGGAGACTGATTAGCAAGGTTAGATCTCACGGAATACAGGGAGAACTAGCCATTTGGATACAGAACTAGCTCAAAGGTAGAAGACAGAGGGTGGTGGTGGAGGGTTGGTTTTCAGACTGGAGGTCTGTGACCAGTGGAGTGCCACAAGGATCGGTGCTGGGTCCTCTACTTTTTGTCATTTACATAAATGATTTGGCTGTGAGCATAAGAGGTACAGTTAGTAAGTTTGCAGATGACACTAAAATTGGAGGTGTAGTGGACAGCGAAGAAGGTTACCTCAGATTGATCAGATGGGCCAATGGGCTGAGAAGTGGCAGATGGAGTTTAATTCCAATAAATGTGCCGCATTTTGGGAAAGCAAATCTTAGCAGGACTTCTACTCTTAATGGTAAGGTAAGAGTGTTGCTGAACAAAGCGACCTTGGAATGCAGGTTCATAGCTCCTTGAAAGTGGAGTCACAGGTAGATAGGATAGTGAAGGCAGTGATTGGTATGCTTTTCTTTATTGGTCAGAGTATTGAGTACAGGAGTTGGGAGGTCATATTTCGGCTGTACAGGACATTGGTTAGGCCATTGTTGGAATATTGCGTGAAATTCTGGTCTCCTTCCAATCAGAAAGATGTTGTGAAACTTGAAAGGTTTCAGAAAAGATTTACAAGGATGTTGCAAGGGTTGGATGATCTGAGCTACAGGGAGAGGCTGAACAGGCTGGGGCTATTTTCGCTGGAGTGTCGGAGGCTGACCTTATAGAGGTTTACAAAATTATGAAGGGCATGGATAGGGTAAATAGGCAAAGTCTTTTCCCTGGGGTTGGGAGTCCAGAACTAGAGGGCACAGGTTTAGGATGAGAGGGGAAAGATATAAAATAGACCTAAGGGGCAACTTTTTCACGCAGAGGGTGGTACGGGTATGGAATGAGCTGCCTGAGGAAGTGGCGGAAGCTAGTACAATTGCAACATTTAAGAGGCATTTGGATGGGGATATGAAAAGGAAGGGTTTGGAAGGATATGGGCAGGTGGGACTAGATTGGGTTGGGATATCTGGTTGGCATGGATGGGTTGGATCGATGCATCTGTTTCCATGCTGTACATCTCTATGACAACTCAAAGTTGTTTTTGTTGCTGTAAAACTTTGTGGTGATATTTTAAATCGATCTGGAAATTCAATTACCTTTTCGAAAGAAAAACAAAGAAATGTGGCTATTGGAAATCTGAAACCGAAACAGAAATTGATGGAGAAGCTTAGCAGGTCTGGCAACATCTGTGGAGGGAAAGCAGAGTTGACATTCTGAACAGTTAAGAGTTCTGCAGAAGGGTTACTGGACCTGAAATATTAACTTAGGTTTCTTTCCACAGATGCTACCAGACCTGCTGAGTTTCACTAGCAATTTCAGTTTGTGTACCTTTTAAAAGGTTATTGGTCTCGATGGAGATCATTACAAATCCTTTATCTCTCACCCACAGGGGTCTCAGATTAAATCTCAACTGGAAGATGACCCCATCAGTGTAGCATACCCTTAATGCAAGACCAGCATGTCATCTTTGATCTTTGTGCCCAAATTATTGGAAGAGATTTTAAATAATCAACCTTCCTAATTGTCCTTTCTAATGAAAAACAGTTTGCATTAGTCAAACAGAGAGCCTCAAATGTCAAAGGGCTGCATAATATCTGCATTTTATGAATCCACATCTTGGTTACACTAAATTTCTTGGATATTGCATCCATAATGACAGTGTATGATTATAACAAATAGATCTAAAGTTACAGGATAAAGTATACATATTAGAAGGTTTTCTGTACAGCTGAATTGTTTTGCATCATCTGTATCCCATACACAATATTTATTTGAGTCCACAGTTGTTTGGCTTTTATTTACATTTTAACAACTGAGACAAACTTAACATTGTTATAAATGTGATGTAATTTGTGGTCTGTGTATACTTTAACATTATTTATTTTGGACTTTTGAACTATTTGCATATGGGTTTTTTTGTTGCTCTGAAGGACTTAATGATTAACTTGTATGTCTGTAGCCTTTGCATTTCTTTCAAGAAAAAAAGAATAGCAAAGCATAGCTTTGTTCATAGAATCCCTACTGTGTGGAAACAGGCCATTTGGCCCAACAAGCCCACACTGACCCTTCAAACAGTAACTCAGTCATACCCATTCCCCTACCCTATTACTCTGCATTTACCAATGCATCTAACCTACACATCCCTGAACACAAGGGCAATTTAACATGGCCAATTCACCTAACCTACACATGTTTGGATTGTGGGAGGCAACCGGAGCACCCGGAGGAAACCCACGCAGACACAAGGGAGAATGGGGAAATTCCACACAGATGGTCACAAAGGCTGGAATTGAACCTGGCTCCTTGGCACTGTGAGGCAGCAGTGTTTAAAAACTGGGCTTCTGTGCTGCCCATGGAAACTAATTATTAGTTATCCTTTATAAATGAATGGGATATAGGCATTACTGTCTGAGCCAGCATTTATTGCCCATCCCTAATTGCAGGAGGGTAGTTAAGAGTTATCTACATTGTGTGTATTGGTAGTCAGATGGAAACCAGACCTGGTAAGGATGGCAGATTTCCTTCTTATAAGGACCTTAGTGAACCAGATGAGTCATTATGTTTACATGGTCATCATTCAGCGAGTTCTTAATTTCATATTTTTACTATATTCAAATTTCACTATCTGCCATGGTGGATTCAACCCATGTCTGCATAATACAGATTTATGGTTTATGCATCACAGTTCAGTTAAATTGCTACAATGCCACCGCCTCCACAAGGTTTACACTGAGAGTGTTTATGAGCAACCAAAGTAAACTAGACAGCGCATCAAGCTTTCAGCTAAAGGGTTCAGGATTGTTTTGGAGTGCTAAAGGAAACACCCATAGCTTTAAAAATCAAGTTTATTGGATGTAGGTTTGCTCGCTGAGCTGGAAGGTTCATTTTCAGACGTTTTGTCACCATACTAGGTAACATCTTCAGAAAGGTCACCTCCTCTGACCTCCTTCCACCTATCACATCTCCATCGCCCCTCCTCCCTACCTTTTATCTTAACCTGCCTGGCACCCTCTCCTCATTCCTGATGAAGGGCTTATGCCCGAAACGTCGAATTTCCTATTCCTTGGATGCTGCCTGACCTGCTGTGCTTTAACCAGCAACACATTTTCAACTGTGATCTCCAGCATCTGCAGACCTCATTTTTTACCCGAAGATTTTAACCTACTGCGAATCCTCTTGCAAGGATGCCTTCCTTGAAGAAGCTCTCTTCCTCCCTCTACAAGGATCTCAGTGAGTCTCTCTCTCACTGCACCCCCCAGGTCATCTCCTCTGACCTCCTTCCACCTATCACATCTCCATCACCCCTCCCCCAAGTCCCTCCTCCCTACCTTTTATCTTAGCCTGCCTGGCACCCTCTCCTCATTCCTGATGAAGGGCTTATGCCTGAAACATCGAATTTCCTATTCTTTGGATGCTGCCTGACCTGCTGTGCTTTAACCAGCAACACATTTTCAACATCTTCAGAAAGCCTCCTGAGAAGCAATTCTGATGATTCCTGCTTTCTATTTATATGTTTGGATTTCCTTGGGTTGGTGATGTCATTTCTTGTAGTGATGTCATTTCCGTTTCTTTTTCTCAAGGAGTGGTAAATGGGGTCCAGGTCAATGTGTTTGTTGATAGAGTTCTGGTTGGAATGCCATGCTTCTGGGGATTCTTGTGCATGTCTCTGTTTGGCTTGTCCTAGGATGGATGTGTTGCCCTAGTTGAAGTGGTGTCCTTCCTTATCTAGTATATAAGGACACTAGTGAGAGAGGGTCATGTCATTGTGGCTAGTTGATGTTCATGTTCAAACTTATTTTCAAGTTTAATTCCAGGCAGGTTGACATGGGTTTTTAGCTGAAGCTGGATGTGTAACCTAGTTGCTGCTGAGAAATGGAGAAGATCATTTAGAATTATTAAAACAGCTTGCCTTGTGTAAAGAGTTTAGTAAATGTTCCAAACCAGAGGTCTTTGGTTAAAACCCAAAAGGATTATTTGAAGCTGAGAAAGTCTAAGCTCAGTTGAATGAAAGCTCCAGGAGGAGACTACGATATTCTCAAGAGTGAGAGTTGAAGCCATAGTTAAATAAAGTCTGATAAGGGTGATAGAAAAGGAAATTTTCTCTGGTGTGAGTTTTCCAAAGGAGTGCTTTTGAGCTTAATGGGATTACGTTTTCATTGCATGCCTCAAAATATTTTAAACTGTTTAAATAGTTTTGACTTATTTCATTTTATCTTCATTTCTTTTGCATGATAAACTGATTCTATTATTAAAACTTAATCTTCAGCATTTCAGTGAAAGACCAGTTCATTAAAATAAAAACAAACTATGATATATCAATTCTAATTTCAAGGATCTGACTGATTTAAAAATAACAGTTGGAATTAAAATAGAAAGTTCATCTGCAATTTCAAAAAAGAACATTCACCTTGTGACTCTGGTTCAGCACATGGGCTTTCCAAAGTTGCTCTACTGTTTCTCTGTGACCTCTTCCAAATCCATAATGCTTTGAAATTCTGACCTATTGTGCATTCCCTCATATTTCCTCCACTATTGCTGGCTGTGCATTCAATTGTCATAGAGTCATAGACCCTTCAGTCCAATCCGTCTATGCCAGCCAGATATCCCAAACCAGATATCTAAACCTCTATAAGGTCACCTCTCAGCCTCTGACATTCCAGGGAAAACAGCCCCAGCCTGTTCAGCCTCTCCCTGTAACTCAAATCCTCCAACCCTGGCAACATCCTTGTAAATCTTTTCTGAACCCTTTCAGGTTTCATAACATCTTTCCAATCGTAAAGAGACCAGAATTGCACGCAATATTCCAACAGTGGCCTAACCAATGTCCTGTACAGCTGCAACATGACCTCCTAACTCCTGTACTCAATACTCTGACCAATAAAGGAAAGCATACCAAATGCCACCTTCACTATCCTATTTACCTGTGACTCCACTTTCAAGGAGCTATGAACCTTCAGCAACACTCTCTAGGACCTTACCATTAAGTGTATAAGTCCTGCTAAGATTTGCTTTCCCAAAGTGCAGCACCTCACATTTATCTGAATTAAACTCCATCTGCCATTTCTCAGCCCATTGGCCCATCTGGCCCAGATCCTGTTGTAATCTGAGGTAACCCTCTTCGCCGTCCACTACACCTCCAATTTTGGTGTCATCTGCAAACTTACTAACTGTACCTCTTATGCTCGCATCCAAATCATTCATGTTAATGACAAAACGTAGAGGACCCAGCACCGATCCTTGTGGCACTCCACTGGTCACAGGCCTCCAGTCTGAAAAACAACCCTCCGCCACCACCCTCTGTCTTCTACCTTTGAGTCAGTTCTGTATCCAAATGGCTAGTTCTCCCTGTATTCCATGAGATCTAACCTTGCTAATCAGTCTCCCATGGGGAACCTTGTCGAGCGCCTTACTGAAGTCCATATGGATCACATCTACCGCTCTGCCCTCATCAATCTTCTTTGTTACTTCTTCACAAAACTCAATCAAGTTTGAAAGAGATGATTTCCCATGCATAAAGTCATGCTGACTATCACTAATTAGTCCTTGCCTTTCCAAATATATGTACACCCTGTCCCTCAGGATTCCCTCCAACAACTTGCGCACCACCGACGTCGGGCTCACTGGTCTGTAGTTCCCTGGCTTGTCTTTACCGCCCTTCTTAAACAGTGGCACCATGTTTTCCAACCTCATGTCTTCCGGCACCTCATCTGTGACTATTGACGATACAAATATCTCAGCAAGAAGCCCAGCAATAATTTCTTTAGCTTCCCACAGAGTTCTAGGGTACACCTGATCAGGTCCTGGGGATTTACCACCTTTAACCGTTTCAAGACATCTAGCACTTCCTCCTTTTAAGACTATTTTTTGTCATCAAAACAAACTGGAGATAACCTAAGGTTTCCCATATTTATCTTTCAGTGCAACCAAGGATCTTCCATCCCTGTTACAGATATTTTCTGATCAATCTGTTCAGACATGTTATTACACACCTCTGGAGTAGGTGGCACTTGAATCCAGACCTTGGGGCTCAGAGGTAGAGACACGACCACTGCACCATAAGAGCCATCCACCCCAGTCATACATTACTCTAACCATTAATTGGTCACATAGAAAGCAATCTAAATCATTTCTCTACTCCAACATCTTGTTGACTTTCCCAGCTAATTGCAAGACTGAGCTTTGCTGTGGAGTTACTCTGGGGAATGAGGTAAAATCTTTCCTAACATGGGATGGATGAATTACAAAGTTGCAATTCTATGTCTGTGTTAGTGAAATTTAGGTTGTAAAAATGAGATAAGTCGATTGTGTGGTCAAGACATCAGTACAGCTAATCTCAATCCAGCGGGTTCTATTTTCTACAATAATATTTGTCTATAAACTATTGAATTTGCTAGTATGACTCTTTTGAAAAAAAATCATGGGATGTGGGTGTAATTGGCAGTGCAGATATTTATTGCCATCCCTAATTGCTCTTGGTGGTAGGATGCCTTTATGAAAGGTTTTGGTCTTTGTGGGGCAGGCCCATAACACATCTGTGGTGCCTTGACTTTTTAGATGATGGTGCCTTTGGAAGTTTTTGTCAAAAGACTGCAGATGAACAGTGGAGTATTAGTGGAGTCATGCATGGAATTGTGCACCTGTATTGCTGGTAGCCCCGGAGAGCTGACAGGCACACTGATTCGTACTGGTCTGAACCGGTCACTTTTTTTTCAGTTTTTCGGGAGTTTACTGCGTCCTAAGATCAAACTGATATCAACCGCCAACTGTAAGCCTGCAGTCCCTTTCCTCTGTGTGAATTAATGCGCCTGGATTAATATGTGTGTAGCAGGAGAATTTGGGGTGACACCTCCCGTTCGTCCACCCAAAACAAAAAAGTTTGAGCAAAACCTCCTAAAGTTTTGTAAAAAAAGTAGAGGATAGTGCACGTTATTAAAACTCAAACACTATCCACACTGTTTCACTGCAACTAAAATACTCAGGATTAGATGTGGGTTTAAAAAAATGCAAATTTATTGTGAGAATCCATGTTTTGCTAGTTGTATAGTTACACTTTATTTTAATTAAGCTGTTACCTCTGGAGTAGGCGGGATAAGAGTCCAACCCATTAGTTTTTGTTTGTGTTTAACCTAGTTTTCCTAATCGAATAATTTGGAGATATTACTTCTGCAGCAGGAAGGGATATGAACCATGTCCCTCCTGGTTGAGGGGATCGGACACTACCCGTGCACCACAACAGCCCGCAGTCACAGGGTGATTTCTGATACACTCCGGGCTCGGTGGGAGGCTGGGGCGCTCTGTGTGACACTGAATCGCCAGCGTGAACATTGTATCCAGGCCGCTGCTGGCGATGTAACGAGTTGGTAAACAGGCGCTTGTGTCAAATCGCTATTACGTAACCGAAATGCAATGTGGAAAATGTGAGAAGGGGGTGGTGAGACATCCTGAAATACGGCAAGGTGTGCCGTGGCTGCGAGGGGCAGTCCCTCCGACAGTGTGTCACGACCTTGACGAATCCCGGGGCTGATATAACAGGCGGTGGGAGACCGTGCTGAGCTAGATCCGCGGATGCAATCACAGGGAAGTGCTCACCTCTGCTCCCCGAGACATCCCCCTCCGTCCTACCGGGAGACCAGCTTCAACCGCACGATGCTGTTTTGGCACTCACAGCCCGAACATTTCCCCCACCACCACCACCATCATCACCAGGAGCAGCAACAACCGGGAAACAGTTACCTCCGGTAAGTGACTGGTAAGCTCCAAAAATATATAAAACAGCACACACTGAAAAAAAACCAGCTATTTGCTGGGTCAAAAAAAATCCCAGACAAACGGGAAAGGGTCGCTGATTAGTTTGCACCTTTCACACTGTTTCCTGTTTTGATTCGATGTTAAGTATTTAGTGAGAGAAAAATCACTAACGAATTGAATTGAATTGAATTTGTTGTCACCTGTATGTAGGCACAGTGAGATGTGTTGTCTTGCGAGCAATGCAGGCAGATTCCATAGTTAAGCAGCATAAGTGTTAAATAATAGGTAAACAGTGGCAATACGGGAGCAGGTGAAAGTTAAGAGTTTGTGAGTCCATTCAGTATTCTAACAACAGTGGGGTAGAAACTGTTTTGAAACAGTGCAATATTTTAGAGGAGCCAGTGTTGGACTGGGGTGGGCAAAGTTTAAAAATCACACAACGCCAGGTTATACTCTGCCTCATGAAGGAGCGGCGCTCTGAAAACCTGTGTTTCCAAATAAACCTGTTGGATTATAACCTGGTGTTGTGTGATTTTTACAAATAAGTAAGATAGTGTTGTGAGGCACTGAGATGTTGCTGGGCGACGAGCTAGAGCAGGGGACTTGGACAATTTCTGAGGAGCTCAGGCGGGGGAGATGGTGCGGTAAACAGCTAGCACGTTCTAATGTGGGGGTGTTAGAAGGAATTTGCGGAAAAACATTTTTCACCCAGGAAGCGGTGGGTACCTGGAACTCACTGGCTTGAAGGGCAGTAGAGGTAGGAAGCTTCAAGCTAGATGAGTACTGGCAATGCCTTAGCATACAAGGCAGAACAGGCTAAGAGCTGGAATGTGAAATCATATACATATGTAAAATATATAAACACATGTATAGATATTTGATGGTCAGTAAGACAATGATGGTTTGAATGGTCTTTTTCTGAGCTGTAAAAAGCATGAGGACAGTCTGTGACTCAACTGCAGGGCTAATGGAACTGGGACAGGGAGAGTGAGATGGCTAGGATTAGTCCTTGAACGAGTTTTCAGGGAAACGATGGGCTGAACAGACTCTTTCTGCCTTCGGGGCGAAAGTGAGGACGGCAGATGCTGGAGATTAGAGTTGAGAGGGTAGTGCTGGAAACGCACAGCATCTGAGGAGCAGGAGAATTGACGGTTTGGGCAAAAAGCCCTTCATCAGGAATGGGGCTTTTTTTCTGCATTCTGCCTTTTATTGATGTCCTTCACCTTTGAAAATGATCACTTCAGTTTTTATTTTGTTTCCAATTGTATTTTCCCTCAACTTTACGACTTCCCAAGTTAAACCATATGAGCCATTAACAATTTTAAGAATTGAGCAATGTGTATTTTTTGATTATTGAAATATCAAATAAGGGGTTTATGTTGTGTGGAAATTTGATAAATCATGATTATAGGGAGCAATCCTTTATCTATAGGGTTAAATAATGACGAGTTCAGTTGCAGACAATATATTGTTTATTTATAGGAGCTCGATTGTGCTTTCTCCCTGTGGTAAGGGAATTAGCTTTATCAACAGTGCCTGTTGTGAAGTGGTGCAAAGATTCTAAGTTGACTGATATTAGATACTGAATAAGAGTTTCTATAAATACAGATTTTCTTCCATCCTTTTTTTCAGGCTAATGAAAATATTGAATTCACTGTTGATGTTTTGAGGGGCCAGTGAAAAATTTTAGACAACTATCAATAAACAGCCCGTCTAAAATCAGCAACCACCCTTGCTATTGTTGTTAGGGCCCCAGGAGATGAGGGTGTGAGGAGAGGAATTGGGAAAGGAAGGTACAGTACACAAACAGGCAAGGTCAGATCTGGGTTCGCACTCAACCTTGTTCGTAGCCCTTTCCCTTTACTATTCCACAATACTGTAATAAACCAGCCTGTGTTTTGGCAATAGCATGTTCAAAACATAGACACCAGGATTGTACCCTGAGTAATTTTGTGTCGCTTTGCCACATGAGTCATATATAGGCTTTGAGTTACAGAGAACAGTTTAAAAAGTTACAGATGATAGAAAGCTTGGAAGTATTGTGAACTGTGAAGAGGGTGGTCTGGCACTTTAGATGTACACAGACTGGGTGCTGGAGTAGGCAGCTGAAATTTAATGCAAGGAAATGGGAAGTAATGAATTTAGGTTAGAAGAACATAGAGAGACTAAATGAAATAAAGAACACGACTCTAACTTGGATGCAAGAGCAGAGAAAGCTGGGTGTATATGTGCTTAAGTCATTAAAGTTGGCAGGGCAGTTTCAGGCAGTGCTGCAAATGTGTTGCTAGTCAAAGCACAGCAGGCCAGGCAGCATCTCAGGAATAGAGAATGCCTGGCCTGCTGTGCTTTGACCAGCAACACATTTGCAGCTGTGATCTCCAGCATCTGCAGACCTCATTTTTTACTCTACAGTTTCAGGCAGTGGCCCTGTATTTATAATGATGGTATGAAATGAGTGAGGAAAGAGAACTGAAAGTGTAAAAATAAGGGCTCCATATAAAACATTACAAGATGAATTGTGCATAATATCAGGAGATGCAGAAGTTAGGATTTCAAAAAGAGTCAGGCCAACATTAAGGAAGTCTTAGGCCAATGCCGCCAAGAAACCTGTTGATCTCTGCCATAAATGCAAAACTGTACTTGACCAAGTGGTGCCCTGCTTTTGAATTTGGTGTGCATGAATTATTGCTTTTATGAAAGAATTGGCTTCTGCATCACCTCTCTCTGACTAAAGTGACGGACCATAACAAGGTGTCGAAAATCAACAAAACCATAGAATATATTCAGATTATAGGGTGGTCTGTGTGCAATGGCGTGTCTAGTTTTGTAGCTTTCGTATAAATAGATATTATCATTAGAATGAGACTTCAGGAAAATTACCCATTTTGCAACAAGAGGATGGATTTGCCAACCTTTTTCCATTTTGACGTGAAATGTGACATCTGTCACATTTATGCATGGAATGGAAGCACTTCCCAGGAGCATTATCCTAACAAGATTTGATACAATAGGAGATGTTTGGGAAAAAAAAATCTTTGGTCAATGTGGTACACTTTCGGGAGCATTAATAGAAGAAAGCTTGAGAGAGTTGAAGAAGTTTGTGCAAGGAATCACAGAAGTTAACTGAAAGCACAACCACCAAAATTAAGGCAATTAAACTTTGGGTGCACAATGGCAGAATTGGAAGAGATGTCAACCTCTCGAAAGATAGTCAGGTAGTGGTTACAGAAAAGTGAAGGCAGGGCTGTAGAGGGATTGAAGACAAGGGGTGAGATGAGTTTTAAAATTGAGGCGATACATAATCAGGAACCAATGTAGATTAGCGAACACAGAGACGATAGGAGAACAAAAGGTGCCACAAACTAGGATGAGATAAGTGTAAACAAGATCAAATGTTCCAACTTTACCATCAGATTGCATTTTGATTTCTTGTGTCATGATGATAGGGTTTTTCCTGATTGAATTAGGATGGGCCAAATGGTCTTTCTTGCTCACAGTAATCATTGGGTTTCATGCAAATTGGTCTAAGACCGAGGCTCTTATGGGTGGCACTGTGGCTCAGTGGTTAGCACTGCTGCCTCACAGCACCACGGTCCCAGGTTCAATTCCAGCCTTGGGTGACTGTCTGTGTGGAGTTTGCACATTCTCCCTGTGTCTGCGTGGATTTCCTCCGGGTGCTCTGGTTTCCTCCCACAGTCCAAAGGTGTGCAGGTTAGGTGAATTGGCCATGCTAAATTGCCCATAGTGTTAAGTGCATTAGTCAGGGTGAAATGGGTCTGGGTGGGTTACTCTTCGGAGGGTCGGTGTGGACTGGTTGGGCAGAAGGGCCTGTTTCCACACTGTATGGAAACTGTCTAATCTAATCAGTCTGCAACATTCTTGTCTTGCCTTTTGTCTTTCTGGGATGACAATGAGTGGTATTAATGGATATGGGTCAAAGGTAAGGATATGGAGTTGGGTCATAAATCAACCATAATCTCATTGAACGGTGAAACAAGCTCAAGGGGCTACTCCTGTGATTTTTTTTTAAAAAAATGATTATAGAGACATTACTGAGACAATGAGAAGGAGAATCTTATGTTGAACATCACACTTCGAACCCTTGACTTTGCTACTGCCAACCTCGACAACATATGTTGCAGCATGGAAACATTCTCAGACTGCTTCCTTGGCTGGCTTTATGACGTCAGAAAACAAGCCATTTTTAAGTTTCGGGCTGAGGTTGATTAATGTAGTTGGGCAGCAGGTAGAACAGGTTTCGGAAGAGGCAGTTTGATGCTGTGTCTCCTGGGTTACATTACCATTTGGATACTTTGCAATAAACCAGCAGGAAATTCACAATGTAGTCCATTCTGCAACAATTCACTCTCATTGTAATCTTCTAAACCTAAATTGGATTTTGATAATGACTTCCAAAACTGAAATATTTTAATACTTGGCACTGTAAAAGTACAGGTAGACTATATGACACTCCAACTATGGCCCCTATTGTACAGGGATGTGTGGGCTAGATGAATTAGCCACAGGAAAGCAGGATTACAGGGATAGGGCAGGGGTTGGGTCTGGGTGGGATATCCTACCGGAGCATTGGGTTTCTCTCACATTGAGAGAGATGACTGGTACTGGTTTGACCTGAGGGTCACCATGCCTCAGGCAAGGAGTGAGGTTGAGAAAGAGAGTCCTTCGTGGCAACCTCAGCCAGTGCAGGGATTGAACCCACTGCATTGCAAGCCAGCCACCCAGCCAACTGAGCTTTTATTGAGCATTGTACAATGGGAACTGGGGAGAGATCTGCTACACTCAATAATGTGTTGCCAGTTTGAAGATCTCCCTGGTTGTTCCTTTTATGACCAACAGTAAATTAAGCAAATCGAGTTAATCTAGGATTAAGATGATCAGTAGCTGACAGCTTTATTAAAATAGGTGAAAGTGAGGTCAAAAGATGCTGGAGATCAGAGCTGAAAATGTGTTGCTGGAAAAGCGCAGCAGGTCAGGCAGCATCCAAGGAGCAGGAGAGTCGATGTTTCGGGTATAAGCCCTTCATCAGGAATGAGGAAAGTCTTATTAAAATGCCCTGTACTATATCTGGAAAGCCCGTTGTGCATGGAGCAGAGGGAAGTTGGCAACTGGCTGGACCTTAAATGTAACTTCCAACACTGTGAGTGCAACTGATGAGGCTAAACTGGTTGTCAGTGTAATTCTTGACACAATCAGGATTATCCAGCAAATGTTATCCAAACATAGACTCACACCTAGTATTGGATATTGTGTTGTGAGTTTATCGATTGTTGGTTGATTGACTGTGATGAGTACCATGTTTATCGTGAAGATTCAAAGGGTTTTGGTATTTGCTATGAAATGCCTGCCATTGGGAAATAGGGCATATCTGGCATCACATTAGCATTGAAATTCATAAATCCCCAATACAGTAATCCTGAATATGGGCAAACCAATGCAGGATTGTTAATTGAGCTCACAATGTGGAGTATTTATGACTATAGGAAGCTGCACGTATTATTACACAGATTGAAATAACATGTGCACACACTCAACACAGAATAGATGGCAGCCGTTCAAAGATTCATTTCTCAGGGCAATGTCCTGACCAACTAGAGTCAACCCCTCTGGTTTGAAATTTAAACATTGACTGTTAATTGCCAGTCTATCATCATTAACCTTTGGAATTTGCATGGTATGGCCTTCAGCAATCTGACACTACTTGCTAACCAATCAGCATTCTGTGCTTGTACAGTAGAAATGTTAGTTTTCCTCGATATTGGTATTCTTGCAATTTGTCCTGATGAGAGCAAGACAAAAGAACTTTGACAAAATATATCTTTGTTTTCAGCAATACAGTAATGCAAAGAGTCCTTATTTTCATCCTGATAAAATCTGCCTTTATCCTTTTGAAACTTCAACCTGAAACCAAGAGTATAGTGAGCTTAGATGGAGCCTTCTGCAGCTGATGAATGCCTGTTGTTCCATTTCAGCGATGTTCTATCACTTCCAGTTTTTAAACACGAGGAATCAAATCTGTCTCCAGGAAATGATGCTAAAGTACTCCCATTCCAGTACGTGCTCTGTGCAGCCACATCTCCTGCTGTCAAGCTCCATGAAGAAACACTGACTTACCTCAACCAAGGTATCCAAGTTGAGAGTTGCCTTTGTTAATCTTCTCCTCTTCATTCTTTCCAAATCTCACCCTTCAAGTGAGCTCTCTTTCATACATCTTTTTCATAATTTAAACTTGATTCCACCATGACAATGATTTGTGGTTCTGTCCACAAATTTAGAATGAGAGAGGATCTGATCAGTTTCCCCTCTGTTTTCACACCATTCCTAACCAGCTTTCTCCAGAGGATTCACTGGAGTATGTTGAATGTAGTGGGGATGTGTAATTTGTCCATTAAGAACAAAGGATGAATGACTTCCAAGCCCTGTGCTCCCAACAAATTCATTAAATATTTTTCTTTGTTAGTTCTCACCATCTGGAACATGTTGCCAAGATTTGCACTGTTTCAGCATAGATTGAGT
This sequence comes from Hemiscyllium ocellatum, assembly GCF_020745735.1. Lineage (NCBI taxonomy): Eukaryota > Metazoa > Chordata > Chondrichthyes > Orectolobiformes > Hemiscylliidae > Hemiscyllium > Hemiscyllium ocellatum. The sequence goes on along the minus strand of NC_083407.1, from coordinate 23,251,802 downwards.
GAGATGTAGGTGAAATAGGATTGGGAAGCTGTAAATCCTTGATAGTCCCAAAAGAATTTTTTTAAATTTATGAAATATCCATATGAAATTCTATTTTACTGCATGCTGCTATTGTATCTGTCATCTGTTTTCTGTTGACAGTTTGTAGAATCATAAAATCCCTACAGTGTGGAAATAGGCCATTCGGCCCAACAAATCCACACTGACCCTCCAAAGAGTATCCCACTCAGATGCAACCCCTCCCCTATTTCTGTAACCCTGATTTCCCATGGCTAATCCACCTAGCCTACACATCCCTGGACAATATGAGCCATAGTTGAAGTGTTATATAGATTAATATGTATACAGACTTTGGAATAATATTCGGTTTACTGAAAACAGGTCCAATTCAACAAATGTTGAATTTTGATGTTGGCTGGGTTAAAACTGGGTGTTTGAAATAGCACACAGGGATCATTAAAAGAGTTTAATTTTCAAAATTCTGAGAGCACCAAGTTGTGTCCATAATGACATTGTGATTACATATGGAGTATTCAAAGAAAGTGAATTTGCTGAGCTGTAGTAGAGAACCTTTTACTTTCAAGACTCTGGTAACTTGCATTAAAATTGTCTCTTTATTCTGTAATTATTGAGGCAGTGTGATAATATCTACCGATATCGAGAATGGCGAGTAATTTAAAGTTAAATGTCATGCAGGTTACTGCAGGAAGGCCATATGAATCAATCTTGAGCTTTTGGATAACAGTATATCTGTTGGAATATTTGAAAGGCTTTTTTTTAATTCTTGGGGTCTGAGGTGTCACTGGCTAGGCCAACATTTATTGCTCATCCCCAATTCCGAGAGGATGGTTAAGAGTCAACCACGTGGCTGTGGGTCAGGAGTCACGTGTAGGCCAGACTAGGTAAGGATAGCAGTTTCCTTCCCAAAGGGCATTACTGAACTAGATGGGTTTTTCCTGACAATTGACAATGGATTCATGGTCATCATTAGACTCTTATTTCCAGATTTTTATTGCATTCAAATTCCACTGTCTGCTGTATTGGGATTTGAACTCAGGTCCATAGATTATTACTTGAGTCTCTGGATTAATTGTCGAGCAATAATAGCACTACGCCATCCCCTTCCCCATATTTCAGTTCTGAAGAAAGATCACAGGACCTGAAATGTTAACTTTGATATCCCTCCACAGATACTGCCAGACCTGCTGAGTTTCTCCAGCAATTTCTGTTTTTGGTTCAGATTTCCAGCACCTGCAGATCTTTTAAAAAAAATGAAAGAATGGCAGATGCTGGAAATCAGAAACTAAAAACTAAATTGCTGGAAAAGCTCAACAAGTCTGGCAGTCTCTGTGGAGAGAAATTAGAGTTAACGTTTAGTACCAGTGACCTTTCCTCAGAACTGATGGTAGCTAGGAAAACGTTGGATGCGGTGGGGGAAGGTGGTAAGGAATAAACAATAAGTAGAGTGAGAGCCCAAAGAGAGAGAAGAACATTGGCTAAACCTATGGATCATCATGGAATAGTGTAGGTTAGATGGGCTTCAAATTGGTCAGTTCAACATCAAGGGCTGAAGGGTTGTACTACGATGTAATGTTCAATGTTCATTTGGACAGACAAATGATCAGCCTGGGAGAATAAATAGCTACTAATGGGGACTAAGAGTGGCTGACAGTAGGTTGTGTGTAATAGCAGACCATGTGGTAACAAGACCTGGTGTGGGGGAAGGTGCCTCAAACTCTAAAATTATTCAACACGATATTGGGCCTAGAAGATAGTAGGGTTCCCAAGCAGGAAATGAGATGCTGTTCTTCTGGCTTGTGCTGAACTGTGGAACAGGCTAGTGCGTTGAAGTGGCAGGCAACTGGAAGTTTAGGATTTAGAGTCATAGAGTCTTAGAGATGTACAGCATGGAAACAGACCCTTCGGTCCAACCCATCCATGCTGACCAGACATCCCAACCCAATCTAGTCCACCTGCCAGCACCTGGCCAATAGCTCAGGTTGAGGCTTAGGTTCTAAGTTTTCTCGCTGAGCTGGAAGGGTGTTTTCGGACATTTCGTCATCATGCTAGGTAATATTATCAGTGAGCTTATGATGAAGAACTGGTGTTCTGTTCTACTTTCTATTTGTGTGTCTTTGTTTCTTAAGGTGGGTGATATCATTTCTGGTTCTTTTTCTCAGAGGCTGGTAAATGGCGTCCAAATCGATGTGTTTATTGATGGATTTCTGGTTTGAATGGCAGAGACACACAAAGGCATTCCTAGAGGCCTGGCTTTCAAACCGGAGCTCCATCAATAAACACATTGATTTGGACCCCATTTAACAATTTCTGAGAAAAAGGACAGGAAATGATATCCTGGATGTGGGTTTGCTCACTGAGCTGGAAGGTTCATCTTCGGACGTTTCGTCACCGTAATAGGTAACATCTTCAGTGACCCTCTGGACAAAGCACTGCTGATGATTCCTGCTTTCTATTTATATGTTTGGGTTTCTTTGGGTTGGTGATGTCATTTCTTGTAGTGATGTCATTTCCTACGGTGATGCCATTTCCTGTTCTTTTCTCAGGGGGTTGTAAATCGGGACCAAGTCAATGTGTTTGCTGATAGACTTCCAGTTGGAATGCCATGCTTCTAGGAATTCTCGTCCGTGTCTCTGTTTGGCTTGTCTTAGGATAGATGTGTTGTCCCAGTTGAAGTGGTGTCCTTCCTCATCTGTATGTAAGGATACCAGTGAGAGAGGGTCATGTTGTTTTGTGGCTAGTTGATGTTCATGTATCCTGGTGGCTAGTTTTTTTTGGAAATGATATTTTTGGAACTTTAACAGCCCAAGACACAGAAAGCAGGACATACCACCAGTGCTTCACCGGAGGCACATTGATGACGTTACCTAGTATGGTGACGAAACATCTGAAAACAAACCTCCAGCTCAGCGAGCAAACTTGCAATCTGAGTCTAGGGTCTTTCTTGCAGATGGTATGTAGATGTTTTCTGAAGCAGTCACCCAGTTTGTTTCCCCAAAGTAGAGGACATCACATTGTGAGCAGCAAATGTAAGACATTAGATTGAGTGAAGAGCATCAAAGGAACAGGAGAATCTACGTTTCGGGCATAAGCTCTTCTTCAGGAATGAGGAGAGTGTGCCAAGCAGGCTAAGATAAAAGGGACTTGGGGGAGGGGCGTTGGGAATACGATAGATGGAAGGAGGTTAAGGTGAGGGTGATAGGCCAGAGAGGAGGTGGGGGCGGAGAGGTCGGGAAGAAGATTGCAGGTCAAGAAGGCGGTGCTGAGTCTGCGGGTTGGGACTGAGAAAAGGTGGGGGGAGGGGAAATGAGAAAGCTGGAGAAATCTGCATTCATCCCTTGTGGTTGGAGGGTTCCTAGGCGGAAGATGAGGCGGTCTTCCTCCAGGCGTCGTGTTGCCATGGAGGAGGCCAAGCGGAGTGGGAGAGGGAGTTAAAGTGTTCAGCCATGGGGTGGTTGGATTGGTTGGTGCAGGTGTCCCAGAAGTGTTCTCTGAAACATTCCGCAAGTAGGCGGCCTGTCTCCCCAATGTATAGGAGGCCACATCGGGTGCAGCGGATGCAGTAAATGATGTGTGTGGAGGTGCAGGTGGAAGGATCCCTTGGAGCCTTGGAGGGAAGTGAAGGGGGAGGTGTGGGCGCAAGTTTTGCATTTCTTGTGGTTGCAGGGGAAGGTGCCAGGAGTGGAGGTTGGGTTGATGGGGGGTGTGGACCTGACGAGGGAGTCGCAGAGGGAGTGGTCTTTTCGGAACGCTGATAGAGGTGGGGAGGCAAATATATCTTTGGTGGTGGGGTCTGTTTGGAGGTGGCAGAAATGACGAAGGATGATACGATGTATCTGGAGGTTGGTGGGGTGGTAGGTGAGAACCAGTGGGGTTCAAGGGCAGAGGAGCGGCAAGTGGAGGAGATGCGGTGGAGAGCATTGTCAACCACATCTGAGAGGAAATTGCGGTCTTTGAAGAAGGAGGCCATCTGGGTTGTTCGGTATTGGAACTGGTCCTCCTGGGAGCAGACACGGCAAAGGTGAAGGAATTGGGATTATGGGATGGCGTTTTTACAGGGGGCAGGATGGGAGGAGGTGTAATCTAAGTATCGGTAGGAGTCACTCGGTTTATAGTAAACGCCTGTGTTGAGTCGGTCATCCGAGATAGAAATGGAAAGGTCTAGGAAGGGGAGGGAGGAGTCTGAGACAGTCCAGGTGAATTTGAGGTCGGGTGGAAGGTGTTAGTCAAGTGGATGAACTGTTCAACCTCCTCGTGGGAGCACCACAGCTCCTAGATTATACCTCCTCCCACCTTAACCTCCTTCCACCTATCGTATTCCCAACACCCCTCCCCCAAGTCCCTCCTCCCTACCTTTTATCTTTGCCTGCTTGGCACACCGTCCTTATTCCTGAAGAAGGGCTTATGCCGAAACGTCGATTCTCCTGTTCCTTTGATGCTGCCTGACCTGCTGAGCTTTTCCAGCAACACATTTTTAAGCTCTGATCTTCAGCATCTGCAGTCCTCGCTTTCTCCTATTAAATTGAGTGAAACGTGTTACTTCATCTGGCTGGTGTGTTTGGGCCCTTGTTTAGTGAGGACAGAAGAAGTAACTGCATGCCTTTTACAGTTGTGGGAGGATTGGGGGTTTTGTTGGGTGTGGGACATCCTGGAGGGAACAGTCCTTGCGGAACACTGACAAGGGAGGGGAGGGGGAAAATGTATCCAGTGGTGGTATCCCACCAGAGCTGATGGAAATGGCAGCTAATGATCCTTTGGATGTGGATGCTGGTGGGATGGTGGTGAGGATCCTATCATTGGTGTGGGAGGAAAGAGAGGGGCTGAGGGCCGGAGTGCAGGTGATGGGTTGAACATGGCTGAGGTTCTTGTCAACTACAGTGCTGGGGAATTCTCGGTTGAGGCAGAAGGTGGTCATTTTCGAGGCTCCCTTGTCGAAGTTGGAATTATCAGAACAGATGTGATGGAGGACCTGGGAGAATGGAATGGAGCTTTTACAACAAGCAGGGAGTGAGGATGTATAGTTGAGGTAAATATGGAGGTTGGATGGTCTGAGGGGAGTGCAGGTGGCCAGCCTATCCTTGGAAACAGATATCAAGGAAGGCAAAGGAGGAGTCAGCGTTGGATCAGCTGAAGCTGAGAGCGGAGTAGAAATTGGAAGCTAAATAGATAAGCTTTTCCAATTCTGGACAAGAGAAGGCAGCAGCATAGATGATGTTATCAAGATACTGGAGAGGGAGTTGTGGCTGGGGGCTGGAATAGGACTGGAAGAAAGAGACAGGCATAACTGAGGCCCTTGCAGGTACCCACAGCCACCCCTCTGACCGGAAGAAAGTGGGAGGAGTTAAAAGAAACATTGTTCACGGTTCTATGTTTTTTTTCTCTCTCTGGAGTAATAGTCCAGTGATTAAAAATACTTGTCCACTTCTGAACTGACAGCATTGTTGGAGTGTAGAATCTATTCTGACACAGTCACATTTAACCCACATTCGTTCTGGAATGATCTGGATGGTGCTTTACTTGTTAAAGTTCTGGTTGCATTTGAGTAAAATAGATAACTCTTTATTTGCACTCAATAATATTGAATTAGCTGGCATTTAATACTGAGTAACACAGGAAGGTGGGAAATGTACTGCTTAAAAAAACATTGAATTATTGTGTAATTTGAATTAAGTCGTTTCCAATTTTGGTGTAGAATGTACCAACATTTAGTTTTTTTTAAATAGGTCAGTCTTACGAAATTCGTATGTTTGACAACAGAAAACCTGGAGATTGCCAGGAAGTAGTTGACAAGTATATAAAGGTAAGTGCTTGGAAGATTTAAAAAAAACATTCCTTGTCTAGAAAAGGCAGATTCTGTTGTTGTTTTGACAAGAGACAGTGAAAGTATGCCCTCCTTATCAGAGATCTGAAAGCAGGTTGGCTCCTCCTGTCCCTGGTGGAGATACAGCATTGTCCAAGGGATAGGAAATGTACAGAGAACGTCACTTCTAAATCCCACCGTGTCTTTATCCACAACTTAATAAACAGTATGCTTTCCACAAATTGAGAGATCTAGTAAAAGACGTGAGGGGATTGAGAAATATAGACTATTGTAGAGGATGAGCCAAGAGTGTGGTGCTGGAAAAGCACAGCTGGTCAGGAAGCGTCCGAGGAGAGGTAAAATTGATGATTCGGGCAAAAGCCCTTCATCAATGTAAAGGATGTATAGACAGTGAATATAGGACACAACATTCCAGACTCCCTCCCCTCAGGGGAGCTGCACTATTTCTACTGTCCTGACACCTGCCCATAACCCATTGAAGTGGAGTATGCAACCCATTCTCCCTTGGACCTTGAAGCCCTTAGGGTTACTTCCCACCTTGAGCTCACCTGTTTTAGAGTAAGTGCCTTCAGCTGAATGCTCCCTCACCTCCATGGTCTCTTCATCCTCAAGACCACCTGTCCCCCTTTCCACCCCTTGTTCCCCGGGACAGTGTTAACCTTCTTGAGTGTTGTCAGGTCGGGACTGTACCCACCCAAGGAACTGGGGAGTATTCCATCACATTCCTGAGTTGAGCTTGTAGATGGAGGGCAGACTACGATTAGACTAGATTCCCTTCAGTATGGAAACAGGCCCTTCAGCCCAACAAGTTCACACCAACCCTCTGAAAAAGTAATTCAACCAGACACATTCCCCAACATTTACCCCTGACTAATGAACCTAACACAATAGGCAGTTTAGCATGGCCAATTCACCAGAATTGCATATCTTTGGACTGCGGGAGGAAACCAGAACACCCGGAGGAAACCTGCACAGACACGGGAAAAACTTGCAAACTCCACACAGACAGTTGTCTGAGGTAGGAATCAAACCTTGGTCTCTGGTGCTGTGAGGCAGCAGTGCTAACCACTGAGCCACCGTGCCGCCCCCAGGCTTTGGGAAGATGGGAGGGGAGTTACTTACTTAGCCTCTGACCTACCCTTGTAGAAACAGTCTTTCTGTGTCTGGTTTGGTTTACCATGTGGGTCAGTGATAACCAACTGGACACTGTTACTTCCATATAACTGGATGATAATCCATGTTCCCCATTTTGCTGCCTGAGTATGGAATGCTTTTGCAGAATTCCCGTAGTGTTAACAATCAGTGAATTGCCTATTGTTTTGCAGAGCATTGTCCGTGTGGTTTTCCATGATCGCCGCTTGCAGTATATGGAGCACCAGCAGCTGGAGGGCTGGAAATGGAGTCGCCCAGGAGACCGGATTCTAGACATGGGTCAGCAAATCTTTGTGTTCCTTTGGCTGAAAACTAAATAGCTGACTAAACCTGGGGAAACCAGTGCAATGCTGCAGGGAGGGAAGTGTGTAGGGTAGTTGTTACTGCTAGTTTACTGAACTCAACCTATATTGAATTGAATAGATTACCAAGAACACCAAGATAACAAAACACTAGGATTTGGTTATTACTGGGCCTATGCAGACATGGTTTTGAATATTTATATGTAAAAGACAGCTGTTTAACAGCATGCTAATTAACAGTTACAGTTTGCTCGGAATTTTTTATTGTTGACTTGAGATTGAGGTCTTGACACGGTGTGTCCCTGCAGAAACATTCATTGTGCAAGCTATCCTACTTTGGTAAAGGTGACAGTGCTGTGTGCTCCTGTTGTGAAAGTAACCTTCAAATATAATGTAACTTTTCACAGACATACCTCTGTCAGTTGGTGTTGTGGATCCTCGAGCAAATCCGACACAACTAAACTCCATTGAGTTTCTTTGGCACCCTGCCAAAAGGACTTCTGTATTTGTTCAGGTAAAATGACCACCTCTACTACAATAGCATGCTGCAATTTTTAACACAATGTAGAATAGAGTAACAGGAGGTGCTGTAACCTTTCGTCTAGCTTTGGGTTTATTAATTCAATACCTGAGTCTTTGATGCAGTTCTGAATTCAGAGACCCACTCAGTTAGGCTGTGAACACAACTGACACTTTCACTGTTTAAAACCAATACTTTCATTCACAGCTCCTCATGCTGCAAGACCTGGGAGTCTGTAGGGTATTTGTTAATAATTGACAATCTGCATATAAAGCATGCAAAACAACATTTTTCACTATACCTCAGTACATATGACAACAATAAATGCAGCCCAAACTCAAACACAAGCACTCTGGTAACTATCTCCAGCAAACATGGTATATCCATCTGCCTTTGACATTCAGTAGCACCATCATTGCTGAATCCTCCACCATTGTTATTCTGGGGATTACCATTGACCAGAAACTTATATCAGAAACCAAATACTGTGGCTACAAGAGCTGGTCAGAAATGAGGAATCCTGCAGTGAGTAACACACCACCTGACTCTCCAAAACCTGTTCACTGTCGGCAAAGCCGAAGTCAGGAGTGTGATGGAGTATTCTTTGCTTGTCTGGACGGGTGCAGCTCTAACAATACTCAAGGAGCATAGCACCATTCAGGGCAAAGCGACACCACATCCACAAATGTTTGCTTCCTCCATCACTGTCACATAGTGGTAGCTCAATGCTTCAACAGCAGTATTTTCCAACTCCACAACCTTTAGAGGGTAAAGAGCAAGAGGTAGATAGGATGCTGCCCACCTTCAAAATCCCGTGCAGACTAGCCACTATCTAGATTAGGAAATATGTTGCTATTCCTTCACTGCCACTCAAAAATCTGGATTTCCTTAACTAACAACACTATGGATATATTGACACCAGGTGAACTGCTGAGGTTCAAGAAGGGACCTCACTCAAGCCATCTCAGGGCCTATGAGTGGTTGGCATTAAAAGCTGGCTGAGCTGGTATCACTCACAACACTTGATGAAATTTAAACAAGTTTCAGTCCATTGGCATGTCCTCTTTGAAGTAGTTAACACTGCGTGTTGGCCACAAGTTTCAGTTCCTTGCCCATCACTTGTCTCTGAGTCCAGCCGGTGTATCAGAGACTGAAATTAGGGCCCCAGATCTGAATAGGGCATCCAGCGTGTCATGTTTCTGGTTTTGCATTAGTCATTGGCAACATTTGCAAAATGTGACAAACATTTATTTCAGGTCCACTGTATCAGTACAGAGTTCACTCCCAGGAAGCATGGTGGAGAGAAAGGCGTTCCATTCCGCATCCAGATTGACACGTTTAAACAAAACGAGAATGGGGACTATACAGAACACTTGCATTCTGCAAGTTGCCAGGTCAAAGTGTTCAAGGTATGGGTTAGATTGCTTACTGTGTGTCAAGGTAAATTGAAGTTGATTGTCAGAACTGTTTGATGATCAACTGAAAGCAGACTCCATTCTTCATGTCCATCTTGCTCCTTTTGTTTTGCATGCTGTAGGGAATCGTGTTAACGCTGGTCTGCCTTAGTACAGCATGGTCGATGTGCCCCGCCTAAGGCATGTCCTCACATCATTGCCCATCCTGAGCCCATCTCCTGATAGACTTTCTTTCTATTATAGTGGCTGCTTGCCCCCTGCTTCCCCTCTCAGGGCCAGAACGAGCAGGCAGGTCCCAGCTCTGTTTCTGCTGCAACATGAACTGCACCCAGGCTTTAGTTGTCTTTTGGCCATCTGTGGATGATTCCTCACCAGGGCAATATTGCTGGTGAATTATGCCAGGAATTTCAGAACAAGAGCTATCAGTCCAATAAGATCTGTTGGAAATAATTGCTTCCAAATCTTGAACATGCCCTATGGTGTTTTTTTTTTAAAGATCAGGAGATCTTGGTCATTCAGTCAATCTGTTGCAACTTCTTAGGTCTTCCGAACCTCACCGTATTCGCTTCTTCCCCCATTTGTACAGGAGATATATTAATTGAACCTTGAATACATTTTCCAAAACATTGTTTTTGGAATATTACTGAAATGGTTGCGCAGCTTTTCTTTTACTCACTATTCAGCTGAATGGAGAGCTTATGTTTGCTTTCACCTTTGCTTGGTATAAAGCCAAAGGAGATGGGAGGAGAAGCAGGCTACTTGGCCCATCAGATTTGCTTTGCCATTCGAGGAGATCATGGCTGATCTGATAATCCTCAACTCTACTTGCCTGCCTTTTCCCCAAAATCCGCGATTCTGTTACAGATTAAAAATCTGCCAATCTCAGCCTTGAACATACTTAATGACCAATGTTCCCTTTAAACTGAAGATCTGCGCACACTGATTGATGTGCCAATACTTGGTTTGTGCTCCTGGAAGCCATTGTCATGCACAGACCTGAATAAAATCAGAGGGATTACTGCTTATGACCCAGCATCTAGTGTTGAAGAATTCCAACGATTCACTCAGAAATGTCTCCTCATTTTTGCCTTAAATTGACCAGCCCTTCCTTGAGATTATGCTCTATGGCCCTAGTCTCTCCCAAAAGGGGAAACAACCATTCCACATCCACCCTGTCAAGTCCTATAAGAATCTTGTGTCTTTCATTAAGGCTGTCTCTTGTTCTTCCATTTACCAATAAGTACAGGCCAACTTACCCAACCTCTCCTTGTGAGACAGTCCCTCCATACCTGGTATCAGCGTTGTAAACCTTCTCTGAATGCCTCCAATGCCTGTACATGTTTTCTTAGGTAAAGAGTGTAAAACTATTCACAGTGTTGTAGGTGTGTTGACTCTTTCCTGGATTCCTGTAACTCTCGAATGCGTTTATAATGGTGCGTGTCTTTAAGCCAAAGGGAGCAGATCGAAAACAGAAAACCGACCGGGAAAAGATAGAAAAACGAACACCGAAAGAAAGAGAAAAGTACCAACATTCATACGACACAACAATTCTCACTGAGGTAGGAGTTAAATTCCGCAAGTTCTTACACTGAGACAAGAACAAATGTAAATTAAGATTCCACCAAATGTGCCAACCCAATCATCTAGCCTTCTGTAAGCCACTGTTGACACAATACGATGATTACTGATATACTTTGTTTTATCTGTTTTTAATACTGATAAAAATTGATATTTTTCTCGAATTTGTGCATTGGATTTCAGTGTAGAAAGTTTTCCTGACACAGATTTCTATGAGCAAGAGCACTGCTGTGTGAAAAACCATTCCATCAACATCAAATGATCAGCTGAAACATTATGTATTAAAAATCAGATTAATAGCACTGTTAAGACTTGCAGAGCTGAATTGCAACACCTTCATTTCTTGAAGTCATAGTGCTACTTTATTTGTTGCTAATCAATACTAAGGCAGCCAGGTTTCCAATTAACTTGATAGAACTAGTCTGGATCTGTAGGATATAATCTAATGATAATTTGATGTTGGTTCCTGTCTCTTGAAATGTATTTTTGCCAAACTGGAAGTGGAACATACATATTATATTCACGGTCTTTAAACAGAAATACTTAATGCTATAGACACCACAGCATACACTGGTAGCTTGAAGTTCTAAGTTTTGGTTTGTAATACATTTCTTCAGTAGAAAGTGAAGTTTATTCAGTGGCACAGGAAGGATCTGTGGAGAGAGAAAATGAGCTTATTTTTCAGGTTGATGACCTTTTGCTCTAATGTAAAAGAATTGATCTGAAATATTAATTCTTAATATTTTCTCTCCACAGATACTTGCCAAAGTGCTGAGTGCATCTAACATTTTACTTTCATTTCCAGCATCCACAGCATTTGGTTTTGACAGATCCTACCAGCAGAGGCCGGATTTACGCTTGTTTATTGAAATGCTTTAATCAAGTGAATAAAATGTTTTCAATTCAAATATTTCATTTTAATGCTTCACCTCCCTAATATGTTCGAGATCAAAATTTGCTTTTGGATTCAGGCAATTTCTTTTTACTTGTTTCATGTATTTTTACACATAGAAGTGAAATTTATTCAAAATCATGTCATTACTTGGAGGTGCTTTCTGGTGCAAGAAAAGAATCAAATGAACTGATTTGAGTATCAGCTTGGCTCAGTTGTCTCTTTGAATTCCACACCAGAGGTTTTGGGCTTCAGGCCCTGGGCAGCTCTCAGTCTTTCCTTCATGATGGTTGAGTGGGTGAAGAATCAGGGCTAGCATGGAAATGAGCAAGTGAACCCTACTTGTGCTCTCGTGCAGTGCAGTGCTGAACGAGTCTTACCATCCTCCAGGCAAAATGTTAAACTGAGTCTGCCTCTTCAGATGAATGGTTGGAAGCTCCTCTGTTACTATTTGAAGAAAGACGCACAATGACCTAGTCCACACAGCTTGACAACTTGTCACCAACAAAATAAAATTAACTAATTATTCACTTCACTGCTGTTTTATTGGATATTAACGTGCACAATTTACCTCCAAAAGCAGTTTCTTGAAGATAATTTGTGTAAAATGTCATGGCTTGTTTCAAAGACAGCATAAAGCAATTATGTAAATGGGAATCTAGCTTGTTTTGGATCAATGTTATGTCCGTGCATTTGCGTCCACTTACAACGACATTGCATGATGAGGGGTCCTGTGCTGTCACCAGGACAGATGCTGCACTTGAGTTTGGAGTTTGCATTGCAATGTTATAGGAATGCATTCTGTTGAGCTTTTGGTGTCCGTTTCACTACAAAGTTGTTTCTTCCATCCTCTGATTCATTTCTCTCCATGAATATATCTGATCTTTTCCTGAACCTGTACCTCTGTGTTACTATTTCATAAATCAATGATATCATTTTGTTTCTATGTGAAGTATTTTTTTCTCTCTGAACTGAGGGAGGAAAAAATGATTACACTGAAATGCTTCTGGAAGCTTCCCTTTGTCCTGAGGTGCATTTGTTAGGCAGTTGTTGAAAACAGATCCCCACATTCCAAGAAAAATGTTCTAAACTTCAAGTGATGTATGAAATAACTCCACAGAGGCTGGTATCTTGTCACTAAGTCACCCGTTATTTACACGTGGGAAGTCTGTGACACTGATCCAGCTCTGAGTGAGCAGAACCTCTGACATTCCTGCTTATATCTGTCACTAGGGCTCCCTGATTGGACCAGGTTAACAGTCCCAATCATATTCCACGAGGTCCACCTGACTGATCTTGTTACAAACACTACAAAATATCCTGTATCTCGATACTGATACCTCGATACTGATACCTCGATACTGATACCTCGATACTGATACCTCGATACTGATACCTCGATACTGATACCTCGATACTGATATCTCGATACTGATATCTCGATACTGAGTCTTCCTTTATCTGTGGTGAGCTGAAAAAAAAGTTGAAAACTTGACTATGACTAGAATCACATTTGCAATTCAAAAGATACTTATTATATCTAAAGCAGACCTTTGAAAGATAATTCACTTAATTTCATACTCTTTGAAATTTTATTACACTTTTCTGATTTCTCTTAAAATTACTGCTTCTACTTCTGTTTCGCATTTCATTAATTTAATTCCTATTAATTTCGTAAAAGATGAGATGAGGTGTGGCTGTGGTAGTGAGTCTGCTTCAGGACGTGTTTGAAGAGCTTCAGGGCAGAGGAAATGACCTGGGGGGTGCAGTGAGAGAGAGAGAGAGAGAGACTCACTGAGATTCCTTGTAGAGAGAGGAGGAGAGCTTCAAGGTAGGCATCCTTAGAAGAGGCTTCGCAGTCGGGTTATAATCAACTGGGAGAAAGTAAAAACTGCAGATGCTGGAGATCGAGTTGAAGAGTGTGGTGCTGGGAAAGCACAGCCGCTCAGGTAGCATCTACCTCTCCTTATCTCTCAGCCCCTTGGCCCATAAGCTTCATTCCTGATGAAAGGCTTATGCCTGAAACGTTGAATCTCCTGCTCCTGGATGCTGCCTGGCCTGCTGTGCTTTTCCAGCACCACACTCTGACTGTTGTGTTGAGGCAACCCTCTGAAAGTGCATTACAATATCTCTACATGCTCCATGGTCCTCTTCAAGCTTCCAGCCACGTGACTGGACATCACCAAACCACCTGCCTCATAGAAGAAAACACATAGATTTTCAACATCTGCCATTCTGAGACAAAAGCAAAAATTGCTGGAAAACCTCAGGAGGTCTGGCAGCATCTCTGGAGAGAAGACAGAGTCCGTTTTGGGTCGAGTTCAGATCAGAATAAATGTCATGGGAACCCAAACCATGCTTACAGACCTGCTGAGTTTCTTCAGCAATTTCTGTTTTTGTACCAGCCTCACAGATTGTGCTTCCTCTCCGATCAGCTCTCATACCACTTCAGCCCTTGGGAGTTCAGTGATGCATGACTTGTCAGATCACTTTGCGTGCAGAGAGATGGACGCATTTCATGCATTTGCAATCTTAAGTGCTCACTCACTTTGTGCTTATCCAAGAGACTACTGCTAGTCCTGTGGCCGGTTGCATAATTAGTGATCTGGTTGATGTGGGCCATGAGGGAGAGCCTGTTTAAAAGCTTACCTCAAAAAAATGGGAAAATTTGGTCTTCAAACTAGTAGTGTCACAGGGATCAATAACTTTGGGCCTCAACAACTTACAGTTGGATAAAGGAATTGACTGCGTTGAAGCCAAACTTGCTGAAGATACAACACTGGGTAAGACAGAAAGTTGCAAAGGGGATGCAAGGAGTGTGCAAAAGAGTATGGTAAGTGATTAGGTAAACATTTTGCAGATGGACAATAATGTGGCTATGGATGTGTCTGCTTTGGCAGGAAGAGGAGAAAGAAATATTAATTAAATGAAATGAGATTGCAGACTGCTCCAGTGCAGTGGGATCTGAGTGTCATTGTATATGAATTAATTTGCAGACAAAACAAGTAGATAGGAAGGCAATTGGAGTGTTACCTTTTATTGGAATGAGGAATAGAGTGTAAAAGTAGAGAAATCTAGTTTCAACAATACTGGGTGCCGGGGAGCCCACAGCTAGAATACAATGTACCATTTCAGACTTCTTACCTGAGGGATGTACTTATTTTGGAGGCAATTCACAGAAGTTTCACTAGCTGATTCCAGAGATCAGGAGTTGTCATGGGAGGAAAGCTTGATCAGGTTGAGCCTATAGTTATGGAGTTTATATGAGAATCCCTAGTGTGGAAACAGGCCATTTGGCCCAACAAGTCCACACCGACCCTCCGAAGAATAACCCACCTAGACCCATTTCCTGGGGGAAATGTGCATACTCCACACAGACAGTCGCGTGAGGCTGGAATCGAACCCAGGTCCCTGGTGCTGTGAGGCAACAGTGCCAACCACACTGAGCCATCATGCCAGAAGAGCAAAAGGCGATCTATTGCAACAGATAGGATTCTGATGAGGCTTGGCAGAGTTGGATGTAGAGAGGCAAGGAAATCTAGGGGCATGTTTTAAAGGTAGAGGAACTCCTAGTGGATTAAACAGGACATTTTTCTCAAAGGATTGTCAGTCTGTGAAATTCTTTCCACAGAAAGCAGGGGAGCTCGGGGTCATTGAGAGTATTCATGGCTGAGCTAGACGGATGTTTGACCAACAAGGAAGTGGAAGGATTTTGGTGATAAAGTGCGCTGCAGTCAGACCAGTCATGACCTTATCAAGTAGAATGGACACCTCCATGTTCTAATCTTGCTGTTTCTTATGATCTTGTTACATTAAATTTAAGCCCGCTAGATTTTACGTTACTGACCATATAAATAATCTGCTCTTTATTAACCATGTCAAAATGAAATCAGATTGACTGCCGCTGACAGTGAGGCAACATTTAACTGAGTGTGATATCAAGTGGCCCTGGCAAAATTCAATTCAGTCAGAAGGAAATTTTCCACTGATTGTCATCTTCCTTTGTGTCAGGTATGACTCCAGTGTTTGATGGAGGCTGATCATCTCGGCCTCAGAACATTTCTGCAGGAGTTCCTCAGGGTAGTATCCTGGACTCGACCATCTTCCGTGACCTTCTGTCCAACATAAAGTCAGAAGTGGTCACGATTTGCTGATGGTTTGCAGTCATCTCAGTTGGTGAAGGTTCCAGTGTCTGATGTTAGCAATATCTGGACAGCTTTCAATCTTGATCTGGTTATGTTTCTGGTCAATGGTAACCTCCAAGCTATTGATGGTGAGACAGTCAGCAATTGTCATCTCACTAATGGGTGGGGGGGGGGGAAGTAATTCCATTCCATCTACTTGGAGCTGGCCTTTGCTTGGCACTTGGGTAATGTGAATATGGCTTGCCACTTATCAATCCAAGCCTTAATATCTTTTCTGAGATACAGCATCTAAAACAATATGATATCCTTAACTTCAGCTGAAGCAATAATTTTTCACACTCCGTGTGCTTTCTCTAGTTTTGTATTCTGACTCTCAATGTAAAGCCTGGGATCCCTTATGATACATGTTTGTTTTATATATTTGTCAAGTTGTCCTCCTACTTTGTGTGTCGAAGCATTTCTTAGCTTCTCTACAGATCTAAGTCTTCTGGCTTTGTTTAGTACACAAAAATACTAAAGCTGTTGCAGGTTCAACGATCAGTTTCTACGCATGACCCATCAGAGGAAAAACTGTTGTCTTTTATGTGATGAGAGCTTATTCATGCATTGCTGGATTTTAAGAGATGCCAACTGAACTATGCTCATCATTCTTCTTTGCAGTGCTCTCCATGGCCTGATGCCTCATACGTTAGTAGCACTCCCTCCATAGGTTACCACAGCTTGCCTGTCAGCTTTAGTGTCAGTGAAGGGTATGTACCACATTCTCTACCACAATCCCCTTTGTCACTTGGTCATTGAGCAATTAAAATTTTGGAGTGCCATAATTGAAAATCAGTCTTTGTTTGTTTAAGCAATCAATTATTCCAATAATCTGGCTCCAGTGAATGAGTTGCTGTGTACAGCTACAGGGATAAAGGTTTAGGCAAATCATTATACAAGTCTGAGATCCTCAAGATTGGTTTAATCTTTGCCTTTGCAACTGTAACCTGAATTGAGGTCCTATTTTGCATTTCCATCTGCCCTATCTGGAATCATAGAATCCCTATGGTGTGGAAGCAGGTCAAGTCCACACCAATCCTCCATAAAGCATCCCAACCCCTACCCTGTAACCCTACATTTCCCATGGCCAATCCACCTATCCTGCACATCTTTGGACTGTGGGAGGAAACCAGAACACCCGGGGAAAGCCGACACAGACATAAGGAGAATGCACAAACTGCACACAGTCACCCAATGCAGGAATTGAACCGCAGATCCTGGAGCTATGAGGCAGCAGTGCTAACCACTAAACCACCGTTCTACTTTCTCATTGTATGATAATGTCAGGTTGTGTAAACTCCTCCTCCTCCTTCTACCTTTGCAAACAACACTGCTAGGGAGTCTCCTAGGTGTCAGATCAGCCCATAGATATCACTTAGACTAATGTAGCTGCAATTTACTAGATAGATTTAAATACGAAGATCTAATTATAACCCTTGCCCTCAGCCGAACTGGCCGTTTCTGATCATTAATGATTATTTTCTTTAAGTCTGCTGCATGGATAGTTTGGATTCCTTACAGCCTCCAAAGCTGGATCTGCACGACAACAGTAATTCCTTTTTTGTTGTGAATTCTCTCCCCTACTCCATCCCCACCCAACCTGAAGGTGGTTTTCTTCAGAAACGTCATCCGCTTCCCTGACCATTACTGCATTGAACATGCACATCCAAAATGTGAGTCTTGCTAATTTATTCAAGGGCACCACCTTGATCTGTATCAGATTACCCTATATCTGCACTATGTTACTTCACAGCAGAGACAGTAGATGAGGATCAGAATCACAGGCTGATCTCCTCGCACCCCACCCCAAAGAAACATCCACTTATGTTGTGTCCAGTGCTATTTTAGAAAATACTGAAGATTAACCTGGTTGAGGGGACCATATTTGAGTACTACAACAAATCATTGAGGGAGCAGTTCTGCTTTGATATTGATTTGTCTATCACTGAATGTTAATGTTCTAATGAAACAATGATGGGGAAATGATTAAATCAATAATGTAGTAAATGTCTATAGAATGCTTATCTTTGAGTTGTTGTTTTTGAGGTCTTGAGTTGTAATTTTGGAACATTTGAATTCTGTAGATGAATTTGCTTTAATTGTTTTGATAGCTATGTGTGGCTGTAGCTGCATCAGTCTTAAACTTATTTTTATGGTTATGTAACTTTAGAAATTGGACAACAACAAGCCCAGAGGAGCCACTGTCTCTGAGCATTGATGTAAGTATTTGTGGGATCATGTAACTGTGTTCCTTTACTTTTTTAAGGACTCTCTGGTGTGCTGCTTGTTTCCCTTTTCCTACCTTCTATAAATGTGAGGATATTCAAGTCAATGCTGCCTGTGTTCTGGCCCGCACCAACTCCCTTTTGCTTATCTGACCTGTCCTTGCTGAACCCATGCTCAATCCCAGTCTAGCAATGCCTTGATTTGAATATTCTCATCCTCATTTTCAGATCCCTCAGTGACCTTGTTACTTCTTACCTTTGTAACCATCTCCAGTCCCACAATACACAGAGATATCTGCATTCCTCTGCTTCTGGCATT
Organism: Hemiscyllium ocellatum; assembly: GCF_020745735.1. NCBI lineage: Eukaryota > Metazoa > Chordata > Chondrichthyes > Orectolobiformes > Hemiscylliidae > Hemiscyllium > Hemiscyllium ocellatum. Next base: position 23,233,376 of record NC_083407.1, on the reverse strand, counting down.
TTGAGTGTCTCATATTTTAATTACCCAACCTTCAGTTGCCTGGGCCCTAGCCTCTGAAGTGTGGTACTGGTAAAACACATGCTCGAAGCATTGACTCTCCCGCTCCTCAGATGCTGCCTGGCTGGCTATGCTTTTCCAGCTCTGATCTGCAGTCCTCACTTTCTCACTAAGCTCTAGGATTCCCTCTGTACAACACTCCCTTTCACAGCTTCACTTTCCTCCTTATAAGACTGTCTTTAAAACCCATGTCTTTATCCACGCTGTCGTATTCTAATCCATTACCTCTTATGGGGCTTGTCTCGTATTTTGCTTTGTAATATTCTTGTGAAGCACCTTTGGATATTTATTATGTTAAGTTATATAAATGTCCATTGTTATAGGTTTCAATTGAAGGTGTCCTTTTTTTTTGACAATATAGTACCTGTTGCCCACAGCCACAAGCCAGGAGGCACAGCAGTGGCTGCACAGAAACCGCTTCTCAGCATTCTGCCAACTGTTTTTCAGTTTTTCAGGTGAGCTATGTTATTTTTTTACCAAAGAACCCCTCAAGGCTGTCAGTAATGGCTGATCCCTGGTATCCCCAAAGATATAACTTTGGATGACAGAAACAAAAAGTTAACTTAATCATCAACAGAATTCTAACTTGTTGGAGTCACTAAATACTCTTGTCCCTCCTCTTTATTGTTGGAGGTGAGCGAGTCACCTTTGTTAGCTATCCTCCTCCTCCTCCATAAAGTGAGCACATCTGTTCAGATAATCATTGTATTGTTAGCATTCAAGAAGCTATATGGTGAAGGATGGGTTTCTGGATCACTGCTGATTAGTTTCTCTAAGTCTGCTGCATAGATGGTTTGGATTCCTCACAGCCTCCAAAGCTGGATCCTAACACTTAACTTACTGACAATGTGGAAACAGGCCCTTCGGCCCAACAGGTCCACACCGACCCACCGAAGCGCAACCCACCCAGACCCATTCCCTTACATTTACCCCATTCACCTAACACTACAGGCAATTTAGCATAGCCAATTCACCTAACCCGCACATTTTTGGACTGTGGGAGGTAATTTTTTTTATTTTAAAAAAATACTGCACAACATGCACCTTCAATCAACAGTAACGTAGAATCTCTATAGTGTAGGAACAGGCCATTCAGCCCATTGAGTCCATACTCACCCTGCAGAGAGCATCCCACCGAGACCCACCCCATCCTTGTAACCCTGTGTATCGTATGACTAATTCACCTAGCCTGTGTGCAGAAAGTGGAGCATGCAGAGGAAACCCCATACAAACAAGGAGAATGGGTATGTTCAATGGGAGCCACCCCCAAACACCCATACCTGCCCCTGTTGATATGCTTCTCTTTAAATATTCTGAATTGACAAGTTATGACTGATGGGATTTGAATCCAGACCTTATAGCCCAGAGGTAAGAATATTTCCACTGAACCACAAGTGACTTTTGTTGTTTTGCTCCTGTTGAGTTCATTAATCTGGTGCAGTCATGTAATGACATGCACACTTCCAGGGTCCAGACCTTCTGGCCCAATGGTAGGGACACTACCACTGTGCCATATGACTAATTTTGCTACTAGTTATAATTTTTTGAATAATATTTAAATCATATTAACTAAATTAACTAATTGATCAAATGAGCACCATAATAATATTTAGATCCTCAAAATAATTTACAAAATTTAAAGTTAAACTTTGGCTGTGGAGCACTTCTATTTATGGCTGTTTTTCTAATCAGCCTGTTCAGGGATATTATGACATACCTCTGGAGCCGGTGGAACTTGAACCCAGGCCTCCTGACTCAGAGGTAATAGCACTACCTCTGTGGTGCAACAGCTCTGTCCTAGAACCTTCTTTTGTTTCTGTTTATATTTAATCTGATTTCCTAACCAACATATTCAGAGCAGTTACGATACATCTCTGGAGGAGGTGGGACTTGAACCAAGTCTGGTTCATGGATACTATCACTTCATCATAACAGGACCGAATTAATCCCAACCATTGAACATGATTACCCTCAATTCATGTGCAATTTAACATTCACTATCTCATTGCTTCTCTCATAACGCCACAGTTTAGTTCTGCAGTTAGTTTTGATGGGTGAAAGGGAAATACTTGGGCTGTGTTTTCTAAACACTAAGATTGAAGATACTACACAGCTTGAGCAGACACTAGAATATCTTCTGTAATTTGTGAATTTTTTTTCATTCTAAAGAAGTTTTTTTACAGTTATTGTTATGATATTAAGTCCGTCAATGTATTTTCCAATGACATACATTGTGTTGTATGTTCTGTGCTCTAAACTGTAACTCTTATGTGATTTTTTAATGAAAGATAATGGAAGGTGTGTTGTGTAGAAATAAAGCAGTAAGGACTGAAAGTCATGATGCATAAAATATACCTGGGCTTCATGAAGTTATTGTCGACCTTACTAAGATTTAAACAGTTGTACAAGATCCTAATTAATCCAGTTTTTTTTGTCTGCTCCATTCAATTAAACTTACATGAACTTGCATTTACTTCCAGGGTCAGACTTCCACCATACATAGCATGCCTTTAGCTTCTTCGCAGTTTGCATGCTTACATGCATGTTCTAATGAATTCCTCAGGTGCAGACTTGTTGAAAATGTCTAAAGAAGATTTGATCCAGCTTTGTGGTCCTGCAGATGGAATCAGACTTTTTAATGCAATTAAAGGAAGGTGAGTCATACAAAACATTGCACCACAACTTTCTTGCTATTGTAATGAATATTCTTTAAACAAGCCATAATGAATCAGAGAATTTGAATCCTTTATTGTAGATCATTCGCTTCCAATTGAGCTGACAAAATTTACTATCTTCTTTGTCCCAATTTGTGTGTGAAATTTCTTGAATGGCTACTTTTGCATTTGCCTCACATTAGAGACCTTTGTTCTTTAGAGAGGACTTGGGGCGAAGTAGGTCGTACCTTTTTCCACCTGGGTCAGAAAGCCCAGGTTCATAACCTAGCCCAGGACTTGATGACCATACAAGGATCCTTATGACATAGTCAAACATGTTATTAATCTCCATCTGTTAATTCTCCCAGCATGCCATGGGGAAACTGATCGGTTCCTGGTTAGCCATGCTCGATGCGAGTGATATTGCTCAAACTATAACCAGTTGCCTTTCGTGGACAGAGAGAAACGTTGGTGATCCCATGTGGAATTAACAAAACAAGGTCCCAAACTGCAGAAGACATTCTAAAGCCTGTTGAGGCTGTGCATCTTCAAACATCTAGATATTTTTCTCTTGCCTATTGTATGACTCACATTCCACTGTTTGACAAATGCTCAGCAGTATCCATTCTGATGACTAATGTCTTCATTCCCTCCTTCTCCGTACGCTGCTGCTGAATGCTAGTGGGCATCTGCACTGTACCAAAATGTCATCATTCCATGAGATCTAATGAAGCCCATCAATACAATCCATTTGCCAATTTAAATGAAAGGCAGTTTAACTTCAGTAGATGGACGGGTTTGGGGAAATGGACGTTATCTAGTTGAGGTGCCTCCCAGGCTCTACAATGTGTTTGTTTTGGTCACTTGTAGTTCAAGCATGGCTGCGATTGAGAAAGTACTCATTAAACTTTGTGCAGTGCTACATTAACAATAATTGCTAGCCTTGTGGATAATTCAAATGTGAAATGATTAAGTACATTTTAAACTTGGTTCTATGATTGATTTTCATCCCTAATATTGCAGTGCTGAAGTTAACATTGGCTCTCAAGTATGGCATTAATAACCATCCTTCTGATACTCATATTCACAGAAATGTGTATCCAAAACTGACCATCTATATGTGTCAGGAGCCTGAAAATAATCAGGATGATCATCAACAGAAACAAGACATAATTTCAAGAGTTAGCCCTTCAAGCGGTGAGTTCTGTTCCTAGTACATTTTCGCAGGAGTGAGCCTCTCAGACCAAGAAGGAGGTTAGAAATTTCACAGAAAAATCGTTTTTACTGCCCTCAACCGCATCAATGCCAACACCCCTTCCCCATCACTTAGCAACATGGCAGAGCCTAATGGGCTTGCTTTCAGATTTGGGGATTTGTTCTAGTTTCCAAATTATTCCAAAGCGCATGAACAAAGAGAATGTTCTTATTTTTGCGTATTTCGGTCTCAGGAATGTGGTAGGATGTGGCAAGACACATTTCAGCTCCAGCAAACATTTTCACTAAGATTAGGAAATTAATGAACCTGCACCATATGTAAGTGCTAGACAGGGCACTGACTGCATGCCAGGCTCACCAGCGATTGTCACAAATTCAGTGAAAGGGTTAAGGAGCGACACAAAGGATCTCAGTGTAGTTGGTGAAATGACCACATTGCATTACAGCAGGAAAGTATTTGCAAAAAGAATAGGGACTACTTAAGAAAGCTAAATGCTTGTCATTATTGTGCAGAATCTATCCAATTCACACAAAAGATTTGGGTGCATTTTTGATCATAACCATATCAATGGATACATGGATTTAATTAACGTAGAATGTGTGTCAAGGACATTCGGTTGTAAGTTTGAAATGAGTTATTAACATTGTACAACACCTTAGTAAGGTCATTTAATGTTTTCTCAAGGCTTTGTTTTGGGTAGCAATGTCTTAACAAAAAGATTGGTTCGGCAAGTTCAGAACAGAGTTGGATTACACTGGGGCTTAGCCCCTTTCTGATGTGGAGAGACGTTTAAAGGGCAGCTCTTAATTTGTAAAGTGAAAACATTTAGGAAGAGCATGATGAAAGTTTTGAAGATGAAAAATGTGAGCGCAACCTGGATATACTCGAACTTTATTGCAGTTTGACGATAATAACTAGATTAATAATCCTTAGACAATGCTGGATTTTAGGAAGAAGTTTTATGTTCACATTACATCCCAGCACATATTTCTATCAGAAGTAGTTAGCACAGTAATCAATGCAGCACTTTTAATTAGAGCTGATTAATGATCAGTTTTATTAAAAAGATCAAGAGTTTTGTAGATAGGAAAAGGCTGATCTGAATGGATGCTGAATTTACTGTGGACCTGAAAGCAAGACGTAGTGTTAGGTTATGGTCCACATTAAACCTGATAATATCAGAAGGTTTGAGACCCTTATAGAGTTTCACAAGTTGAGAAACTGGACCTCCAAGGTGGTAATTCTGATTCCATGGTATATGTGCTGGTGAGTCTGGGGACAACAAGATAAAGCAGGTTAGTGCATGACTTATGAAAAGGTGCAGAAGTGAGGCCTTCATTTTCCTGTAGTACTGGGAGAGCTCTGTCAGGTGATGTGTAAAAGGGTGGCCCTGAGGAGAGCTGGGACCAATGTCCTTGTGAGAAGCTATGTACTGCCATGGGGGAAGGTGCAAACTAATTTGGCAGGGTGGGACATCATTTGACAGTGAGAGGCTAACGGTGTGAAACATAAACATAAGGGGCAGCATGGTGGTTAGCATTGCCGCCTCACAGTACCAGAGACCCCGGTTCAATTCTGTCTTCAGGTGCCTGTCTGTGTGGAGTTTGCACCTTCTCCCTGTGTCGGAGTGGATTTCTTCCATGTGCTTTGGTTTTAAGATATGCAGGTTACATGCAGGGTTACAGAGATGGGGTGGGTTGTGGGTCAGATGACTTCAGAGAGTCAGTGCAGACTTGATGGGCCCAATAGCCTCTTTCTGCACTGTAGGATGTATGACAAGGGAAGCAACAAAAATGGAAGTTGACCAACTGCAATACAGGTAATCCAGAGGAGAAGGACCAGTCAGTGGTCAAATAAAACACAGATTCCAGCAGAGTATGTGCATTAATGTGTGCAATGGGACAGAGAAGGTGGAGACGTTGCAGGCGTGGGTTGGGAAGGAGATTTGAGCTGGCATGGAAACTTACTGGGATTGCAACACATTCAGGAGGAATAATGAAAGAAAGGAGATGAGGCTGAGAATATGAATCATGTATAGTATTACATTCTGGAGATTGGGTGATCTGCTTGACAGTTCCAAAGACAAGGTACACTTGTTCAGCATTTGGGAGCAGAGGAGAAATGATCCTGGCATGGAGCAGTAAGTATTTAACAGCATGTTAAGGAAAGAATTAAAAATAATATAACTGAGGTTAGGTGAATTAGCCATGCTAAATTACCCATAGTGCTCAGGGATGTGTAGGTTAGGTGTATTAGTCAGGAGAAATGTAGAATAATAGAGGAGGGGAATGGTTCTGCATGGGTTGCACTTCAGAGTATTGGTTGGACTTGTTGGGCCATGTGACCTGTTTCCACACAAGGATTCTATGATGATCTATGATGATGATACTAAAGGACTTCAGTATTTTAGTACAGACAGGGGTTAAATATCAGAGTAGAGGGCTAAAGGGGGCAGAACTCCTCAAATGTGTCAAGACAAACCTTTCTGATCATTATGTTTCCAGGCCAGTGAGGAAGGCAGCTGTGTGGGATCTCATTGTGGCGAAAGCTTTTGAGAAGCAGTGGTCATAATATCTATAGGTTTGGAGTAAGGAATGGAGCAAGAAGCAATGAATGTGGAAATACTAAAGTGGAAGAGAGCTACTTTCAGTAAGCTGAAAATCACACAACACCAGGTTATGGTCCAATAGGTTTATTTGGAAGCAGTAGCTTTCGGAGTGCTGCTCCTTCACAACTACCTGATGAAGGAGCAGTGCTCCGAAAGCTAGTGATTCGAAATAAACCTGTTGGATTATAACCTGGTGTTGTTTGATTTTTAACTTTGTCCACCCCAGTCCACCATCGGCTCCTCCACATTTAGTAAGTTGGAAAGGGTTATGGACAAGGGTGTAAAATTTGCAAATGATACATAGCTCATGAATGTGGGAAAGAGTGAAGAGGATCATACCAGATTTCAGGAAGGTATAGACTGGTGAAATGAACAGCCACATGCTGGTGAAATTTCATATAGTGCCAGTGGTGGCTCAGTGGTTAGCACTACTACCTAACAGCACCACAGACCCATATTGGATTCCATCCTTAGGACCTTTGATTGTCTGTCTGTGTGAATTTTGCACATTGTCCCTGTGTCAGTGTGGTTTTCCTCCAAGTGTTCTGGTTTCTTCCCACAGTCCAAAGATGTGCAGGTTAGGTTAGTTGGCCATACTAAATTACCCATAGCGTACAGGGGTGTGCAGGCTAGGTGAATTAGCCATGAGAAATACAGGGTTACAGGGATGGAATGGGTCTGGGTATGAACTCAAAGGGTTAGTGTGAACATGACAGGCCAAATGGCCTGCTTCTGTACTGTAGGGATTCTACTATTCTAATGCATTTTGAAAGGGCAATGAGAAATGTATACTTATAGTTTTACAGGGAGTACAGTTCTAAGGAACAGCGAGATCAACTTAAGAGGATGATACTTTAAAAAGAAATCTGCTATGCTGGGCTTTATCAGTGGTGTCAGAGAACTAAAAAGTAAGGTCAGTCTTCAAGAAGCAGAGATTGGGTAGCAGCTGGAGAATTCTGTCTAATTCTGGATGCCAACACAGGAGACCTACTTGATTTAAAACCAGGAGTACAATTATGTGGAAAGGCTAAAGATGCTGGGAATGTTTTGTTCAGAGTAGAGAAGGCCAAAGGGAGATTTAGTAGAGGTTTTCAGAATGTGAAGAGTTTTGAAAGAGCACATATGGAGAAGATACTTCCATGCACAAGATGAGAAGATTTTTTTTTTCTCATTGAATAGTATAAGCACCACAATGGTGTGTTCACTGAAGAGAAATTGACAAGTTTGCTTTGAATCATTGAAAAAGATAATGGGGTGATGCACAGCAAGTAAAATGTAATGCAGAGAATTTTGAAATTATACAGTGTCTGGGACCAGAGAGACTTGGGAATGTACATGCAAGAAAAAAAAGTTGAAACCGTTAAGACAATGAGAGTACAAAGGCAAGGATGAACCATTTTCAAACACTGGTTCAACCTCATCTGGCATATTCTGTTCAACTCTGGGCACCACTCTTCATAAAGAATGCAAAGACTTAGAGAAAATATAGAAAAAGATTTCCAAGAATAGTCTCAGGGACATTGAGGATCATTGATTGTGCGAAATAATTGAAAAGGCTGGAGTTTCCTCCTTTTGAGAAGTGATGTTTGAGACACTGCTTGATAGAGGTGCTCAAAGTCAGGAGACGTTTAGGACAGGATAGACCAAGCAAAACTGTTCCCATTGATGAAAGGGTTGCGAACCAGAACCAACTCATTGATAAAAGAACAAACAGCAACGCCAGGATTTTGTTTTAAGCAGAGAGTAATTAAGATCTGGAATGCATTTCCTGAGAGTGTGGTGGAGTCAGATGGCTTTCAGAGGGGAATTAGATAATTATCTGAAAAGGTTTACAGGGATATGGGGAAAAGATATTTGAATGGGGCTAAGCTGATTTACTCTTACTGAGACTACGCATGGGCAGAATGGGCCAAATGGCCTACACCTATGCTGTACCATTATATGATTCCATGGTCTCCCCCCACCAAAGTACATGTGTCAACATTGGGAGAAGTGGGAAGCAAAGCCGAAAACATTTCCAAGTATTTAATGTGTTTCTTATTTGAACTGTTTTTTATGTGATGAAATTCTTTTTCCCGGTTTCCTCCAGTATACCATGCAATCTTTTTGGAAGAGCTGACAGCGATAGAATTAACTGAGAAAATAGCAAATCTGTACAGCATTTCTCCGCAGCAGATTAACCAGATCTACAGACAGGGACCCTGTGGGATCCACGTGCTTGTCAGTGATGAGGTGAGATCCAAGAGAGGTCCATGCGCAGAATGGCAGCTGAGATGGCGGTCGACATTTCTTTGACCTTTTCTTTAAAAAGGATTTTCTTTCTCTGGAATCATCTGTTGGGTTTGAATACTCCTGAATGGAATCAATTTGGACCCAGGTTGGGAATTCCTGGGTTAGGTATTAGGTATTTCCTGACCAAAGTGTTTCTCTTAACTTTCACATTTCTTAAAGGTAGACTGGTAAAACATTTCATTTTGCTTCCTTTTGTCTTTTTTTCTTCCTTACTGCCCTTTTATTTCCTTTCATTTTTTTCTCTCATTCCCCTCCTTTCTGCTTTCCTCTCCTCTTGCTTTTCTTTCCTCCTCCTATTGTCTACTTTCCTTCCTCCTCCCCTCTTTCTTTTCACTATTTCCTCCCCACTCCTGGACTGAAAGCTTCCCCCATTTTCTTCAGCCGATCTTTCTTTCTTCCTTCAATTGGTATAATTTTCAAACTTTATTTACCTTATTAATCTTTCCTTCCTTTCTTTGTAATTATGGTTATATCCTCTATGAGGTGATGTGGCCTCATGTTATTCATTCTTCAAATTTAAAAACAATTACCTAGAGATCCTTGATCCATAGTGGAGTTTAAATTGAGGCCTACTGGAAGGTTGCCATGCTGGAGTTGCCCAAATCTCAATATAAATATTACTTTTCACAACATCTTGTAAGTTGGGTAAAATGTCCTTGGACAATTACAGGAATTTGTTGAGGTAAATGCTGTGATTTGGCATTTTAACATATTGGTGGGGGAAATCTAAGATCTTTCCATGGTATGGTGGTTATACTTATCTGTTCCTGATATGAAGTCCCTAACAAATGATAATATTTTGACACAAATACAAGATGGTGGTAAACTATATGTGCCAGAGAAGAGTACATGTATTCAACCAATATGCTTACCTGATCACTGCAGTATCTTTGCTTATTTGAATTAAAAGCCCTTTCCAGTGTTTGTTATTAGAGTTGAAGAAAATTACATTGAATAGACTTGGATTTGTCAAATGTTCCCTGAAGTGTATTTTCAGACTGATGCAAAATTAAATACAATAGTTGTAGTATTGACAATTTATTGCTTGGTTTTTGGTTCTGAGCTTATCCAATCACAAGTGAAGTAAGAGAAAGAGTTGTAAGAAAAGCCAAGGTGAACTTTGAATGATGCATTTATTTCAGGCCTCATTTGGTATGGCAGAAAATACTGAATAACACCATCTTTTGGGTAATGATTGCTTCTTGGATCCGGGAAATGACTCTGATTTGCCGAGAATAGTTTGGGTTTGGATGCATTTCTGCTTTGCCCAACTCGTCCTCCAAATGATACTATCTTAGTTCAAACAAAAAACTGAATGTGGTTAGAGATTTGTGTAGACATGAAAGCTGCCATGTTCAGGCCCCTATTCATCTTGCCAACTGAAACGTGAACTTACTGACTTGCCAGGAATTTCTCTTGGTGGGGGGGGGGGGTGCTTTGGCAAAAGCTGGTGAGTCTTCCTCACCACTGATCTTGGCCGGTCCCTGCTTTCTGACCCAGGAGTCAGCTTCATTTAATCATTTAAAACTAGGGTTCTCCAATTGGATTCTTTTGCTCTCTGCTGCTTTTCCAAGTTACAGACTTTTATTTTTAGTTTAACATTTGGGTGTGGTAATTACCAAACAATTATGCTTACAATAAAGACATGATCGGTTGAATCGCAGAGGGCTTATCCTCAAATTTGAGTTAAATTGGTGACAGTCGAGGAAGGCTCAAGTAACTCGACCAGTCCTGAGGTACAATGATCGAATTGAACGGTGGAGCAGGCCTGAGAGATGAATGATGTGCTTCCACTCCTGTTTCATATGGTCACATGTTCATTTGTCAGCAAACATGCTCTGTGTCAACGAAAACCCAAAGGAAAACACAGTTGCGTGGTGCGGATATGAAAAATCTCCTTACAGTGACCTGACCTTGTACAGTAAAAGGCACATTGAGAGTTTATTGTGGAAAAATGCAGTCATCGTTTTCCCCTCTGTGTGCTGTCTTTGGACACAGCCAGTGCAGTCGAATTGTTTTCCATGTCTTTGTTGTGAAATCCCGGAGCACTGTGCTGTCTTTGTTGCTTTAACTGGGCAAAACAGACGGGTGAGCAGACAGCATTCCTCAAAGATTTTGGGGTTGTCACAGTGTATCAAATTCACCTTGTATCCGACTGACTGAACTTTGAACTTTCTCTCTAGTTATTCCGTACTTGCCGTGTTTGAATATTCTTTCACAGAGAAATCCCAATGTCAAATGAAGGCTTGCCTGTGATTTTGTGTTTCAGCCTGGTCCATGGCCTGTGGGATTCTCTGCCCACAGAGAGTAGTTGAGGCCAAATCATTGAACGTTTTCAAGAAGGAATCAGATATAATTCCTCAGGCCTAAGCGATCAAAAGATATGGGAAAGCTGGAATGGGGTGCTGAGTTGGATGATAAGCCATGTTTCCAGTGGATGACAGAGCATGCTTGAAGGGCTAATTGGCCTACTCCTGCTATTTTCTATGTTTCTGTGTTTCTAACTCTGCTCTGGTTGGTCGGCACAAGTGTACAATAAATGTGTATGGGTTTGGATAATCCTGCCATCACCAGTACAGACTTCTGGCCAATCATGATTGTCTTTCTATTGGATTTCCTGTTCATCCAGCAGAAATGGCTGGCAGTTTTGCCACAACTGGAGTTTTAGGCTATGCAAATTTCACTGTAATTAGAGTCAACCGGAGCTATTGCTACACCATCAAAGAATGAAGCAAAACTCTTAAAACATGCCTCGTGGTATCGGAACAAATTTGATCCCAAATAAATTACATGGAGCAGTTAAGATGATTGACAATTCCTGTCAAATTTTCTTAGGGCAATTCTATTACTTAAATTCAAAACAGTTCCCCAAAATGTTGTATTTTAAAGCTAAACTTTTAAAGTTGGGTGACTCTTTCAAAAAAAAATGTGATCATCTCCCAGCTTTCTTGTCCATTTCTTACCTACCCTTGTAATATGTCATCCATATTACAAGGGTAGGTAAGACAGTCATAGAGAGGTTCTGCTCCCATGCTATACATATGTCCAACTTGTCCATGCTGACCAGATATCCCACATTAATCTAGTCCTGTTCGTCAGCATTTGGTGCATAGCCTTCTAAAACCTCCATTTCTCTGGCAGCTTATTCCACATACGCACCACCCTCTGCATGGAAAAGTTGCTCTTATGTTCCCTTTAAATCTTTTCCCTGTGATGTTAGACCTCTAGTTTGGACTTCCCTACTCCAGGGAAAAGACCTTGGCTATTCACACTATCCATGCTCCTCATGATTTTATAAATGTCTATAAGGTCACCCTTCCTCCTTTGACACTCCAGGGAAAATAGGTCTAGCCTATTCAGCCTCTCCCTACAGCTGAAACTCTTGCAAGTTTCGCAACAGTCTCTACTCACCTTTAGACTTACTGTGGCTCTGAAGTGGTCAAATAGTTGGCCCTCAAAGGTTTCAATTCACCTTCACTGCGATTTGTTTTGTGGGAGGGGGAAGGCAGAGGCTAAGCAAGCTGTGTGACAGATTTGCTGTGCGGGCTACTGTCAGAGAGGATGCAAGGGCATATGTTCTTGACTGGGGGGGGAGGTGAGAGGTTCCCCTGCTCACTAGGCATATCCCTCAAGATCATACTCCTCCCTATTATCAGACCATTATTTGACTTGTGGACTGATTGTAATCCCAACAATGGCCAGTCCTCTCTCCTGGTGTTACTGGAACACCAACAAGCAACTCCCTTGGACAGCACTTTCTTCTGATGGAAGTGTAAGTCCCAACTTGATTCAATTAAAACTTACCCCAGCATAATATTGTTCCAGGGCAGCTGCATATCTGATTGGTTAAGTGTCAGCTAACGTTACGTTACAGGGTTTCTAGTTGTCTGTAATCTATTCAATATCCACTAATTAGTCTTTTTGGATACTGTTTTGTCAGTCTCCAATTTTAAACAAGTCTGATTTAAAAACGTAATTGCATCCCCCAAAATTCTTAAAACACAGTCCATATAATCCCTGTTTCTATTAAGATTTGCATTCAGAGATTATAATTTTGAAGTTATCACATGGCATTGATTGATTGTCAGAGGTTGAAGTTTTATAAATAGACATTTCCTTGGGCCCAGGTTGTGGTATTCACTTCTTGTGTGATTCATGCTCTTGAACGCTTGAGTATCATGGCATGAAGATGGTCAATTTTGATAGTCATGATGTTTTGCTGTATTGCTTATTGAGAACTTCGCAGTTAACCAGTGATGAATAATGCATGCATCATCTTCAGGACCCCTGGAGTGGAAAGAAACTTGGGAATTCTAGTCCAGGATTCTCTCAAGGTAAACTTGCAGGTTGAGTCAATAGTTAGAAAGGCAAATGCAATGATGGTATTTATTTTGAGAGGACTTGTATATAAAAATGGGGATGTTCATCTGAGAGTCTGGTCAGACCATATTTGGAGTATTGTGCGCAGTTTTGGGCTCCATATCTTAGGAAGGGTGTACTAGCCCTGGAGTGTGTTCAGCAGAGGTTCATGAGAATGGTTTCAGGGATGAAAAGTTTAACATATGAGGAACGTTTGAGGACTCTTGGTTTATACTCGATGGAGTTTAGAAGGATGAGGGGGGATCTAATTGAAACATACAGAATACTGAATGGCCTGGACGGAGTGGATGTTGGGAAGATGTTCCATTGGTAGGAGAGACTGGGACCCAAGGGCATAGCCTTAGAGTGAAGGGAAGACATTTTAGAATGGAGATAAGGAATGAGATTTGATTAGATTCCCTACAGTGTGGAAACAGGCCCTCCGAAGAGCAACACACTCAGTCCCATTTCCCTCTGACTAATGCACCTAACACTATGCTCAATTTAGCATGGCCAGTTCACCTGGCCTGCACATCTTTGGACTGTGGGAGGAAACCGGTGAAACCGGAGAAAATCCACGCAGACATGGGGATAATGTGCAAACTCCACACAGACAGTCACCCGAGGATCAAACCTGGTATCCTGGTGCTGTGAGGCTGCAGTGCTAACCACTGAGTCACCATGCTGCCCCAGACTATGGTGGACAATATGGAATTCATTGCCACAGAAGGCTGTAGAGGCCAGGACTTTGAGTGTACTCAAGACTGAGATAGATAGGTTCTTGAGTATCAAGGGTTGCGGGGAGAAAAAGGGAGAATTAGGTTGAGAAACGTATCAGCCATGATTGAATGGCAGAGCAGACTCAATGGGCTGAATGGCCTAATTTCTGTTCTAATGTCTTATGCTCTTATAACAGGGTGTATATTTGATGCTGTTCCGTTGCAATTTGTGCCAATCAGAGATTCTACCAGCTAAGGGGTTGAGTGCAGGAGCGAGACAAATGACGTAATGATTACAAGTTTGATCCCTCAGCCTTGTTTTTTTTGCAATTTCTCATGGAAGTACTGTTTGCTTAGTATAAGATGGTTTGGCAATTGTTTTACATGAGACTCAGTTAGCAGTTCACTTACCTGTGAGTTTGAAGTTTGTGCTTCAATTCTCACTTCAGCACAAAACCTGAACCTGACACTCCAGACTAATACTGAGCTGCACAGTTTAGGGTGCCATCTTTCAGATGAGACATTATACTCAGGTTCTATATGTTTTCAGTTCAATGGAAAAGATGCAATGCACAATTTTTGAAGAAGAGCAAGCAAACACACTAAATTTGCATTTAGTAACGTTTGACAAATATAGACCAGGTAAGTGATTCAATCTCTTTTGGTTGAGAGAGAAATGCTGGCCAGGACACTGGGAGAATTCAACTGCTCTTCCTTCAATAGTGGAATTGGATCTTTTGTATTTGCCTGTGAGGGCCCCAATTTAATGTCTCAGAAAAAAGGGTAACATTATTTACAGTGCAGCACTCTCCGAACAGAATATTGAATATCACCCTCAACTCTGTGCTGCCGTCTATAGATTGGGGCTTTAAAAGTATGATATACCAATTCTCAGCTGAGTGTTGCCAGTGATGCAAGTAATACTGTTCCTCCAGTCTTTGACATCGCTGTTTCCAAGGTGTCAGTTGAGATCCTTGAAGCAGTCACTAGGGTGCAGTCCAAGTTTGAACATCTAGTAGGTTACAGAAGATCCATTGAAGATTGTAGTCGCCTCTTTCAGCAGTTCTGTAGCACTGACAGTGCATACTTTGGAAATGAATCAAGTTCGACCGGAACTGTCCACCTTATTTACATGTTTTTGATTTGATTTATTGTGGTCATATGTACCTAAATACAATGAAAAGTTTTGTTTTGTGAACAGTACAGGCAGATCATAGCAAGCATGGGCCGACAGACCATAATGTGCTCAGACAGAGCGAGGCATACAGAGGAGGTGCCCAAGCAAGATCAGCCCTAACAAGATCAACATTACTTGAAGTTAGGGAGGCCCATTCGGCAACCTAATAGCAGCAGGGAAGAAACTGTTTTGAGCCTGTTGGTACGTTTGTTCAAGCTTCTGTATCATCTGCCTGTTGGAAAAGAGTATTACCAAGGTGCAAGAGGTCTTCTGATGATGATGACCGCCTTTCCATGGCAACAAGAAGTGTGAATGGAGTCCATAGATGGAAGGTTGGCTTCTATGATGCTCTAGGCTCTGCACACAATTTCCTATGGTTTCTTATGGTCCTTGGCAGAGCAGTTGCTATACCAGGCTGTTGTGCACCCGGATTGTGCTTTCTATGGTGCATCTGTAAAAGTTGGTGAGGTTTTAGATGAACCAGTCATTGACGGACGTGCTGAAATGAGCTGATGAAGATACATCACATCAAAATTCCTTACACTTTAGTAACAATGAAATTCAAAGCTACTCACAGTGATTCACAGCAGCAATTACAATGCAGAGGGTTGCACATGGTCAAGGTATTGCTTGAACTTTGTCCACAAACCTCTTGGGAGAAATGGATTTCTTCTAATCTGTACATGAAGAATTACTGTAATGTCAGATGAAACAGTGCCTTTCATTGCAGAGATCCAACATGACAGCTTTTTTACTCATGGTATTTTACTCTGGATCTTAGCTGCATAGGATTGAACAGCACAAGGCTCTGCACACAACTGTCAGTCACCTCTCAAAACCTGTTTGTGCAATTTGTGATGAAGCTCTTAGTCATCCTTGTTATGGCTGTCAATATGTAGATACATGCTGCATGACATCGGGGGAAGTAATGGTAATGCTATTAGACTTGTAATCCAGGACCCCAGGAAGGGGACATGAGCTCAAATTTTACACTTGTCGATGGTGAAATTTGCATTTTTAAAAATATAGAATAAAAGTATACTATCATAGTGACCACTGTCCATTGTTGTAAAACATCCATTTGGTTCACTAATATCATTTAGGGAAGGACCATCTTTACTCATTTGGTCTGCATATGAGTTCAGAGCCACATCAATGCAGTTGACTCTTAACTGCCCTCTGGCAATTTGCACTGGCAATAAATGCTGGTCTAGCCAGTGATGCCCATGCCCCATGAAAAATGAAAAAGAGAAACTCCTGCAATGGTGGCACTATGGTTTTCATTGCATCAGTCATCTATTGGTGTCTAAGGTCTCCTGAGCTTTTTTATCCCGAATTAGCAGACATCTCTTTTACTACCTATTTCTCCCGTGCAAGGTCATTGTCTCGGATAGTGAATCATGGCACATGCAATTTAGCAGACTCACACCTTAAGTAGAAAAGTCTCTTAAGGTCAGTGGGCATTATGCACTGAGGTAGTTATGAATGGCCAAAGCTCCTCAGGACATCGAGAGGAGCAATTGGTAATACACAACTGTGAAAGGAGAATGGTGGATGCTGTGTAGTACCATTGAACAGTGTGAGGGTGAGGAATGTGCTAGCAATCAATTAGTATAATATGTCAGGGAATAGGATTTTGTATGTTACATTTTGGGTTACTAAATTACTAAGTAAGCTGTACCTTGTCAAAAGACTAGTGTTGACCTGCGAACATCTTGCCAGGTAGCTCAAAATATCAACTTGTGAAACTTCTTGTCACAAAATCCTGAACATTTCAATCCTCCTTTCACTAGTTCTTTGTACAACCAGCTAATTATTTGAGGCTCGGAGGTCTGGGGGAAAGCAGAACATGTTGACATCAGTCCTCCTGATTCCTATGCTGAGAGTCCCAAAGATAATGTGGAACCTCCATTCAGTTTTATGTGAATGTTCAACATACAAAGATCACCACCTTTCTCACAGTCATTCTTCCAAAATTTAATTAGCACGCCCTCCTAATTAACTGCTTCCAAGCTTGTCACGTGCGGAGCAGTTGATTATTCTGGGTCTGTACTTGGAGTTTAGAAGGACGAGTGGGAATCTCATTGAATACTGAGTGACCTGGATACAGTGGATGTGGAGATGATATTTCCACTAGTCTGAGACCCTGGGATCCAAGGGCACAGCCTCGGAATGAAGGGACAACCCTTTAAAGAATCATATCGCGTGGAAACATAACCTTTGGTCCCACTCAACTGTGCCGACTAGACATCCCAATCTGACCCAGACACACTTGCCAGCATTTGACCCATATCCCTCTTAACCCTTCCAATTCATATACACATCCATATGCCTTTTAAATGTTGTAATTGTACCCACCTCCATCACATTCTCTGGCCGCTCATTCCATTCACGCACCATCCTCTATATGGAAAGTTATTACTCGGGTACTTTTTAAAATCTTTCCCCTCTCTCCTTAAACCTATGTCCTCTAGTTTGGGACTGAATTGAGATGAGGAGGAATTTCTTCAGCCAGAGGGTGTTTAATCTGTTGAACTCATTGCCACAGAGGGCTGTGGAGGTCAACTCATTCAGTTTTTTGAAGACCAAGCTAATTAGGTTCCTCAACCCCATTTTCTTGCCTTCTCCCTATAAGCCTTGATCCTATTACTAATCAAGGATCTACCAGCCACGATTGAATGATGAAGCAGACCCGATAGGCTAAATGGCCGAATTTTGCTCCTAAATTTTGTGGCCTTATGATCCTCCCATTGCTACTCTGTTAAGCTGTGGGGCCCTTTAAACTCCGCAATAGAAGTGTACTTTACTTCAGTACCAGCCCCACCCAGTCTTGCCGACCCATGACCCAGTGTAAATTGCAAGTCTGGAGTAGAGGTTTCAAGGAGTCACATGCTGAAAGTCCAAAAGAGCAAGTCAAGGAATCTGAATGATCCAATGTTCCAATTTTTAAGCAGCTTTAGCATCTTGCTTTGCTGTTCTGTAGCAGTGGGTCAGGGCAACCCTTTTTTTGGTTTATTACTTTCATCACATGTATTAACTCAAATTTAATTTGACTTTTTAATAAAAATGAATATTATAAAATTTTAAAAACCACTACCTTGTTTGAACATCAAGACCACCAGGAACACAATCCAGTGGTTAAAAAGGAGCCATTATCAATCAGCCAGAATTTTGTGGAGAGCTTCAGAAATTATTGTTTGGGAAAATTTATTTTGAATTGGCAGGATTGCGGCTGGTTTAAATCCATTTGGTGACTCCGCACTTCTCAAACATCCACAACCACACGTCCCAAAAGGACGTGAGAGTTTGTCATGAGAAGTGGGAATAGTGGCTCTTTTTTTCCCTCTCTCTCTTCTCTCCCTTTCCCCCAGCTCAAAGAGCATTGGAACCCAACTGCTGCCAAACTAAGACCATGTAACTCTGCATAAAATATAGTTTGGCTCTGGAATCTTCTGGTCTGTGTAGCTCTACACTGGATTAACCAGTGCCTTTACTCACTTGACTAGTGGGATGCTGCAAGTAAGTATAACTCTGTCAAATTATGCCTGGCTTTTTATTGTGTGTAAGGATCTTTGTACTGCAATTAAATTTCCAACCTCAAGAAATGCTTCTGATCTTTAAGCATTAATTTTATAACTTGGCAACATAATGTGTTCTGTTTGATGTTTGCCTTTATATCATCTTCTGGAACCTTTTATTGTGGAGGTACATTGAGATCTGGCTAGCACTAGTCAGCGTATTTGGTCCAAGAATTCAAACTACACTTGTGTCAGACTTCAGTAATAGTTTTTGCCACTGTGTCTGATTCAAGAACAAACACACAATCAAATCTGGGCTCAGGAATACAGTTTGAACAATAAATGAAACAAAGGCTGTTGTACTGTCAATAAGTGGATAAAATGTTTCCTTAAACGAAAAGTTTTTATTGATAAGCATATTGACAATAGCCATTGGTGCCCTGTTGTGGAACTAATGGAAATATTGGCCAATATAATCTGGACTAATGGGTTCCTTTTATTTATAGATGGTTAAGAATTTCGGTGATGAGACTTGCTTTATCATCTGCACCTTGAAAGGTACAGTTTACATTCTTACAGTTTCATGTATGTCTGTTGTACCCTTGCATTGAGTTTTATTACATCTTCATGGACTACTTTGATGTCTTTCTTAGAAGCCTTAACTCTTGACACATTGAACATTTTGCATTAATGATTATTAAAACCTGTTTTTAAAATTCATTCATGGAATGTGAGCATCATTGGCTGGGCCAGGATTTATAGCCTGATGAAGGGCTTATGCTCGAAACGTCGAATTCTCTATTCCTGAGATGCTGCCTGGCCTGCTGTGCTTTGACCAGCAACACATTTGCAGCTGTGATCTCCAGCATCTGCAGACCTCATTTTTTACTCCAGGATTTATAGCCCATCTCCACTTGCCAAGGTGGCATTGCTGGGTTCTGGATTCATGTGTAGACCAGACCAGACCAGACCACATCAGATCAGGATGGCAGATTTCTTTCCCTAAAAGAATATTAATGAATCAGATAGATGTTCAGCACAATTGACAAAAGTTGCACTAACACCATTTGGTCAGATCTTTATTCTAGATTTTATTGAATTCAAATTTCACTTTCTGCTATGGTGGAATTTGAATTGATGTCTCCAGACATTGGTCTGAGGTTCTGGAATGCTAGTCCAGTCACATTAGCACTGTCTCTCCTCATTCTTGTCGAAGAGCTTGGCCATAGAGAATATGTTTTCAGATATCTTTTATTCATTCATCTGGTTTAAGATTCTAGAACCAGATGACATAGTCTAAGAACTGGGGCCAGGTCATTCAAAAGAGATGTTAGAAAGCACGTCCGCACACGAAGAGGTTTGGAACTCCCTTCCTCACGCAGCAGTCTCTGCTAATTCAATTGTTAAATTTAAATCTGATACAATTTGTTTTATTAAGAAAGAGAATCGAGGCATACCAGTCCAAGCTGGGCATATGGAGTTAGGCCACAGATCAGCCACAAATGTATTGAATTCAGTTGAGTGGGCTGAATGGCCCACTCCTCTTATTGTGTTCCTTTGTGGGTGACATGGCGCATTGCTGATTGCCTCAAGGGGAGTTAGGTACCATCCACGTTGTGTGAAATAACTTCATGAAGCCAGTATCCCGTCACTTACATGACAGTGACCCAGCTAGCTCAGAGCCACCTGAACCCCTGACATTCCCACTTATATCTGTCAGCCAGGGCTCCTGACTAGGGCTGTTAACCTGGTCGAGTTAGGAAATTAATATTCTATGAGGTCGAGTTGGCTGACATTATTCCAATCACTACTGGAATTTTGTGTAGGCCAGTAAGGGTGGCATATTTTATTCTCTTAAGGACACCATTAAAATAGACAGGTTTTTACACCAATTGACAATGGTTACATAATCATTATTAGGTTAGCTTTTTAAAAAAAATTCCAAATTCTCTCCTGAATTCCCATTTCACTATCTGTCATAGTGGCATTCGAATCTACATCCCATGGACATTAACCTGGGTTCCAGGTTGCTAGCTCAGTAACGTTGCCACTACACCTGCCCCAGCCTTAATGATTGGCGAAAGTGTCTGCTGTATATTTCCTTGTGGAATTAATGCCATCAATTATGCTCTGTTATTAAAGAATTGCCCTATGTTCCTTCCCCACTTCTAGTTATCCTGCTGTTATGGTGAATGAAACTTAAACTTCTTGTGTGCTCTTCACAGCTGAGAGAAATGATGGATACAACATCATCTTAAAATGACAAAAGTTGCACCTGATTCCCCGACATCAGGAGGAAGATTGAGTGCTTTCATATTATTTGATTGTTGTCATCATTGTCGAACATGGGCAACAATCTGATCATCAGGCAAAAGATGAATTGCCCACAATTGAAATTGAATTTTTCTAATGTCTTTGAGGGGAAAAAAAGATTTTTTTTCTTTATCAGAGTGGCTATTATATTTGGGGAAAGAAAGCAAGAAGGCAATGATAGAATCCTTTTGTTTTTAGCATTATTTTACCAAGTTCCCCGATAAGAGGTGCTATGCTGTATACAAGGTAACATGACAAAATATTTTGCTTAATTCTGCACTTGATATGGTGGACAATTTTTCTTTTGATTCATGGCTATTTTCTAGTAAGTGGAGTGACTAAAAACCATGTTTTCCTCCTCTCATTTGTTTTGTATTTAGTCATGATGAATGCTAGTTGCAGTTTTCAGGCAGAATAAAAATGGACAAAAATCATTCCAAAAACAAATAGCTAAATTTTATAAGGCTTCCCATGTCAGTGAAATGAAATTTGGCTTATCAGTGACTTTGATAACAAAACGGTTTGTTTGCATTTGTAGTTTTATTTGAAAAGGATTGTAATTGTAAAGAAGTGGAATTAACTTGTCATACTCATTTTCCTGCTCCTCGGATGCTGCCTGGCCTGTTGTGTTTTCCAGCACCACATTTTTCAACTCTGGTCTCCAGCATCTGCAGTCCTCACTTTCTCCTATACTCATGATCCCTATCTAACTCTTGGAAATGCTTATGCTCCATAAAGTCCAGACTTTGTCTTGATTTTAAGGACCCCAGCTAAAGTTTGAGTTATCCAAAGTTTTCTTACACAGGCCACAGCTATCTATTCAAACCTATCCTCATGAGATATTTATGAATATGCTGTGACTCTTAACTTTAGAGGCCTGTGCCCTTAAGTATTTTCTAATATGAAGCTATGATCGCAGTCAAGTACTGACAATCTATTTCCTTTACATGGTGCTGCAGTGGGGAATGAGGTAAAGAGAGTAGAGAGATAGCCAGGCAACTAACCGTAATGTATATTAGTTGGCAGGTAAGATGAAGAATATATTATTTTGTTTTTATTAATCAGACTAATCCATGTTCAAGAGCATCCTTAGGTTTTATTGGATAAAAGAAATTATGAAAGAAAAGGAGTGAAAAGACATGGATCAGATTTTAAGGTTGGGGGAAAAGAAGTGATAACTCAAAGGCTGAAGAGATATGATTGTATATTTTTAGTTGTTCATGGGAATGGGCTTTGCTCTTTCCTACTTGTCCTTAAGAAATTGGTGTGCCATCTTGAACTGTTACAGTCCTTATGGTGGATCTGCACTCTGTGCGATAAGAGGAGGAGCAGCAAATTAAATAAACCTGCTTTTTGCACCCTGGCCATTTTTTTGTTGTTGTATGTTTGAAGCTCGTTCACATTGGATTTGGACAAACTGATGCATAAAATTATTCATTATCCAAAGACAACCTTTTCTCTCAGACAAGGGCATGAATGACTACCCAGAGCTTGCTGTATGTCACAGGCACTCTCTCTCAATGAGGATTTTCTATTAACTGTGTGTTTTTAATTGAAGGTTATTTGCAAAGTGATTGGTTCCAAATTGTTGATGTTTACATGACAGTTGCTCAATTGCTAAGTCACCCAGGGTAGATAATTGTTTTTGCATTTTAATCAAAGTAAGTAGTTCTTTTACAAATTGCAACATATGAAGCCCATTTTCATTTTGCTGGACATCCTGCTGCAGTTGTTAAGATATATTAAACCAAGTTGAATGACTTCCATTTAAACATTGCCATGTCTGGAGGGATTTCCACCCACTCCAGCTCTTCCATTGACTCTCTGTCATGTAGCATCTGAAGTGATAGGCCAGCAATAAGTGATTTGCTAGCAGGCCTAGTCCTAGCTTATGGTGGGTGGGTAAGACTGTTCTAATACTTTGGCTGCATCGAGCAACTTGAGGTGTGGAAAACTAGAACCTTTGTACTGAATGAGTTTAGTGCAGTGATGCTTCAGGCAAATTTCCAGCTTTGTTGTCTCTTAATATGTTTTTTCAAATAGAAAATGTAGCAAATCATGTGCTGATCTGGCAGCTCTGAGAGAGAAACTGACTTAACAGTTTACGACAGTGGATGGGACAAGGTGTGTGATACAGTAGAAGACAGGAGAGAATAAGTGATGGAAGAATTAGAATTACAGGGCCAGAGGGAATGCTGCTGAGGCACAGAACAGAACAAAAGATGTTAGTGAGTTTTGAGATGTAGCTCAGGTTGAGGTTTTGGATGTAGGTTTGCTCGCTGAGCCGGAAGGTTCATTTCTAGACGTTTCGTCACCCTACTAGGTAACATCTTCAGTGGGCCTCAGGTGAAGCACTGCTGAAAATTCCTGCTTTCTATTTATGTTTGGGTTTCTTCTGGAACTATCAACAAACACATCGAGTTAGACCCCATGTACTACCCCTTGAGAAAAGGAACAGGAAATGACTTCACCACAGGAAATAACATCACAGGAAATGACATTGTTAACCCAAAGAAACACAAACATATAAATAGAAAGCAGGAATTTTCAACAGCACTTAGCCTGAACCCCACTGAAGATGTTACCTAATAGGGTGACGAAACGTCTGGAAATGAACCTTCCAGCTCAGCAAGCATAGCTACATCCAGAACAAAAGATGTCCCTAGAGCAGGTGTGCTGCTGCCTAAAGCAAAAACTAGAAGAAAAAAATTGAACTCGTGGTAGATAAGAAAAATGGGGGCAAAGAGCATATTTTGAAATTGTTAAATTCCAGTATTGAGTCTGGAAAGTTGTGAAGTGCTTAAATAGATGACACACAATTATTGCGTCATAAACTTCTGTCTTGGGGCTCTTATGGTACAGTGATAGTTTCTTTCTCTCTAGGCTAGGAGACCCGGGACCAAGTCCCACCTGCTGCACTGCTAAAAAGGTTGTTAAGGATATGTCTGAACTTTTGTCTTTGTCCTTATCCCACCAACCAATTAAGCATCCATCTCTTCCCAGTTATGATGAAATGGCATTGATTTGAAACATTTCCTGTTTTTTATTCAGATTTCCAGCATCTCCAGTATTGTGCATTTTGTTTAGTTTTTTTTAGTTGATTATGTGCTTTCTAGAAAGTCTGAAGTACTATTTTACAAACCTTGGAAATGTTTTTGTACTCCTGCCAATTAAGTGTAGCAAATGTATATTGTCTTAGTGTTGGGCAAATTTAGCACATCTAATTCATTTTCAACTGGCTCTCTGGGTTTTCTCTTACACTTTTGTTGCAGTCAGTGGGCGAATATATAAACTCGGCAGGATTGTGGAGATAACGCGGGGGTGGTTGGTTGGAAAATGTTGAATGTTGTTACTTTTTTTAATGTAGAAGCATGTTTTGCACTGGCCTCTGTACAATTCAGCTCAGAAGTGGAATATATTCTGTACCTGAAGGCCTGTACACTAGCCAATTGAATAAATCTACCTTTTATAACAACATTTACATGTGCTGTCTTTTTTTTTAATATATAGAGAAGGACAGATTCTGCTTTTGGCATTTATGTGTATAGAGTCAACCAGCAAGGAAACAGATTATTTGGTCCAACCAGTCCATGCTGACTGTAATCCCAAGCTAAGCTAGTCCCACCTGCCTGTTTCTGGCCCCAGGTCCTCCAAACCGCTCCTATTCATGGACTTATCGAAAAGACTTTTAAATGTTGTAATTGCACCCACTTCCATCATTTCCTCTGCAAGTTCATTCCACACACGAATGACTCTGTGTAAAAAAATTGCCCCCATGTCTTTTTTAAATCTCTCTCCTCTCATGTAAAAAACGTGTCCCCAAGTCTTGAAATCCACCATCTTAGGGAAAAGCCAACTACCATTGACTCTATCTGTACTCCTCATTATTTTAAGAACCTCTATAAAACCTCTCTCCACCTCCTACGCTCCAGTGAAACAAGTTCCAGCCTATCCAGCCTCTCCTTATAACTCAAACCTTCCACACCTAGCAATATTAAAAAAAAGGAAATAAATTACAAATCTGCAAAGCCTCAGACAACACTTTAAGGTTTTACTGTGAATATAAAATTTTTAAATAGACAATAGGTGCAGGAGTAGGCCATTCTGCCCTTCGAGCCAGCACCACCATTCATTATGATCATGGCTGATCATCCTCAATCAGTATCCTGTTCCTGCCTTATCTCCATAACTCTTGATTCCACTATCCTTGAGAGCTCTATTCAACTCTTTCTTGAAAGTATCCAGAGACTTGGCCTCCACAGCCTTCTGGTGCAGAGCATTCCATACACCCACCACTCTCTGGGTGAAGAAGTTTCTCCTCAACTCTGTTCTAAGTGGCCTACCCCTTATTTTCAAACTATGTCCTCTGGTTCGGGACTAACCCATCAGCGGAAACATGCTTCCTGCCTCCAGAGTGTCCAATCCTTTAATAATCTTATACGTCTCAATCAGATCCCCTCTCAGCCTTCTAACCTCGAGGGTATACAAGCCCAGTCGCTCCAGTCTTTCAGTGTAAAATAGTCCTGCCATTCTGGGATAAAAATGTGTTGCTGGTTAAAGCACAGCAGGTTAGGCAGCATCCAAGGAATAGGAAATTCTGGGAATTGACCTCGTGAACCTACGCTGCACTCCCTCAATAGCCAGAATGTCTTTCCTCAAATTTGGAGACCAAAACTGCGCACAATATTCCGGGTGTGGTCTCACCAGGCCCTGTACAGCTGCAGAAGAACCTCTTTGCTTCTATACTCAATCCCTCTTGTTATGAAGGCCAGCATGCTATTAGCTTTCTTCACTACCTGCTGTACCTGCATGTTTGCCTTCATTGACTGGTGTACAAGAACACCTAGATCTCTTTGTACTGCCCCTTTACCTAACTTGACTCCATTTCGGTAGTAATCTGCCTTCCTATTCTTGCCACCAAAGTGGATAACCACACATTTATCCACATTAAACTGCATCTGCCATGCATTTGTCCACTCACCTAGCCTGTCCAGGTTACCGTGTATTCTCCTAACGTCCTCCTCACATTTCACCCTGCCACCCAGCTTTGTGTCATCAGCAAATTTGCTAATATTACTTTTAATACCTTCATCTATATCATTAGTGCACTTGTCAAAAGCTGAGGTCCCAGCACTGATCCCTGCGGCACACCACTGGTCACCGCCTGCCATTCCGAAAGGAAGTCTTTATCACTACTCTTTGTTTCCTGTCAGCCAACCAATTTTCAATCCATGTCAGTATTTTGCCCCTAATACCATGTGCCCTAATTTTGTTCACTAATCTCCTATGTGGGATTTTATCAAAGGCTTTCTGAAAGTCCAGATATACTGCATCCACTGGATCTCCCTTGTCCATCTTCAGAGTTACATCCTCAAAACATTCCAGAAGATTAGTCAAGCATGATTTCCCCTTCATAAATCCATGCTGACTCTGACCTATCCTGTTACTGCTATCTAGATGTGTCGTAATTTCGTCCTTTATAATTGACTCCAGCATTTTTCCCACCACTGAGGTCAGACTAACTGGTCTATAATTCTGTTTTCTCTCCTCCTCCTTTCTTAAAAAGTGGGACAACATTAGTCACCCTCCAATCCGCAGGAACTGATCCTGAATCTATAGAACATTGGAAAATGATCACCGATGCATCCACGTTTTTTAGAGCCACCTCCTTCAGTACTCTGGGACTTATCAGCCTTCAGACCTAACAGTCTCTCCAACACCATTTCCTGCCTAATATAAATTCCCTTCAGTTCAGGTCCTTCAGCCACTATTACATCTGGGATATTGTTCGTATCCTCCCCAGTGAAGACAGATCTAAAGTACAAATTCAACTCTTCTGCCATTTCTTTGTTCCCCGTAATAAATTCACCCGCTTCTGTCTTCAAGTGCCCAAATTTAGTCGTAACCAATGTTTTTCTTTTCACAAACCTAAAAAAGCCTTTACTATCCTCCTTTATATTTTTGACCAGTTTACCTTCGTACCTTATTTTTTTCTTTGCGTATTTCCTTATTTCCTTTTTTAAAGTGTCTCAGCCGCATCTTAGGAGAGAAACAAGCATAATGTTTTGACTCTGGTGTGACTCTTCAGAACTGAAGCCAACATTCTGAACAGAAGTCATACCAGACTCGAAACATGATCTCCACTTCCCTCTCCACAGATGCTGTCAGGTCTGCAAAGTTTCTCCAGCATCTCTGCACTTGTTTCAGATTCCTAGCATCCACAGCCTTTTGCTTTTAGAAGTGTCCACCTTGTTACAATGGAAGAAATATTTTCACAACCAGCTCCCACAAACAGCCATGACATGATGACAATGAATTATCCTATTCAGAAAAGTTGACCAAATTAGGGTCATACCCACTAGGATTTAGAAGAAAGAGTGGGCTTCTTAAGATCTTGAAGGGATTGATTTGGAGATGCCGGTGTTGGACTGGGGTGTACAAAATTAAAAATCACACAACACCAGGTTATAGTCTAACAGGTTTAATTGGAAGCACACTAACTTTCGGAGCTTCCAATTAAACCTGTTGGACTATAACCTGGTGTTGTGTGATTTTTAACTTTGAAAGGACTAGTTTGAGCATCTGCGGGATGTTTTCACTTGTGAAAAAGACTAAAACTAGTGGGCATTATTTAAGAATGAGAGGTCTCCCTTTCAGTAGAATCCCTACAATGCAGAAAGTGACCATTTAGCCCATCGAGTCCTCACCAACTCTCCAAACATTATCCCACTCAAACTCAAACCCTCATTTATTCTGGCTAATCCACCTCGTCTGCATATCCCTGGACACTATGAAGCAATTTAGCATGGCAAATCCACCTAATCTGCCTGTCTTTGGACTGTGGGAGGAACCATACAGACACCCAGGAGAAAGGCAACTGTCTGTGTGGAGCTTGCGCAGAGGCAGGAATCAAAACTGGGTCCCTGGCGCTGTGAGACAGCAATGTTAACCCACTGTGCCACCCAAAGGTAGAGATGAGATTTTTTCCTTTTCTCTCAAAGGCTTGTCACGGTTTAGAGGTACTGGAGTTGGGTCTTTAAATTTATTCAGGATTAGATTAGATGTTTTACTAGCAGAAGTTATGGGGCTGCAGAAGGGAAGGCCAAGCCGAATCAAACTTGTGGAAAGTGGTGCAGGCTTATGTGCCAAATATCTTACTGAGCAGATGATTAAATTTAGTGGTGTTGAGGGATAACTGAGGGATAATGGGGAGATGTAAAGGGTGGCGCTGGAAAAAGGCAGCATCTGAGGAGGAGAGTCGACATTTTGGGCATAAGCCCTTCATCAGGAATGTGGTGGGGGTGAGGGTGGTTGGGGGGGGAGGGTGGCGGGAATGGGAATGGAGCAAGGTAACTGGGAAGGCGATAGGTGAATGCAGGTGTGGGGTAATTGTGATAGGTCAGTGGGGAGGCTGGAGCAGATAGGTGGCAAGGAAGATGGACAGGTAGGACAGTTCAAAAGGTCGGTGCTAAGTTGGGAGGGTTGGATCTGGGATGAGGTGGTGGGAGGGGAGATATCAAAACTAGTGAGGTCTGTAGTCCTTGCATTCTCCTATCATAATGGGAAGAACCTCTCGCCTTGACTTTGAAATAGTGTCATTGGGAACATTGTCTTCAGTTTGACAACTTAGCTGAAACATAGACTGCCAATAATCATTTTCATGTTGAGAATATGGGCTTTTCTGTCAGTGATATTATAGATATTTTATAGATATTTTTATTGGAAATTTAACATTTTTACAAGTTTACAAAAATAAACAAAACTCTCAAGTACAAGCATTGCTATACAATTAAATCTTAAATAAATAATAACCAAAATTTAACAAAAGAAAAATACCAAGGAAAAAAACCTCAACTAACTACTAATCTAACCTACAACTAACTAGAATATAATTAACTCTCTTACATTATTCAAATAAGAGAAAGAAAAAAAAACAGATAACAGAAATTGGATAGTGAGATATATGCTCAGAATGTGTTAACATCAAATGTAACAAAACCCGTATTCGTGCGGGATTCCTCCTCCAAGGGGCCCCGGACCAGCCAGGTTCGCAATCTCAATTAAATAAAAGCCCATGTTAGGATAGCCGAAATATTTATATTTATATAATTCCAGAAGGGCTGCCATATTTTATGGAATAATTCGGTCTTTCGGTGCACCATATTTGTAAGGAAGTCAAGGGGAATACATTCCATGATTAATCTGTGCCAATTTGAAAGTCCAGGGGGGCTCTCAGCCACCCAGTTTACCAAAATATTTTTCCTTGCACAGAAAGAGAGAATAGAAAATAATCTCTTCCCGTGCATATGCAGGGAGGGTAAGGTGCAAGCCTTTATTGCCCATCCCCTAATTGTCTTGGAGAAGGTGGTGGTGAGCTGCCTTCTTGAGCCACTGCAGTCCTTGAAGTGTATAGATTATTGACACAGCAACACTGAAAGAACAGAGATTTACTTCAGTGGCAGAACTGAGAATGGCTCGGAGGTGAACCTGAAGATGATGTTCCAATGTATCTGCTGCTCTTGTCATAGACTCATACAGCACAGAAACAGACCCTTCAACCCAACACGCACATGCTGACCTGGTTTCCTAAACTGAACTTGTCCCATGTGTGTGTTTAGCCTATATCTCTCTTAACCTTTGCTATCTATGTACCTGTCCCAATGTCTTTTGAATATTGTAATTGTACCCACATCGAACACTCCCTTTTGCAGCTTGTTCCATAGGGAAAACATTACATCAGTGCTTAGAGAGGATATTCCTGGGGGATTGTTCAATAAAGGTATTTTGGTGGAACTGAGAAATAAGAAGAGGGCGATCACTTTGATGGGATTGTACTAGTAAGTTTGCAGATGACACTAAATGTTACCCAGTTGATCAAGATCCCGCTGTGCTCTTAGATAACCTTTTTCACTTTTCACTATACCACAAATTTGGTGTCATCTGCAAACTTACGAGTACAATCCTATCACTTTTGGTCATCCTCTTCTTATTTCTCAGTTCTATCAATATAGCTTCATTGGACAATCCCCCTGCAATATCCTTTCTACATACTGATACCATGTTTTCCCTAATCAAAAATGTCCTTGGGATAGTAGTGGCTGTGGGTTCGGAAGATACTGTCTGAGGAACTTTGATGAACTTCTGCGGTGCATCTTGTAAATGGTATATGCTGTTGCTATTGAGTGTCAGTAGTGCACTCTGTGGCGTGATTGTTACTTGACATTTGTCAGTCCAAGCCTGAATATTGTCCAGGACGTGCTGCATCCAGTTTCAGTATCTGAGCAAATGCAAATGATACTGAACGATGTTCAATCAACAGTGTATGTTCCTACTCTGACCTTATGATGGAGGGATGGTCATTGTTGAAGCAGCTAAAGATGGTTGGAGTATGGAATTCTTGTCCAGCCCACTCTCAGTAACTACAGAAGGCTGTGTGCAGGGCCCAAATCATCATGGAAGCCAACCTCCCATCCGTGGACTCCATTTATACTTCTTGCTGCTGCAGAAAGGCTGCCAACATCATCAAAGACCCCTCCCACCCCTGTAATACTCTCTCTTCCAATCTTGTCCATCAGGCAGAAGTTACAGAAGTTTGAACACATGCACCAGTAGGTTCAAGAACAGCTTCTTCCCTGCTGTTATTAGACTGACGTATAGATTCTTTAACTTCAAATAATGTTGATCTTGGTAATGTTGATCTTGCTTCGCACAGCTCCTGTATAGTGTAACCTGTGTGCATCCCTCTGTCTAAGCCACCCTATGATCTGTATTTCTTTGCATCTGTATATTGCTTGCAGACAAAGCTTTTCACTGTACTTAGGGACATGTGACTACAATAACTCAAATAAATCAAATCAAATCCAATAAATGATCTTGACATCACTGTTCCTTACCAGTTGCATGGAAGAATGGGACTGGCCAGTCCATCTTTGGGCTACAGCCCCCAAGAGGCTGATTAAAAGCTACTTATGGGTCTCATTCTGGGCCAGAACTGATATTTTAACAGATGCAAAGCTAGGCACATAGCACATGGATAGCCAAGCAGCTTTCACCACAGGGGCAGATGCCAGGCAGGAGAACGAACTCTCTGTCTTGCAGGCCACCTGGACGCAGTGGAACCCCACAGTCCAAGATCACCCCCACCTCGCCAGCATTCTG
This sequence comes from Hemiscyllium ocellatum, assembly GCF_020745735.1. Lineage (NCBI taxonomy): Eukaryota > Metazoa > Chordata > Chondrichthyes > Orectolobiformes > Hemiscylliidae > Hemiscyllium > Hemiscyllium ocellatum. The sequence continues at coordinate 23,202,305 of NC_083407.1, read as the reverse complement.
AACCAGTTCCAAACTCCCACTCTCTCTCCTCCACTCATCCGGATCGTTATCCCTGCACTTCCCTGGATTTCTCTGCATGGTGATGCTGCAATGAGTACAGATCTATTGGGCATTCGAGGCAGCCAGTAAGCTTGCGAAAGTGAGAGTTTTTTGTGGGTCAAGGGTCAAAGTGTCACCTTAAGTCAATTAACGTTCCCAGTAGGAAATTGCAGCTGGGTAGCCTTTGACCTGGGATAAACGGGGAAGATGTGGGAATGGGTACAGCTGATGCTGGGGACACAGTGCTTTCTAAAAGGTTGCCTGGGGCTCAAACTAGACACAGTGCTCAAACCCTTGAAGGTGTTGGACTTGAACCTGTGACTTCTTGATGCCAAAGTGAGAGAGTTATTATTTGAACCCCGATTGGAACTTTGAACTTGCTCTTTTACTTTATTTAAGATATTTCCTTTTAGCATTTTAATGAAGAAGCCAATTTCAAGAAAGCAAGACAAGTGGAAGTGAATTGGTGAGAAGTTAATGGACTTTCCTTGCCCTTCCTGGGCCTTGGCAGAATTCTGAATTGTTTTGAACATTTATCAACCTCCTTTTGGAATATGTGTCAACTATATGGCATAGTACAGAAAAGACCAGTCTTCAAACATTTGAGTATGTCTTGTAATAATAATAGCAGATAAAACAACTTGATATCGCCACAATGAAAAAGAAATCAGTGTCTATACACTCTTCAGGAGATTGTTTCAAAAAAATATCTTGGTTCTTTGATTTTGGTTGAACTATTGGCACAGTCTGATTTGATTGGCAGATCTCCACATTTACAGCTGGTGTAACTAAATGGCTATCATGTATCAGTTCTTTCCTTTAAACCCATGAGGGATTGAGACTAGCCGTAATGGTGCATTCACCCGAAAGGTGTTCTGTTTAATTCACAGAAACTAGGATATTATAACTTTGGCATCTTTCCCATCCACCAGGCTGTTTTCAACTAAACAAACTCTCTGAAGTATCACTGTATTTATATTAGCAGATGGTCCAGCAGCAATGTCAACGTCTCCGCTCAATGTAAGACTTGCACTGGAGCCAGTTGGCAGTTAGAATACAGAGGGCAAATGGGGAGTACAGAGTTAATCACCAGACAAGCACTTTAATGTGCCCCAGTAGAATATTTTAACACCTGAAAGTCTCATGACCAAAATATGTTGTCACATTTTCTGTCTCTTGTTCAATCCCCTAAAAGCTATGAAAGTTCTAAAATATTTCACCTAATTCCCTCGTTATTCTCTTTGTGCAGACTTCTAAATCTATGGACTAACTCTTGAATAGATGCAAGTCACTGACACCTGAATTATTTCAATTATTTGCATTCAATGGGAACAGGTTTTATGCTGTAGATTGGGGGTACATTTCCAGAACGTTCTTCTCCAGAGTTTTAGGAGTAGGTCTTTTGGGAGCTAAATAATGCAAGTAGACTACCAGTCACCACTCATTTTTATAGTCACTTCTCTGCATTTGCTAGTTATGTGGTATGGCGTAGTGGCATTATCGCTAGACTATTGATCCAAAAACTACTGTCCTGGGGACCTAGGTTCAAATTCTGCCATGGCAGAGGGTGGAATTTGAATTCAATAAAAACTGTCTGTAAGTAAGAATCTACTAATAACCATGAAACCATTGTTGATTGTTGGAAAAAAACCCATCTGGCCTACATGTAACTCCAGACCCACAGCAATGAGATTGACTTTCATCTGCCTCTGAAATGGCCTGGTCTGCCATTCAGTTGTATCAATCACTGTGGAGTCTCAACAAGGAAATAAAACCAAAAGGGACCGCACATTGATCTATGCACCGGAAATGACAACATCAGCTCTATTGAAGCTCCTTACCAACATCTAGCTAGTGCTAACATTCAAAAACACCTTTGGAGGAAGCACTAATGCTGACAAGGGCACAAAATACACTCAGGGTGAGAATTTCCATGACCATCGCCAAGAGTGGCTTTGAAGCTGGTTGAGTCCTAAAAGACACAGTTGTTGGATTCGGCCTGCAGCAAGGGTCTGAGGGAACCAACCAGAAGGATAAACATACTTGACCTCACCTTCACCGGTTTGCTGACTGCAGATGCATTTATCCATGACAGTATTGGGAAGAGTGACCACCACACAGTCCT